>NC_139156.1:37597625-38178757 GCF_964270905.1 Leucopleurus acutus
GGGCATGGGAATATTCTGGGCTTCAGATCTTGTTCGTTTTTGTTTAAACTGCTCAAAAAAAAAATTTTTTTTTTTTTTTACCATGGAGAAATCTCCATATAGTATTTTCCAATAGAGGTAGCCAAGAACATATCCTAAGTGGGAAGCATTACATTTGTTACCATTTAGCACTGATATCACTTAAACATGCATGTGACTGCCGTACCCAGCAGTGTAAATTCATGCGTATGGCACTAGATGGGGTGTCTTGGGTTCCCTTCCAGCTCCCAAGCACTGTCATCACGCTGTGACCTTGACTGAGTCACTCATCATTTTTCCTCTGGGTTTTCATAATGAGGCGAGAGATGAACAGACATGACATGTGTAAAATACATGTTCTTTGAGGAAAGGGAGGGTGTTATGTGAATTTAATAGTGAGGTGTGAGTGCTTGGCTATGCATTTATACATCATATCATTTATGGAAGATGTTAACTCCATCCTGATGGTTTAAAAATATGGGATTAGCAGATTTTACTGTGACTCTTCTGCTGAAATACATGATCTAACATAACTGCTTCCATTGCCTGCAGCCCCCAGAACCCCTTATTTAAGTTCCTAGTATCTGCTCGTTTATTAAAAAGTGATGGCTTTTTTTCAAGTCTGCTTAAACCCTCTGCCTTTGTGTTTGCCAACCAAGCTGGTGAATGTTCTCATTTCATTTTAACAGCTGATCTAATTTGATTTATTTACTTTGGGATTCCTCAAACTGTGACTTTCCTTATCTTCTCTGGTCTTCACTTATAATCTCTGGACTTGTTACATTAGAAATTCACAGTTCAGCAATACTTCCCAGGAAAGAAGAGCTTGGAGACTTGTTTCCTAGAAATATTAACAGACCCTTGGTAAGAAAAGACTGTTCCACTAAAACTGATTAGTAAAATCGAGACCAGGAGATATTTTTGGCTACGTTTTTCAATGCACCTTTTTTATTTCCAAGGATGTTGATTAAATTTTTATTGGCTTTGGAGCCCAATGATGCAGACTTAATACTATATTTTTTTAAATGACCTCTCATTGCTAGCTTAAGCCTGACATTTCTTTTTTCTCTAACTTATTACATAACAGGTCTCAAAATATCTAGGATAGCACTAACATCAACATATTTGATTGAGTCATAGGGCTTAGTCAAAGAATGTGACCAATGAGTAAAGAAAACAACACTCAATTTACATTGAGTCCTTATGTGACAAAATAAGATGTGAAAAGTAAGTTGGAACCACACCGTGGTAAATACCAAGGACCAGGGTGAGGAGTGTGGAATATGTTATGTAGAGGGAGATCCTTTAGAAGCTTTGAGGCAGAGACAGCATATTGTCTAACCTGTGTTTTAACAAAATAAACTTGCCAGTATTAAGAATGGATTGAAAGAATAATATAAAAGAGGAAAGAAGACCATTAAGGGAGTAATATTTTAAATGCGATCGAAGCTAGTCCAGTGACAGTGAGAATGAAGAGAAAGGGACAGAATGAGAGATATTTCAAAGGTAAAATGATCATATATCTTAGTGACCAATGGAGTGGAGATGATAGGGACTTAAAAGGTGAAACTGATAGAGACAAATGATTAATTAATGAATGTGAGTGATATTAATGGCAAAACCAGGACTTCTAGATCCCTTCCTTCTCTAATACATTTTTGATGGCACGTCCAGTCTGAATTTATGAGCTCTTTGACAAACTCTGTCTCTATTATTTCCTTGGCCTCACTGACTATATTGCTGATCAGCTGATGCTGAAGGAAAGGCAGAGCAACAGGAGATTTTAAAAGCCTAGTTCTTCCCTTATCTCCATAGTCTCAAGACTGAACAAGGAGAGGGCACCCATCCACCAAGAACATGGAGTCATTGAAAGCACTCTGCCTTTTCTCCACAGCCTCTGAGCATTGGTACCCTGGTGGGAGACCTGGAGGGCTTCAGGGCCACAGAGAGAGACTTCTCAAGGCAGATGTACGGTTGCAACAGAGACTTCCAGAATGCTGAGCTTTACAGATAAACTTAGATACATTATTGATTGCTATTTGAATCCATATATCACTAGATTAGCTTGATGTGACATTCATAAATAATAAGAACTTTATAGTATACCCTCAACTTCAGGGATGTAGGATTCAAAGCTAGTCTGTCCAAATCCAAGTCTGTGTTCTTGCCACTCTACTAGGCTGCCTTTCCACACTGAACTTGCTAACGGTATCATTTCCGAGGGCACTCACTTGCTGGAGTCCCAATTAAAAAATAACAAAAACGTTCACTGTTGATAAAGTTACTTCTCAAAAATGAGTTTCTGGTGTGGCAAAAGCAATACTTATTCTACATCATGGGAAGTTAAAATCACACACACAAGACTAGATTACAAAGCTACAGTAATCAAAACGTATGATACTGGCACAAAAACAGAAATATAGATCAATGGAACAGTATAGAAAGCCCAGAGATAAACCCATGCATATATGGTCACCTTATTTTTGATAAAGGAGGCAAGATTATACAAGGGAGAAAATACAGTCTCTTCAATAAGTGGTGCTGGGAAAACTGGACAGCTACATGTAAAAGAATGAAATTAGAACACTCCCTAACACCATACACAAAAATAAACTCAAAATGGATTAGAGACCTAAATGTAAGGCCAGACAAAACTCTTGGAGGAAAACATAGGCAGAACACTCTATGACATAAATCACAGCAAGATCCTTTTAGACCCACCTCCTAGAGAAATGGAAATAAAAACAAAAATAAACAAATGGGACTAATGAAACTTAAAAGCCTTTGCACAGCAAAGGAAACCATAAACAAGACGAAAAGACAACCCTCAGAATGGGAGAAAATATTTGCAAATGAAGCAACTGACAAAGGATTTATCTCCAAAATTTACAAGCAGCTCATGCAGCTCAATATCAAAAAAACAAACAACCCAATGGAAAAATGGGCAGAAGACCTAAACAGACATTTCTCCAAAGAAGATATACAGATTGCCAAGAAACACACGAAAGGATGCTCAACATCACTAATCATTAGAGAAATGCAAATCAAAACAACAATGAGGTATCACCTCACGCTGGTCAGAACGGCCATCATCAAAAAATCTACAAACAATAAATGCTGGAGAGGGTGTGGAGAAAAGGGAACACTCTTGCACTGCTGGTGGGAATGTAAACTGATACAACCACTGTGGAGAACAGTATGGAGGTTCCTTAAAAAACTAAAAATAGAACTACCATATGACCCAGCAATCCCACTACTGGGCATATACCCTGAGAAAACCATAATTCAAAAAGAGTCATGTACCACAATGTTTGTTGTAGCTCTATGTACAACAGCCAGGACATGGAAGCAACCTAGGTGTTCACTGACAGACGAATGGATAAAGAAGATGTGGCACATATATACAATGGGATATCACTCAGCCATAAAAAGAAACAAAACTGAGTTATTTGTAGTGAAGTGGATGGACCTAGAGTCTGTCATACAGAGTGAAGTAAGTCAGAAAGAGAAAAACAAATACCGTATGCTAACACATATATAGGGAATCTAAAAAAAAAAAAAAATCGGTCTGATGAACCTAGGGGCAGGACAGGAATAAAGATGCAGATGTAGAGAATGGACTTGAGGACACGGGGAGGGGGAAGGGTAAGCTGGGATGAAGTGAGAGAGTGGCACGGACATATATACACGACCAAAGGTAAAACAGCTAGCTAGTGGGAAGCAGCCGCGTAGCACAGGGAGATCAGCCTGGTGCTTTGTGACCACCTAGAGGGGTGGGACAGGGAGGGTAGGAGGGAGACAAAAGAAGGAGGGGATATGGGGATATATGTATATGTATAGCTGATTCACTTTGTTATAAAGCAGAAACTAACACACCATTGTAAAGCAATTATACTCCAATAAAGATGTTAAAAAAAAATTACACACACACAGAGAAATAGATAGAAAAAGAGAGAGATGTACCCCCACTATACACTACTTATATATAGTTCTGAGTTTTGTAAATTAAGTGTGATGTTACATCTTACGGAAAAAATCCGAATGAACTTTTTGGCCAACCCAATAGATTCCCCAGAGACTTTCAGTATTGTTTAAAAGAATACTGAAATGGGTCCTTTTATAAAATGAAAAATTTTTATGTGGCTACTACATTATTTACTGTGAATTATTTCAGATATGAAAATAGCTTAGTTCTAAAGTTTTATCCCCATGCATTCTGTATCCAAAAGAAAAAAAGTGTGATCAGTGTGTGCTTCCAGAAAAGAATAAACAGCCAAAATATTAAATACGTGATCTGAAACCAAATGCTGATTCAAACTTTAAGCTATCCCAAACATGAAAGATGCGTGCTGGCTTAGACCTGGGACCACGGCTGAGGTACATCCAGTGACCTTGGGGGGATTTTTGTTTTCTAAATTCTTCATCCAGATGAACAACCTCCCAAATGACAATTCTGAGTTCTGATGTGGTTGAATGTATCTGAGGGCAGCTACCCTTGAGGCTCATAAAAGAGGCAGTTAGTCTATGACCAACTCTGACTAATATGTATGGAGAGAACCCCAGAAAAGAAACATCCTTCAAGTTGTTTGCCCAGTAATGGATATTTGACTTACCCCCCCACCCTTCCCTAATGCCAGCATAAGTGGTATTTGAAGAGCAAAGCAAATTCCGTTTTGATTCCAAACTTCGGTCTGATGCACTTGGACTAACGTTCCAAATTTAGGGAGCAGCTTCACCATAGAGACTTTCTCAAACATCTCTGGAGTTGGCCATTATGCCACTAAGGCGGCAGGTATTTCAATCTGCACAGAAAACACAAAGGCTGCTGTGGCCAGCTAAGCAGAGAAAAGAGTTATACTTGTATACACTGGAAACCAACAGCTGGAACCAATAGCTGAAAAGAACGGTGGCTTCCTTTAGCCCTTTGCTCCATACCCAATCAGAAAAGCATGCTCTTTAAACTTGACAAGGTTCTTATTGCACATCAAAAGCCTGAAATTTTTATATACCACTGACCCAGCAGTTCCCTTTCAATGAATGTATCCTAAGGAAATAATCAGAGGTACCTCAAGGTTTAGCTAGAAGGATGTTCACTGCAGCATTATTTCATTAGTGAAAAATTGAAAATGACCTAGAAATACAAGTGGTGTAGTGGTTTCCTACTGCTGTTATAATGGATTACAATAGACTCAGTGGATGAAAACAACACAAATCTATTGTCTCACAATTCAGTAGGTGCAGTGGGCTTGGCTGGTTCTCTGCTTCGAGTCTCATTGAGCTAAAAATCAAGGTGTCAGCAGGGCTGCATTCTCTTATGGAGGTTGTAGGGGAGAATAGGTCCCTGTTTTCTTGCAATAGTAGGATTGAATCCCCATTTTCTTGCTGGCTCTCAGCTGAGAGCCATTCCCAACTTCTAGAGACCAGCCACATGGCCCCCATCCTCCATCTTCAAAGGCAGTAACAGTGGGACCAGTCCTTCTCATATCACATCACTATGACCTGTGCTTCTCCCTCCCTCTTGCTCTGAGAAAGGCCCCTGTGATTACATTCGGCCCACCCCATAATCCAAGATAATCCCTCTACCTGAAAGTTGGGAACCTTAATTCCATCTGTAAAATTCGTTTTGTCATGTAATTTAACATAGTCACAGATTCCAGAGATAAGGTCATGTTGATCTTCGGGTGCCTACCAAAATAGGTATCAGTTGAATAATGCATGGAACGTGCACGGACTTAAACAGAGTATCAATAAAAGTAATGGTGTTGAAAAATATCTAATGGCATGGAAAAATGCTAAGTGAAATATTGAAAAACATTTAAAAAAACAGGCTGCCCAACAGTATGGATGGTTTCATTCATTTTTATAGAGTAAAATTAATCTATAGTTTGATATGTCTATGTATCTGTTCCTATCTCTACAACTATTCAATATTTATATATCTATCTAGGTGGAAAGGTCTAGGCAAAAATGTTGAGTGGTTTTTGAGGCTGATGATCACTGGTGAATTTTTTAAGGTTAACATATATTTTTAAACTTACCTAAAATGCTTAAGTATATCCTCTACCCACCACCGCCCCCCATACACACACAACTTAAAAATTAAACCTTTCTCTCACAAGCTGAATGCAGTATATAGCCCTTTGGCCAGCTGACTGACCCACCCAAAACGCGAGAAAATGTTTCTCCTAGATCCAGCGATGTTCCCATTCTCATGGGACTCAACTCAGTTCCCGTATGACAACCCCAATCCCACACAGCCGGCCCTAACTCTGAGACATCCAATATCTTTATCCCAGTGGCCCAGTAGCCATTAAACCAAGTTATAAGAGAAGAACCTCACTGACTTTCTACAGCTGCAATAATATATTATTGTTCAATGTCATCTCTGAGAAATTTTCTGACATGGTGTAGCCTGAGACTTCCATATGTCAATGTTGGGTTTGGTTTAAATTTCAGATAGCTAAAAATAAGTCTTTCTCCTCCTTTTGGTTTTTAAAGTGTAAGCAGATCTAGCTTTTGATGTACAAAGCTTATAAACGAAACAATTTGCTGTCCCCACCCAAAGACAGCTAATGCAATTCCAGAAAGAAGAGTCTATCTTTAACAGTTTACTCTACGTTCTAACTGTGGTTTCCGTAAGAACACACTGTATACAAACTTTGTTCCTAAGGTTATTTCTGTTGGTGCCAAATTGACTTCAATTCACAAAAATCATGTGGTGCATTCCCATGAAACTTGGATGTTTTTGTTCTAAAGAAAAACAGAGGGTTTTTTCCCCTTCGGGAACTATTCCTGTTTATGGAAGATCCACTTCCACTCTGGGGATCATACTTAGAATCAGTCAGCAAGTGTGGGCTTAATTCTTAGAAGACCTAGCAAAGAACTTTGACCTCAACTCAAACTCGACTGCAGACTATGTCCAATAAGTAGCAGACTGGTGGAGCATCTTATAACATTATGATAAAAAAGGATGTTCTTTCCTACCAAAATCCTAGGGTTCCAAGATCCTTGGGTCCAAATTTTGTCTTGTCTTTACTACCTGCTGTACCATGGGCCAGTTATTTAAACTCAGTGTGCCCCAATTTGTAAAATGAATATAATAATATTACCTACTTCTTAGAACTGTTGTGAGGTTTAAGTGAATTAAACATATAAAGCATTTGGAACACTGTCTGGTATGTGATAGTAATAGCACTTGTAAGAGAACCATGTAAAGGAGGCAGCAGTACTATTTAGGATATTATCAGTCAAAGAAAGAGGGAAAGAGAGAGAGAGGGAGGGAGGGAGGAAGAAAGAAAGAGGATAAGAGAAGAGAAAAAGAAAAGGAAAGGAAAGAAAAGAAAAGGAAAAAGAAAAGAAAAGAAAGCATCCTTAAGAGAGTCATGACCATTTATAAAGCGCGGAAGAAGTTAAAGTTCTGCTAACTAGCCAGGCCCCCTTCTGCCTCAGGGCCTTTGAGTTGGCTTTTCCCCTCAACCAGGGGTTTCCTCATTGAAATAGTGGCACAGTCCACTCCCTTACTTCCTCCAGGACTTTGCAGGAATAATAAGTTCTCAGGGAAGCCCACCCTGATCACCCAATTTAAAATTATGCCTCCACCCCCAGCCTGGCACTGCTCATCCCTCTGGTCTGTTTTCTTTTCTTCTACTGATGTTTAACATTCTATATAATTTATCTATTGTGTTTACTCTTAAGTTCCAGAGGGCAGAGATTTCTGTCTGCTTCTTGCTGCTGTATCTTCAGCACCTACCATAGGACCTGACTCATAGTTGATGCTCTATAAATATCTGTTCAATGCCTAGAAGGCTACCTACCTTCAAGAGAGGAAGCTTCTTCTAAAAAGGAGGGGTGGGGCTTCCCCGGTGGCACAGTGGTTAAGAATCTGACTGCAAATGCAGGGGACACGGGTTTGAGCCCTGGGCCGGGAAGATGCCACGGAGCAACTAAGCCCGTGCGCCACAACTACTGAAGCCTGCACGCGTAGTGCCCATGCTCCGCAACAAGAGAAGCCACCGCAATGAGAAGCCCGTGCACTGCAACGAAGACTAGCCCCCGCTCACCGCAACTAGAGAAAGCCTGCGCGCAGCAACAAAGAGCCAACACAGCCAAAAATAAATAAATAAATTTTAAAAAATAAATAAATAAATAAAAAGGAGGGGTGGATATCACAAACTTCAACTCAGAGCTCTCAAGCAATCTGCTGAAAATCTCAGTGGGAGTCCTACAACTGTCTCTCCCGATAAGGTCCCCAGTGGAAGTTCTAAAGGGACCGAGTGAGGCAGAACCGTGAGTTGGATGTTGGGAGACCACGTTCCAGTCCCACTGCTGCCCCTAACCATCAAGTCACTCCAGCTTCCCTTGAGGGGAAAATAAGCAATTGGATCAGCATTTAGTTAACGGCCGTATGCTCAGACTTACTTCAGTCGCCCTTATCAAAGCCTGACTGGAGTCAGCAAAGCAAGTTACATTTTCCATTTTACTTGTGGCTACAGCATCCTGGTGACGTACATAGAGAGACTGCTCCAAGCATCCCAAGATGTTAATTATTGTTTTGTGTAAGATCTCTCAAGAAAACCATAACAGAACTTTCTCAGTTTAGTCCAGTGACTGACAAATTTAGCAGTAAAATATCTTTTTGCATTTCTCTTTGTTTAAAAACTATTGGATAAAATTTTCTGTGAGGAGAGAAAAATGACCTATTTGCCTCTCCCTGACAGAAGTAAAATACTGGCTTATAAGCAATAGAGGCAGAAAGGGGCCTGATGACACTTAGCATATAAAAATTACCCTCATCTTTGAGCAGAGAGTGAAGGTCACGTTGCCTCCAGTTTTCAGCTGCTAAGGCAATATTAGCATTTCCACTTCCTGTCTGGGTTTTCTGGGCTGTTCTGGGAAATGGAAGGCCCACAGGAGATTTAGATTTTATCTTCTCTCCTCATCTTCCCCTTGAGATATAGATAAGATTTGGCTTGAACCTCTAGTGCAGAAGCCCTTCCGAAGATTTCTGTGAATTCACGGGCTAGGCATGCTCTTGGTTACTGATTCTGTTTCTTGGGGTTCAGTCTAAGCTGCTATAATAAAAAGGCTCAAAACAGCAGTGGCTTAAACGAAGTAGAAGTATATCCTCTCTCAAGTAATGGTCCAGGGGGTGCCAGAATAAGGAAGGTAAAGCCACTCTGCCATTTTCAATACATGTGCTTGAGTTCAAGGTGACTAGTCCAGTTCCTGCCACCACATCGGCATCCCAGGCAGCAGGAAGAGGGAAATGACATGCTCATGCCTTACAAAGTCACGATGTAGAAGTGGTACATATAATGTCTGCTCGCATCTCATTACCTAGAACTTATTGCATTGCACAATTGGCTGCAAAAGAGGCTTGGAATTGCATTTGTTACCTAGGCTGTCATAGGTCTAACTGCAAAAAGGACATTCTATGAGTCAAGTGAGGAGAGAATGGATGATGGAGGACAGCCAGCAGTCTCTGCCCCGGTCCCCATCTCCAACCACTCCAACATCCACTCACACCCTTCTTCCCACAAATAGCTTGGGACTTGCCCCATCCCTGAGGGATTCAGCCTAATGTCCCATCTGGTTGCTGTTTCTAGCTCCAAGTCTGGGCTCTATCCAATAGGAGCAATCTTTTCCATGGTCAAGATGTAGCTCCTCGGGTTCCGCTAAAGTTCTATCTGCCTCTTTCATACACACACACTCACCCTATGCACAGTGGTAGAGTAGAAACTAACAGACTGCAATTTAAAACTCCCATTAGGAAAATGGAAAAACACAGCAGCCACTTGTCCACAGCAATGACCAAAGTTCCCCTCCCCTGACCGAATAAATGTCCTTGATTTGATCCTGCTTCTGCCCACTAAGTTCTTCCTTCTCTGTTATTCTGAAACGAGTGTCGAAGAGCAGACCTTCCTTGGGAGCTGTACAGCTTTTGTAATTCACTTCCTGCTTGGGATGTATTTGGGGGATTAGGGCTGTTTTGAGGAATGGAAGAATTACATGCTTTTGGCTGTTTGGTTCCAGTTGATTCCATGCATATGTAACTATGGCCAAAGAGCTCATCCAGAGTTGTGGGTTTTTTTAAACTGATCTTATACTCATCTTTGTGCTCCACCCCTGTCTCTCTCTCTCTCTGTGTCTCTAATTTTAGCTCCCTTGAAATCATCTGAAACAATATGTTTCAGTGGGATAGAAAACCCTTCATCAGATTTTGGCTTCTGAATTGTCTCCCACTATCTGGATGAGAAGTCTTCCTGCGATGTGACTGGGAAGTCTGGGGGCTATTATATTATCACCTGCCAAAGCTGCCCCTTTAGAACATGAGTCACTTTTTGTAATTAGCCTGAGGTCATCAATCTAGAAGTAGCGAAAGGTTGGTTGAACACATCAACATTCTGAGTTTTCCCAACCAGTTTCACTAAAATTTCTGGATCTATCACCAACCATTTTATCTTCCAAGGTTTCACTGTAGACAATTTTCCCAAATATTCTGCCATGGCATAACACGAGTCACCAGACTCCTAGTTTGCAATGTTTTTCTTTGCCTCCTGCTATCTGATCACTAGCCACTTATTTTTGGCTTTGTTATGGCAGCGCCCCTTCTGATAGCACATTCTGTATTGGGTAGGATATAGCATAAGCTGCTGTCACAACAAAACCCAAAGCACAGTGGCTTCAACAAGACAGATTTATCACATTTCAACAATTTTAAAATAAAATTCTTTTCACTTTTAAGCAATTCTGAAGTGGGAATGTGTCTTATAATCAATAGCATCTTCACATTGTGTCATAGCTTAATTGGCTATGTGTGTTTTTCTTCTTGAGTAATAGGACTTCTGCAACTGATGATGTCTCAGATTGGATCTCTCTCTCATAGAACAGTCCAGACATTGACAATCCAGGACGAGCAGAGCAGTGCTATCATCCTTAACGTGGGACTCCCCTATTTGGGTCTGAGGTGGGTGTTCCAACTCTTCCAACACTTACTAGCCAACAAAACTGAGGAAAGAGTCAGAGAAGTGCATGTTCATTCCTTTTAAAGGCACAACCTAGAAATAATACATATTATTTCTACCCCACCCATTAGCCATCCATTAATCACATGTTCATACCTAACTTTTAACAAAGGCTTAGAAATGTAGTCTCTACCTGGACAACAATGCTCCCAGCTAAAGTTCAGCAGGTTTTTTTAATGATAGGAAAGAGAAAGAATGGATATTAAGAATGAACTAACAGCCTTTACTGTACCTCTGCTTCCAAATTCCTGTTTTCCACAGCTAATGCGTTATCTCCCAACTCATTATTTTATCAAACTCAATCAGTTCATTGATCCCCCAAATGCCTTCACTCAGTCAATTTGCATTTGGGACGTTGACTTTATGAAGCCATGGCTTTGGGGAGGCAAGATTTCCATCACGGCAGCAACAGCAACTTCAAATTGGATAGTAGACATCTCTCTTCTTATCTTCCTGCCACCCAACAACCGCAGGGCTGGAGCCTTTTCCAATCTCATGGTCTTCTCTCTCCTCACCCTCTCTGCTCCCTCCTCCATCACCACTCTCTCATTCGTCAGCCTGTGTCCAGGGTAGAGCAGGTCCGCTCTCTCTTCCCTTTCCTTCGGCCCTTTGAACCTATGCCCTCAAAGTCTCACTTTCATCACTGACAGCACCAAGAATTTTTCCTGAATAAAGATAGATACGCTCCCTAAAAGGAATTCTGATGGAGTCACCTGTAAAGACAATAACATTACCATAATGCTTCAAAGACTATTGGGGACCCAGGGAAGGATATCAAAGTCAAGGTCAGATGCCTAAAATTCTACCAGATGGCACCTGACACAAATCTAACAGAGAAAGTGGGATTCAGCAAATCCATAGAGCTGAGCTTTGTCTTAACACTTTGTGAGTCATTTTGAGAACAAGTCCACGAAATGATACTTATTTTCTGCCTAGTTAGCCCTCTAACGATATAATCTTCTATATTTGTCTACCAATTTCCTCACTAAGGTCTTTAGCAATATCTCCACCATCCACACACTGATGAAGGTATCTGCTCAGTTGTAAAATCCATACAGCTCTTCCTTAGATACCAGTAATGAGGTATTGATGAGCCCCAGTTTCAGAAGGCAACCATTTATCTTTCCCCTTGTCTTTCTAGTGCCTATGCCAGCTATTTATATTCTCTTTCCTGGTACCTGGGTGTCTGCTATTCGTAGTCTCTCTTTTCCCATTTTATTTGAACTGAAAACATGTCTGTCGGTGCTGGCATGGGGCCTGATATGATCAATGATTTCCATCCGGCTTTCCCAGCATCTGCAGCTCACTACTAGGCTTGGGAATTCCAAGTAGGACAGAACTCAGATCCTGCAAGCATCCTGGCACAGACACGGTGGGTTCTAGCATGTCTCCAACAATGATGTGTAACTCTGGGCATCCGAGGGGTGGTGAGAGTCTGGTGGCCTCATGCCACTCATTGTCTGCCTCCAGGTTTGGGTCAGTTCCTGTAAGTTTGGGTCCATTCGTGTAATGGCTGAATCACTCTGGTAACAGCCCCTTTTAATAAGAAGTAGACTTTTTACGTTTTTCTTTCATGGAATTATATGTGAATGTCTCATATGGTCAAGAGAAAGCAGCTCTGCACGCCTATATTTAAATGCTGCAAATAATTCCCGCTCACTCTAACTCTATCCAGATGTGGATACTCCGTGCCCATGTAAATGAGATGGCTTGCTTTCTTTTTGGTCTTGTCGAGAATCTGCATTCTGACTCACACAGGAAAACAAAAAAATGGAAAGAATGTGCGGCAACTACACACAAGACATGCTATTTTAATAGTACAAGCTCTGTTGAAGGGAAAATCAGTGCTTTTGTGCTGCAAACAACAGCATTTGCATTTCAAGGGGCTAGACACTACAGCTCAGTAAGGACCATGCCAACAATGGCCTTTCGTCCTGGGTGTCAGCTCTTCCCATAGTTGGATTTCTGCTTTGGGTTCTAAGTATTCTTGACTAGGAGCCACATCTGTTCTGTGCCCCCAGCCTGGCTGTGGTGACTTTCTCAAAGGGAACAATTATTTCGAGATAATGGGCCCTCTGTAGTGCCTACAGCATTTTCCATGCTATGCCTCTCTCTCTCGAGCAGTGAACTGCAGTCAGGCAAATGTGGGCACCCAAAACTCGGAACACAAAAAGCAATTCACATGGCCCACCATGATTTGTGCTCCACAGAGTGTCTCATTTAAAACACAACCCACTAAAGACCCATTTCACTAAATTGGGCTCTTACAAAATGGAAAAAATAAAGAAGAGAAGGGAAGAAGGCAGCCCATCTCCTTTTGCCGTTCTTGAGTCATTTACTGATGGATCTTTGGAAAAGCTTGTTCTGTGACTGACGGAGTCAAACTAATCTTCAATCCACCTGCACCCCAAACCCATCCTCCCTTCTTTGAGACAGCAGAGGGTAGAAGACCCACAGATGGTGGCGGTGCCCAGAGGCACCGGAAGTAATGACCCCGCCTTTTCACGGGATGCCTTCAGAGCTGCTCTGCAAGGTTCGCTGCAGCTCTGCTAGAAACCCACCCTCTCGCCACCATCTCAGACACTGCTCCAGTCGGTCTATGACGTTTGACATGTGTGTTCATTTACCCTGAACTAAATGTGAGGCTGAGAAATGGAATTCAGAAAAAATAGAATCAATCACCACTGAGACTCACGTGTCATTAACCATAAACTCCTTAGAACAATAAAAGCAAGTTATGCTGGCCCAGCTCTTCCAGTTTACAGTGTGCTTTCCTGGGCAACCTCACGCATGATCCTCGCAGGCATTCTGTGAGGCAGGCAGGGCAAGCTTACTACTCGGGTTTTCCAGGTGAAAAACAATGAAACACAGGGAAGAGTGTTAACTCCCCAAGATCTCAGAACTCACAAGAAGAAGAGAGGAACTCAGCGCAGGGCTTCTGGTTTCCAGCCTCCAATTATTGTCACCACATTTTAACCAGACCGCCCCAGAGTCATTATCTCTACCTTCCAATTGTCTAACTTGTTAGTTTCCCAAAGGTGGAAATTTTGGGCCTGGCATTTATCTGGGAACAGGGTGACCAGCTGCCCCAGTTTGCCTGGACTCTCAGTGCTAAAACCAGGACTGTCCTGAGTGAACCAGGAGAGTTGGTCACGACAGCAGGCAGGACTTCCAGCCCAAGTAGGGCCCGTGATAGCCATGCTCCCCTCCAATCAGCAGACTCCATTCTCAGGCCATGTGTGCTATTTCCAGAGGACACCTCTAGCAAATGCTTCCAGAAAGATGAAGAAATTCAAAGGGCCTGGTCCTTTGATGGGACACGCAGGAATCCTTCAGCAGCCCTGTCCTATGAAAGCGCCAGTTCCAGACTATTCACGGAACAGTGTCTCTGCCCCTCAGAGTGTGTCTGGCACAAATAACTCTGAGCCCATCTTTCCCAGGCTGTCAGAGAACAGCCCTCCCACCTGGCTGGACCAAAGCACTGGGACACCGTGTGACCACTGGGGTGGGGCGGGGGGCGGGGTGGTGGTTGAGTAGGAAGGAAAAAAATAAGAGACTTGCTTGTGACTTTTTCCCCCAATGACCCTGAGCTTTTGAGGATTGTTCGTTTTGGTGACTGAGTTACTCTACCAAAGAGAGGACTGATGCTAACAGTTTTATATAATTTCTGTGCACTAGATGCCCTTCTGCTCAAAACAGAACAGGGCCTGTATTCTCTACACGTTTGATACTAAAGCAAGCCTGATGTCTGGCCAAATGTGGCAATAGGTATCAAAATCCTTAAAAATGTTCATAGCCTTGGGCCTAGAGATTTCACTTCGAGGAATTTTAGCTTAAGGAAACAATCGGGGACATATAAATTAATATGAATACTCTTAAGATCATCAGAGCAGGGAGATCATCTTGCCATGCTATGTTTACTGCTGGGGGTTCAGGAAGGTCTGGTATGTTTGGAGCACTGGTAGAGCTGCCTGCAAGAGAACTGGAGCTGTGCTCCCTGCTGGGGATCAGAAAGAGCCGGGCTTGTCTGGGGACACTGGTCGAGTGGTACAGAAGTTCAGGTTGAGGGTGGTGAGAGAGGCTGAAAAGCATCCTGGGAAGCAGCTCAGCCAGAGGGAAGAAACCAGGCAGGTCAAGGTTAGCCTAGAAATAAAGGCTTGCACCTTCAAGGGGTATAGAGATGCTGAGGCAGAATGAAGGTTATTATCTAACATCCATCCCCATCCAGTCCTTAGAGTCATATCTGAGGCCCAGGAAGAGGGAGGGTAGAAGGGAAAACAGAAAGTAATTTCACTAAACTCTGAGACACTCTGGGGCCCAAGGAACACTGCCTCGGGAACTTTTGCGGAGAAGGCAAGTCACGTAGATGAGAGAGTTGCTCTTCCTATTCAACCGCAAGACCCTGCACAGCTTTGCTACCATGAGCACTGTGGCAGCCATTGGCCCTTCCACATGGCTTGAGGAGAACTGCAGCCTCTCCCGCTGCAATGGCCAATCCATATGGGATTGACATATATACACCAATATGTATAAAACAGATAACTAATAAGAACCTGCTGAATAAAAAATAATAATAAAATAAAATTCAAAAATAAATTTTTGTAATCCATATGGGTATATGTACTATATATATATATATATATATATATATATATATATATATACACACACACACACACATATATAATACACACAGAAACACATATATATGTCCCAGACCTTACCAGACAAATAAAAGTAGTCATCACCAACACCATCATCAATTTATCTCCCTAACTCTCCTATTAGAGTCTGATTTCCTTGGGGAAAGGGCACTTTTTCTGCCTTGTTCACCTTGATACCTTAGAACCTAGAAGAATATCTGGCTTATAGTATGCATTCAATAATATTTATCAGATAAATGGATGGCTGTCACAACCCAGATCCTTACCAGGATAACACCTAGAAATTAGACCCTCTTAAAATATTCCCCCATAATTTTAGCAAGTGTCCAAAATAGTGTCTCATGTATCCCACCATCAGCATCCTCCCAGCATTCAGCATGCTGGTCTACTTGTCAATGCCCTCTGACCATGAAACATCATTGCCACCATTGCTCACAGTCAAAACCCCATCATCTGTGCCCAGGATTCACTTCCAATCCTCAGAGTGCCAACCTACTGCTGGGTTTGAACCAGAGCTTGAAAAAATGTCCTCCTCTCCAATTGTGGACCACACTTTGTCACTAGGGCCCAAAGCAGCTCTGGTTGGCCCAGAAATTGACAGTCTCTCTTGAATGGTTCTGTGATTTGGGACCCTCAGCCCTCTAACCATAAACGTTCAAATCCAGTAAAAGGTGGGCAGGGATAAGACACTATATTATTCATACCAGCTTTTTTGCTCTCTCCAACAATCCAAACTCTCCCTTCCTCACCATAATAAAACAAAATTCCCCTTGCATTATAATGTGCAAATAGACTCCAAGGGAAGGGAGAGGTGGGGTGGGGGTCACATTTTTAGCACTTACCGCACCTGGTCCTCAGTTCAGCCAGTCCAGCAAGACTCAAGGTGAGATGGAGAGTTAGAGTGAGAGATGGTGGAGTCCCAGGGGACCATAAACAACAATCTTCTTTCCTGCTGACTTCTGAACCGGGTTGGAGACAACCTAGAAGAGGAAGGCAGATGAAGACTCAACTCTCATCCTTCTTGCTGCAAGTCTGAGCAAAAACTAATTCTCATTATGGTGGTTTACATCTGCTGGTAAACAAATTTCTTAATCCTGAACTCCTAACCAGCATAATTTAACCACCCAGCCTCCCCATGGACCTCCTGCAGACCCACCCCTATGCTTGCTGCATGATTGAGAGCAAGCGGGACCCCACGTCCCTGGCAGAAGCACACTCTTGCATATATACGGAGCTATATGAAAGGTAAAGACCTTAAGTCAACTGTTATTATTCCCGGGTCATGAAATTATGGATAATTTTTAGTTTCCTCCATGAATGCATTCACGTGTACGTGTGTGTGTATGATTTTTCACATTTTCTATATGTATGCAATTTATTTGAAATCAAATTGGAAAAGAAAAGTAATTATTCAAGGTTATATTTCAAACAAAATGAAGGAAAGAAAAAGAAAGAAAATCTCACTTCCAGACAGTAGCTGAGATGGCCATGAGATTTTCTTTTTCTTTCCTTCATTTTATTTGAGATATAACCTTGAATAACGAACTCAGCTACTGTCTGGAGAAATATGCACTTTGACACCTGATGACACTGCACCTGGGTTGGTGGCCCACTTATATCATGGAAATGAACTTTAAGCCTTGGGTGCAGAGAAGAAAGATTGCTCAGAAAATGGCAGGCTAAAGACAAAAATCCAACAAAAATATGTTCACTGGAGCTCTCTAAAGACTTGCAGAGGGCCCACTGACCTCCTCTAACCAGTTATTGAAGATTCCAAGAAAAAAAAGTTTGCCAGACTGTAAATCCCTAGAGAGATGCTTCCTGGGTATGAGGATGTGGGGTTGCTGGTGGGGCAGGGCAGGAGGAACCTGAAACAGTGCCTCAGAATCACAGCAGCTCAGAGCTGGGAGAATCCATGGGGAAGGGAGAGAATCTGGTGTTCTGCCAACGAATTCCACTGTTGAAGAAAGAGCGAATGGAACGCCCAGTGATTTGATGAGGATGCCACGATGCTTTAGTAGCATCAGGGCACCTTCCACTTTTCTTCCCCTTTGTTTCAGTGACAAATGATAAATGTCATGTGGCCAATGAGTAGAAGAATCAAAATTGTAAGAATCAAATTGTAAGAAAGTTGTCTGGCCTTAAGAACACCCCTCTTCATAAAAACCACCAGGTAGTCCATGCAGGTTGCAGGACCCACACAAGAGAGCCAAGGAGTAAAGAGTTACAGCCTTTTCCCAAAGTATCATCAGTGGGGCTCTACCTCCATAGGATAATAATAGGTCTGATATGGGAAAAGAGGGGTGGGGAGCGGCTTTGAGGAATATTGGGTTAAACAACATTTTAAATGAGTCCTGACTGCTAACAGCTTTGTGAATTTGTCTCAAATACCTTCGACCATAGAAACTTTACTCATCTTGTAGGAATAATGTTGTACAGATGTAATTCGGACAATGCTAGGATAGAGGGTCACTGCCTTAGGCAAAATCCATAATTTATTTGGAGCAACCATGCCTAGGGTGTCCATGGCTGTGGCCTTCAGTCCTGTACCCTGAGTTTTTCCTGAGATAGTTAGAAACCCTACTCAGGAATGCTCCTGAACAGTAATCTGCTATTTGAGAACCACATGTCTGTTTATTTTTATTTTGCTAATTTTCTTGCTCCATCATCTGTGATTCAAAAATTATTTTTTGCACTGTAAAAGATATAATGAAATATCTTCCTTAAAACTCCAGCATTATTTTGATCACAGTCTTCTGTTTTGATGAACTATGGCACTGTGCCAAAGAAAGCCAAAAAGAAAATCAGAGGATTTTCCTGCCTGACAGAGGATCCTCAGCAGGAGAAGAATCAAACCACCTCACCATGAACAATATCTGTTCAATCACTTCTAAACGACAGCACGGCAAGAAAGTATGAGCTATTGATTTTTTGGTTTGGGTTGTTTTTATATTTTAAAAAAAAGTTTTCTTTGTCAGATTGGAGTTTGAAAAGGCATCTGTCACTGGGATGAAGCATGGTACCTTTGGATATCACTTTGTTTGAAGTAGGCGGCAAACTAAACACTATATAGATATACGATCTTGTACGTGGACCTTGCTAGGAATAGGCTATTTTCTTAGCAGTTCCCAAATATATAATAAAGAAGTAAACTAATATTTGATCTAAATTATTATTAGAATCTGCAGAGCCAATAGCTAAATCTAGATGCCAAAAAGAGTCAAGGCCAAAGAAATAATACATACGTAGGTCACAGACAAACTTGGTCAAGAGAGTGTCACTGAACCACTGAATGACAAAATACTTTGTTTCAAACTTATCTCTACGTATGGTAATATTCACGATGAATGTGACTAAAAATGTATGTAGAGCAGCCTTACCAAAGTTCTTAAGGCATCCAAACGGTCAGAAGTGTGCCACTTCTAGTGAAGGCAATTGAAAATTTAGAATATACAACCTTTGATATGAGATCCTTTTCCCCCTGCAAGAAAATACCCCAATCCCCACCCCCAAACGAAATGGCCAACTCGTGGTCCTACAGAGAGCGAACCCAAGGCCAATGGCTCCAGTGGCCACAAAGAGGAGGGATAGCTGATTGTTTGTGTGCAGGTATGTGTGTAAAACACACTTTAAACTCTACACTTCTACAGTAGGGAGAACAACTAACGGACTGCTTTAATATATGTCTCTACCTCCAAGAGCTTTTTTTTAATTTTTGTTTTGTGTTCCTTAAATAACATGTCCTGCCATTCTCATGGTCATCCATAAGAGAAGATTGGTCCTCATGGTCTGCAAACCCTCTGTTTCATAAACAGCAGCCTGTCTTAGCAAGTGCTTCCTCAAGAATGCATAATCAAAGAAATCTTTATCTTGGAAAGTAGAAATTTCAATAGAACAATAATTAATTAATTTTTTAATTTTTTTCTCCCCTGCTCTGAAAATTAACCTGCATCTGCTTTTTAGAAAGGGCTCTGATTTTGCCTGGGGCTGGGCCAGGGTCTGCCCTGCATGGAGGGCTGGAGGTGGTTGGCTCTTTAGAAACTATAGGCTGGAATAGGAGTGATAACGGAGGAGAGCTGGAAGAGGAAACAAAGCAAGGTGGGGGGCACTCGGAGAAAGGGAGCGGTAAGTCTAACTCTGTTCCCCCATTCTTCTATATCCCCTTCCCCATTGAGGCTACAGTTCTCAGGTTCTAGGTGTTTCCTGAATTTCAAGCTCTGGCCCCTTCATATAGTCACAGAAAAAAAAATTGTTTTCATTTACTATAAAGTGACAATACTATTTCACAGCAGATATTTCATACAAGGTAAGGGGCATCTGTAGGACTTTGAGAGTCAGACACACAAAGGAAAATAGAAGGACAAAGAGAGAGTTAGCAGTGTGAGAAATCATGCCCACAACTCTGGGAAAACCTTCTATATTAAAAAAAAAAAAATCGGGGGTAAAGAAGACATACAGATGGCCAACAGGCACATGAAAAAACACTCCACATCGCTAATTATGAGAGAAATGCAAATCAAAACTACAGTGAGGTATCACCTCCCACCAATCAGAATGGCCATCATCAAGAAGTCTATAAATAATAAAGGCTGGAGAGAGTGTGGAGAAAAGGGAACCCTCCTATACTGTTGGTGGGAATGTAAACTGGTACAGCCACTATGGAGAACAGTATGGAGGTTCCTTAAAAAACTAAATACAGAGCTGCTATGTGATCCAGCAATACCACTCCTGGGCATATATCCAGAAAAGATGAAAATTCTAATTCCAAAAGATACATGCACCCCAGTGTTCATAGCAGCACTATACACAATAGCCAAGACATGGAAGCAACGTAAGCATCCATCAACAAAGGAATGGATAAACAAGATGTGGGGTGTGTGTGTGTGTGTGTGTGTGTATATATATATACACACATATACACAAAATCGACTGTTACTCAGCCATATAAAAGAATGAAATAATGCCATTTGCAGCAACATGGATGGGCCTAGAGATTGTCGTACTAAGTTAAGTCAGACAGAGAAAGACAAATACTATATACTATCACTTATATGTCGAATCTAAAACAATAATATAAATCAGCTTATTTACAAAACAGAAAAAGACTCACAGACATAGAAAAAAACCTTATATTATCAAAGGGGAAAAGGGAGGGGGAGGGACATGCTACTCTATGTATAATAAACAACAAGGATTTACTGTAGAGCACAGGGAACCATACCTAATATCTTATAATAACCTATAATGGAAAAGAATCTGAAGCTGTATACCTGAAAATAACACAATATTGTTAATCAACTACAGTTAAATTTTAAAAAAATGTTTTAAAAGCATAATTTCCTCATAGGCAATGTTGCCTGTGAACAAAGGCAGTTTTACTTTTTCTAAAAAAAAAACTAAAAGGAGGGGGAGGGGGCAAAGGAAGGGAACGAACCTCCAGAACAAAGATGGGCAGAGGGGTGTTGGGGATCCAGTTGGGATGGGTTGAGGAAGAGGAGCTACGCACAGGTCCCTGAGACCTCAGGCTGGGGCTCTGAGGCTTCAGAGAGCAGACCAGGCTTTGGCCTTGATGACGCAGGGCCTAGGAGCAAGGCTGGTGAAATGGGACCCAGCCGTGGACCATTCTGTGGGGAAACTGGTGGAATCACCTAGGGGTGACTCATGGGGATGGCTGAGATGGTCACCTGTCATGGGAGGAACATGAAAAGGGCCAAGGTTTAGCAACTAAACGTGAGTATGAAGTGACTAAAATTAGGGCATGGGAGAGAGAGCAGAAAAAGCAAGGAACAGGCCTGATGGGGAACAAACAATGCATTTATGGAGAAGGGGCCCAAGTGTTATATGGGCACCCTGGACCTTTGAAGCCAGTTAATCATTCCTGAAATTCCTGATCCTGGTGGCCCTCTCCAGAGGAAGATAAGACCTATCCTCATCTGTAAGAGTAATAATCTCCTTTGCTGGTCATTTCATTTGCTGTGATACCGTGCCCTAAGCCTTTGCCCTCCATTAAATTGCAGCATTAAAATTATGTAAGATTTTAGGGTGCTTCCGTTCATACAAGGACAAGTCAAAAGCCACGGTTGCTGTATTTACATAACACAGATACATTTCAAAAGAAAATATAAGCCATACTCCTGCATTTTGCAAAAGCAATCCCATTGAAACATAAAGATGTTTACACAGTCTTTATCACGCTGAAGATGTTTTCATTTTGTTTGGTCCATGTCCCAAACTGTATTTTGTTTTAGACTTCTGCTCATTTTCTTTTGTTTGTGAAGGGCTATGTCAGGCCAAGTCTCCATTTCCTCAAACACTCTGGCTCCAAATGAATTATTGATTAGAGAAAAAGTAATGCTATCATCCAGATGCCTTGCTTTCTTCCATGGTTGCAGCTGTGTGCTCACCACCAGCTCTCCCTAACCTTTGTCTGAAAAGCAAATATCAAGTTAAAAGAAGGAGGGAACATAACGTGGAATGGTGGGCTTGGAAGGGAAATGGTGAAGGTATAGAGCTGATGGCATCCTATCAAGGCGGTGATGCAAGAGGAATTGGCCGTGGCAGTCAGAAAGATCCTCTAGCAACAGAGGCTTCCACAGGTGATGGTTGGTAAAGGACTGATAGCATCAGAGGTTTGGGTTGGTGGAAGTCCAGAAGGGCTAGAAGAGGAATCAGAAGCACAGCCCTTGATTATAAACTTGACTGTGGCTCTGAGCCTAAATAGAAAATCATGCTAAGAGTTTGGGAGAGTCTGTGTGAGATATAGTAGGAAAAAAAGTAATATATGTTTACAAGCTAGATAAACTTGATTAAGACTGAGATGCTCTTAGACTGAGTCACACACCAGGGCAAAGATGACTAGAATTGACCATGGGAAGAAACAGAAGTAGCCAGGAAGAAACCTGAGGCTGAGGATTTTTTTCCTTGTGCAGAGCAAGCATACCCTAGGAAACAGACATTCTGCAATAAAAGGGCAGTCCAGAGATGAAATATTCACAAATCCTGAAACTATTCCAACAACCCTAAGGGGCGCTCATCAGCACGGTACTTCCTACCTAAGAGGATCAGGCAGCAGTTTTCCATATGAGATGGGGCATGGGGAAGGGAAGAGAAAGACAGCAGCCACTGGGGATCTGTGCGAGGTGTCATCTGAGTCATTTTGATCCTTGAAGCAAAGTGGCTACATTTCCCAATGATAAAGGAGAAAACAGTTTGGATGCTTCCTTTCCAAAGATCAGGGGAAGCATTTCTCCCCAGTGAGGATTCAGGCCAACACAAGTGATATATCAAGTATCAATGATGTCGAAGACTCAAATCCCAGCAATGATCTCCAGGATCCTATAGCCAAAGACGTCTGTGGTCCAGAACCATCAGAAAAAGCAGCATAAGAAGCTGTGAAGCTTCTAAAGTCCACTGTGGTGTGGAAAGAGGGCCGTAGGAAGGCCAAGTTAGGAAGATGAAGGTGGGAGGTGGACTCCAATGTGGTCCTGTAGAATAATCCTAGACAGAATTAGCTTCATATCTTTCTAAGACCTCTTCAGCTTCCAAAACACTTTTGTAGGCATCATCCCACTTAATTTCTGGAATCAGAGGGCCCATCTTCAAATTTAGGCTCCACCAGTTCTTAGCCATGGTGATCTTAGGCCAGTCACCTCTATGAGCTAAAATATCCTTATCAGTTAAACGGGGATAATAAAACTATTGACTTCCAAGCATTAATGTAAGGATTAAGTGAGATGATATATGCCAAGCCTTTCACATGGTGCCTGAAAAAAATAGTAAGCACTCAATATGTTTGACCTACTTTTTAAAATTATCCATAAACCTCACGCTAACCCTGTGAGGTGCCCAGGACAGGTATTACCATCCTCATGTTACAGGTGAGGAAACCAAAGCTCAGAAAATGACTTGCCTAACACTGCAATGGTGTAGCCCCTCAAAGAAAAAGAATAGGAAGCTTTCTGCACAATCAAAAATAAGAGCACTGGAGACAGTGGCATCCTGGCATTGTGTATCCATGTGCTTGCTTCCCATGGCATCTGGGGATGGGTCAGAGGAGCAAATGAGTTTCAGATTTTTAAACCAAAGGAAAATTTGACAGAAAATCTTCCAGCATTTTCTTTGCATCTCAGACGCAGGACCATTCTGATTCCCATTCAGAAAGGTTTAAGTTTTAAGATCAGGAGGATCTCAGGAGACAGTCCGGTCCAAAACGGGAGGGAAGGATGGTGCCCATGGGAGGAAGATGTGCCACCATGGAAGCCTGGATGCCCTTGATCACACACGTGGTGCTGGTGAAGACTTCCTCTCATGAGCCAGCAGGGCCAAGTGCATGTGGCTGAGCTTTGAAGTTCATACCGAAAAACACTGACTTTCTGGAATCCCCATGGACTGACTCATTGTGGAGAGAGCTGAGGACTTACTCCTCAAAGCAACCAAAACTTTAAAAAATATATTTCTGTCACCCTTGTAATGAAAATCTGTTAATGGATCACAGCTATCTGGGCTTTCTAAGCAGAGTACATTGAGTATAACTCAACATCTCCTTGACAACTCAAGGACATCACCGTGAATATCCATTATTATCCCAGCTTGTATACAGTCATCCTCTTGGGATATTTTGAAGCATAGTATAAAGGGGTTTCCACCAAACTAAGTTCCAGATTATTGGGATTTCTCGGTGCATCTCTGTGCTTCTTTTAATATTATTTTTGCCTTGTCTCTTACCATGAGCACTTTTTCCTTTGCCTGCCTTTATCTGTCTCCTGTTTTCTCCAAACCCCTTTAACTTGCCTTTTCTCATCTACTAAAGACAGCCATGCTCTGTAAAATAGGTTGTAAAATAAGTACAAATAACACTTTTAAAGGGTAAATTTTATGATATGTGAATTATATCTCAATAAAGCTATTTTTAAAGTGAACTGCAGACTATAAAATCTTACGAAAGGTGAGATATCACATCACTCTTTATATTGATAATAAACTATTTCACTCTTTTATTTAAAAATAAAAAAGCACAAATAGGCTCTGACTGAGGACTCAGAATTTTTTCCACAAGTAATAAGCCTGAGAGTTAAGGTATGGTTCTTGAAACATCTATTTTTGTTTATTTGACTTTCTGGCATAGTTCTTAATCCTATAAATAAAGTTAATTTTAGTGAGATGTAGTATGACTCTAGATTTTTCTTATCAAAGCCTCCTCCCTTTTCTTTTGTTCATTCATTTGGCATTTTTAGTAGGATGGCCTACTATGTGCTAGGCCCTAGAAATGAAGAGGAATCTCTAAGTGACTTACATCTTCCTTGCATGGATTTTAGGTGTAAACCTCTAGGAAGTATGAGCTTTGATGCTTCTTTGATTTGCATTCCCATAATCTCTCTATGACTCCTAAATCCAATCATACCCCAAGGAGGCATCATAACCAACCCACTGGGAGGCCAGCCCACTGCTGGAAAGCTGGTCCAGAGTGGGGATCCTTGATCAGAGGAGAATGCTGAGAAGTGAAAGAGAGCTACTTTCACTTGTTGCATTCGCTAGTATTTTTCCATGGAGCACCTAGAACTGTGTCACTCAAAGTATTTCTCAGACCAGCAGCATCAGCATTACCTGGTAGCTTGTAAGAAATACAGAATCTTAGACTATACCCAAGACCTATTAAATTAGAATCAGCCTTTTAAAAAGATGCTCAAGTGATTCATTTAAAGTGCCGAAACACCTGGCGCTTTACCCACTGCAGTAACCACATCTTTCAGAGCCCTGGATGAACAATGCCAAACATGAGAGGCCACCACTTGACACAGGGGCACATCCTATTGGCCAGCAGGCAAAGATGCTCTCGATGATGCCAAGCAGATGTTCAGCATATTTGTTGAGCAGTCAGAGACCACTGCTGTTCTCTTCGCCATGCCTGTCAGGTTCAATAACTCTTCTCCAATGACTCATCTCTTCATACACATGTGTTGTAATTTTCTTTAAAGACCAGCTTGTCAGCAGCATTCAAAGCTGGGTGCTTTTCCTTTGTTGCAAAACTTCATCCATATTCCTGGAAACACCCCCCAGCTCAAATTCAACTATAGTCTTCCTGACACCACTTCATTCATCCACTCATTCACTTGAAAAGCACTTACTGAGCAGACTATGTGTCAGGCACTGCCAGCATCTTCTGCATTTTCCATTCAGTGACCACCATGTAAACCACTTGGTTTCAACATTTTACATAAGACTGGAAATATATTTTTAAAGTGTGAAATATGGCTTCTATCCTTAATTAACTAGTACTATAATTGAGTAGGAAAGATGTATAATTTTGAAATTTATGGAGAACAAATTTTCAAAAACACAAAAGGATGCTATGTGCCGTACTGGAACCAGCACTGAATGTGCCTCAGTCAGGAGACCTGCGACCAGGTTCTGGTTCTTCCATTAACCTACTTCAGATTCTTTGACAAGCTTTTTTGCCCCTCTAATCTTCAGTTTTCTCAACTACTGAAAAAAGGTGTTGGACCATCCGACCTAAAAAAATTCCTCCTTGTCTCCAATACCCAAATGCCCAAGGATGGACCCTAAACTACATACAAAAACTCAGAGTGAATTCAAGGTAAGAAAGCATGGGATCAATGGGAGACTGTACGTTATCATTATTAAGAGTTCTGGCTTTGATATCAGACAAATCTAAGTTCAAATCCTTGATGTGGTATAAGCTTAGCACACTTGAGGCCTTTGACAAGTCACTCAATCTTTCTGATCCTGTTTTCTCATTTGTAAAATGAGGATAATCACAGGATTATCGTGAGGATTAAATGGATTAATTCATGTAAAGCCCTCAGCACAGTGCCTGATGTAAAGGATATGCTAATAGATGGTAATGATAGTGTTGATAGTGATGATCGTTGTATTTTCAGGGTCTTTTGAAGCACATGTCCTTTCCAGTAAGGATAAACTTCAACACTAGGTTGGGGGAACTGACAGGATATGGGATAAACTACAAGGAAACCGACCAGCTGGCAGCAGAGAAGCTAAAGGAAAGAATGATAAGAGGTAGGGAAGATGGGAATGCAGGTAAGCTGATGGACAACTTTGTTGACCAGAATGGATGGGGAAGGGAGGACTCGGTTTGATAGAAAGAGCTGGATGTGATGGAACAGTGCTTGAGTACAGTGGCTCTGGCACCTCTGTGCAGTCAAGGAGTTAAGAGACTGAAGGAAGGGAGACCAGCCAGGTGCCTACTGGGTAGTGACTCTTGGGTAAAAGGCTGAGAGCTGGAAAATAGGGCAATAAGTCAAGAAGGAAAAGCAATCCTCTAGAGGTAGCCAAGTGTCTCTTCAAAGATCCTCCCCAAGAAATTCCTCTTTGTCTTACACACACACATGTTTAGCGTTTCTTCCCACCCCAATTGAAACTGGAGGAAACACAGGACCGTGCCCATGTGTGTGAAGGTATGCGAGAAGCTGAGATCACATCCTGTCTGAGTTCTGAGTCAGAGAATCCCATAAGAGGATATTGAGGGTTACTAAGCAGGCCATGCCACTTTCAGCCTGGCTGTAGTCAGAGATCTGGTTGAATAAGAATAGGGTCCAAGCCCTCCAGGCATGGCAGAGCCTCTGCAGCACCATGTGGTTACTATTACTGAGACTAAACAGTGAGCTGAGTGCTTGTATAGGCTGTGTCCATCCTCAGTCTCCTTCAGAGTCTGCACCCCAGGGCTGTCCAGGAAGAACAGAGAATGCCCAACAGAGCCATGGGAGGCAACTACTGTTCCCTAGAGACACCCCAGAGGTGGAATTAGGAAATAACTTGGTCTAATTACAGACCAAATTGACCAGAAATTTGCCCCTGGGGCTATCACTTGTTGTCCCTTGGCATGCTTCGTTTGGACTTGGTGCATACTGGGATATATGCTCTTCTCCACAGCTTCCTGGATGGCAAACACTGCCCTGGCTGTGTCAAGAAACTGTCATGGCATAAACAGAGATGTGCCTGGAGAGGTGGGACAACAGAGGGAGGACAATTAACATTCCCCCCTGACACATGACCCACACTTCACACTGGGGTCAAGCCTGACTTCATCTCCCACAGCCCAGTTATCTTCTGCCAGAAAAAAAAAAAAAAAGATGTGATGGGAGATGGGAGCCAGCTCTCAAAGGAGCACATATGGCTATGTCCCCAAGACCATAACCAGGTGGAGAATTTACTGTAAAGAACAGAATGGTTCCTCTGAAGTCATCACAGGCAGAGCCTCCTCAATCCCTTTCTTTCTTGGCCTTAACTCACGTATTCAGCAGGCAATTACTGAGCGCTGGCCGTATCAGCCATAGTCCTAGATGCTTTTATGGATTCCACAAAGTCCCTGATCATCTACGCAGTAGGTGTTGCATAGGGGGAAAGAGAAGACTTCCCCGAGGCAATGACATTTGAGTGGGATCATGGGTGATGAGCAGTGTGTCCCATCCAGAAGAGGAGTCCAAGGCGGGGGCGGGGGGTGGGGGAACTGCCATTTGAAAAGCCTAATCAGAGATAGCTTGTTGCTTTGGTGGCAGGGGAGGGAGGTGCCCTCTGCTGCTCGTACAACCCAGCAACTATGGTGTTCTAGCGAGTGGAGCACCATCCTTCCAAATCTCAGCTCAGTCTCCCCTTCTCCCATCCTAATGTTCCTGAAGGTACCTCCCACAGTCGAAAGCAGCTGGTTATCCTTGAAGTGAGGATCTCTTTGTTCTTAAATGGCTTTCCTTCTCTGTTCTGTTTTGGTCCGACCCCTCCCTAGATCACAGCCCTAACACTAGCACTAATAGCACTAAAACTTCAGCACTAACAGCAGCAGGAACTGAGACCTTATTTTCTAGATGGAAACTTGGGATCAATGGTCCAGCTCAGTAATACGCACAATGGTGTGGTCAGAGCCTAAGGGTCCACAGTGATGCCCACGAAGCTGCCTCAGGAAGCATGATAAAGTCCACAGGACCGTTTTTCTTCCAGAGCAGCTCTATTCCTATCCATCTTTTGAATTGTGCCTCCATGTAGGAATCTTCAAAAGGAGGAAGGGGCTGATGTATCCCCTCCTCTACTGCATATGGGTTGAGTGCACAGTGCCTAGTGGTAGCACATTCTGTCCTTGGAACTACAGATCCAAAAATGGGTAAGACTCAGATCTTGCCCTCAAAATGCACTTAAACAAAAAGACAAACAATAAACTTTTACAATCTCCCGGGAAGGCAGCTACATAAAAACAAGAGTACTTAGAACACAGACCATAAGCCAGACTATGTAAATTCTAAGATGTGTGATCATGGACAAATTACCGAACTCTCCGTGCCTCTGTTTTCCCATCTATAAAATAGGCCCAATAATTGTACTTCCCTTGTTGGGCAGTTATATGAATTTAGTAAGTGAATATATCTAAGGCACTAGAATGTCTTAGGAAAGAGCGTGACATGTATAAGCATCATGTAATGTTTTAAAAAGAACAATAATGAGGTGAGTGCCTTCATATGCCAAGTGCTGAAGGGGGAGGGGGGCATGCTCAGAAGAAGGAATAACTGATTCCGTCCGGGGAGTCAGTTAAGACTAAAAAAAGGTGATATTGGTTCTTGCTCTTGAAGTTTGCCGGGCAGAAGAGCAATGGAAGGGTTCTCTGGGTTTAGGAAACAACACTGGCAAAGTTCTTACAAGGCATGTTTTCTGATTTGAGATTGATTCCCAGTAAAAGTCTTAGAAAGCTATCAACATTGAATGAGGCTGGGCAGAACATTTCACAAACTATCTTGCAGCAAAGTGTACAGAATTACCAGACAGTGGGACAGTGATAGGCTGGTAAATGTTTAACCTACTGGGAAGTGAGGGAGGCCTGATTGGTAGCATTTGCTCATTTCTGTAATATAAATACTCCCAACATAGTTGATTTCAAGCTATCAGTGTTGTCAACAGACTCATAAAATTCCTGAACATTTAACACTCAGCTTTCAGAAGCCAGTACGAGCAGGCTCCAGCGCACCACGGCGTCAGAAGCACTCTGAGAAATACAGGGCTTGGGTTCCCCTTACTTGGTGCCACAGAAAAGTGGAGAGGACAGATCTGACGTTGTGCTCAGAGCACAGCTACGGCAAAAGTCTCTTGAGGCGGCCAAGCCCTCCTTCTCACTAACCTTCGTGACTGCTGAATCTGGCATGAGTTTCATTTGCCAGAAACAGAATCTACCTGGCCCATTTAACCAGGAGGAAGAGACTTTGAATTTTATTTTTTTAAAGGCTCACAGAAGATCTGGGGTGTGAGAAAAGCCGATCAAGGTTAGGCACCCAATAGCATTGCCCAAGACCAGGATGAGAAAACCCAAGCACTGAAAGGCAGGAACTCTGCTCAATCCCTGTTGTAGGACCCTTCCACCAGCCCCGAAGCCACTTCTGCATCAGGAATTGCATGTTAAGACCCCCTAGGAAGCTGTCGCTTCTGCTGCTGCTTCCACAGCATGCCAGACACCACTGCAGCAGAAAGGAAAGAACTGCACTCAGACCAAGCCCGTTTGCTCTGTGTTCCCTCCCCTCCAAACGAATGACTCTACTGGGAGCTTGGGATCGGCAGGACGTGGGTCCCACCCCACATGCTAGCAGCACTGGAGTCTGGGTATGAATTCTGCAGCTACTGGGGTAAGAAGATTCCTAACAGGAGCATTTCCCCAAATCAGAGAGACAGCACAAATTTGGAGGGCAAGCGTCCTCCTTGAATTCCACTGAGATTATTTTCAAGTTCTTTTCTGTCTTGCACAGAAAGATTTCCCCTGAAGCCATGCTACCCTTAACTTCTTTCTACAAAGAAAAAGGTCACCTGCTAGGGGAGAAATGTTACACATTATGACTACATTCTTTCAGACAACAGAGAATTAGGTGCATCCCACTGTGTGTTTCTACATAATCACACACACAAAAAATATCACAAATTCTAGCACTGTGTAAATATAGCCACACTTTGGAATCAGACAGACCTGGTTACCTAGCCTCTCTAGGCCTCAGTTTTGTCATCTGTTAAATGAGGATGATAATAATAATACCCTACCCCTTTGGTTGTGGTGAGGATTCAGTGAAATCTGCTATGTTAAGAAACCCATATCACAGTGGAGCTCAAAACCTGGTTAAAACTTTTTGTAAAGGGCATTATGGCCTAGTGGAAAGGGTATGAATATTGGTGTCAGACAGACCAAGTGATGGATATGACTTAAGCCCCCATTTTCTTGTCTGTAAAATAAAGACAATAATAACTCCTGTCTTACAGGGCTGTTGTGAAGATTAAAAATAATGTGCCATGTCTAGCAAAGACGTAGCTTGTAATAACTGCTCAATTAATGATAGCCATTATCAATATTATTACTATTATTTATGTCATTATATGACACAGCCTAAGTGAGAACATCAGCTATTCCCAACGTGACTGGCCTCTCAGAAACTAGTGGGTATCTTGACTGAGAATTTAAGAAATGGCAAAGAGTTCTATATAGATTTTTTAATCATCATTTGTGTCATGCACTCTGGTTTATAAAGCATATTCACTATTTCATCTACACCCCATGCCAGTCTTATGAGTCAAGCAGAACAACCCTATGAGATAAGTATCATTACACTACTTTGCCTCAATGTCAGACGAGTCTGCCTTAGAGAGGTTAAGTCACTTGTCTAAGTCACACAGAAAATTTGTGATAAATCCAAGGCCAAAATGGAGGTCTTCTGGGTTTCTGTGGAATGTTCTTTCTACCACTTTATGCTGGAAACAAACTTCATTGGTTTGCTCTTCCATTTATTCAACAAACTTTTATTTATTATCTTTTGTATATCAGTCGCTATGCTAAATAGGTTCTGTTGATCCAAAGATGAATAAAAGAAAGTACTTCCCCTCTAAGACAATTTAAGAAAATACCCCCCACAAACACCCAGGGAATTTAACAGAAAATACTTCTACCAATTATATGACTCTCAATGTTTTTAAAAATTGTATTTGCAAATAAGATGATCAAATTTTAAATGGGACAACTGCTCTCACTTGAGCTATAGCATATAAAATTAATATAATAACATTAAAAAGTAATATTAAAATCATTAAAGTGAGTTTTTTCAAAGAATTACTTTTCAACTGCTAAAATTTGTTTCATTTGTTTTAAGTTGACTTTATTGCTAATAAGACCAGCCAATGTGCCAAAAGGAATCTAAATAGGATGCCAATGCATACTGTTCACAACACAGATTCAGAATTAAAAACTCTTAGCCTTTTTTGGGTCCAGGTCTCCTTAGACAGTTTTCCCTCCAGCTTTGCTTTGACCCCAGCCACTGTGAGAAGAGGATATAAAACACTGTGGGTTCCAGAATGTTCTGTGCCCGGAAGATCTCCATTCAGAATTTTTGGCCAAATGTCCCATTAATTCCCCTTTGACTAAGGCACTTTGGGGTCAGATGAACTTGGGGTCTATGAAGATTACAGAAAAGGGACTGGGTCCAGAGTTCACACCAAGGCTACATGTTTTTGAAATTTGGAGTGAAGCCAGACTCTGCTGTAGGGATTTAGGAGGGAGTTAGCTCAGGGAAACCTTTCCCTAATGAAAGAATTTTGCAGTTAATATTGCTGTTCTTCTTTTTTTTTTTTTTTTAACCAATAATAATAGTGCCTGCCACTTAATGAGGGACAAGTATGGGTGAGCACTTTACATATACTGTTTCTTTTTTAAATTTTATTTATTATTATTAGTTATTTTTTATTGTAGTATAGCTGATCTACAATATTGTGCTAGTTTCAGGTGTACAGCAAAGTGATTCAGTTATATATATATATATTCCTTTTTCCAGTTCTTTTCCATTATAGGTTATTACAAGATATCGAACATAGTTCCCCATGCCATACGGCAATCCTTGTTGTCTATACACATACTCTTTCTAATCCTTATAAATAATAATGTTGCAAGGTATTATAATTTCTATTTTACAGATGAAAAAATTGAGGCTCAGGAGGGAAGTAATGTTTCCAAGATCACATAATAAGAGGCAGAAGATGACATTTAAAACCAACATCTATATTATTCCACTTTTCTCTGTGTCTCTGCTACCTCATCTGACATCTTCCCCACAAAACAGCAAGACTAGTCCTCAAATATATATGGCTATACAGGAAATGTCAACTGCTGGTCTAAACATATTTACTAAACATCACCTAAACGCCCAGCTCTATATTAGGCACTCAGGAGCTGTGAAGAATTCTTGTTTTGGCATATTTCTTGACTTAGGAAAAATCTGCCTCTGTGTCCTTTTCCCGCATTTTCCTATGATCTATTTTTCTAGCCACTAGACATAATACAAAAAAATTAGAATCTTCTATGGCTTGGGAGAGCTAAATGAAAGACTTTGCTCAGTCAAAAATCATAATGATATCAATAGTCCATTTGAATCTCATGGATCTCAAACAACATAATTTGTGTCACAGTGACAATTTTTAAAAAGTGTCTCATTGAGAAAATTAAACCACTGCACTTGTATTATATTTTTAAACAATTACCAAACCTTCCCCTACTTTATTTAATATTGCAAAGTTTGCTGTTGAACTTCCTGTGAAAAATACCCTGAGACACTTTGCCAGAACTGGCTGTAGATTCGTACTATCATGAGCAGGGCAGTTGAATTGCGCTGTTTGGTGACCCTTAAGAAGAGGGAGAGGGAGAGCGGGGGACAATATGGGGGTAAGGGCAAGGAACAGTATTTCGAAAAAGCACATTCAATATTATAATACAATGTTCTATTTAGAAAATAAAATACATTGCTGTCACAATACAAACTTTGAAAGTAAAGCTTCACAATAACTTCTTTGCTAGCAGTGCATGAGCGTGAAAAAGTTGGCCTAAGAAATGCTACTCCATATATATATATGATTAGGAACTCATCAGCTTACCCCTCAGTCTTAATTCCAGAGCCAAGTTCTCAAATCCATGCAAAGACTTGTTCCATTTGCAAAACTCTAAGTTGTCATTTCAGTGACTGGATTTCAGACACTTGTTTGGTTTTGTTGGTTTCGTTTTTATCTTCCTCACTTAAAGGAGAAATAAACCAAAGCTTTCTTCTCCCTAAATGGCTTGAGAGGGAGAAAAATATGAATAAATTATGTTCCAATGGATTACTGAAGATTCCTACACATCCACCTGGATTCCACCCAACTTTTGAAGCAAAAAGCATAGGGCATTCCCACTTCATAAAGCAAGAATGTCTGGTAACTCTACTTCTGATTTCATGTAATTGAAAATAGGTCCTAGCCACCAACTACTCTGGGTCAGGGTTCATGTGCTTTCCTCCCTGCCACTCTAGCTCCATCACTGAGGAGGAGTTTCAAATGGCCAACTCACCATCTTGTAAAGATTCCTATTCACCAGCTCTGTTAGAGTAGAGTCTCAGGGAACTTAGGATACTTCCTAGTTTACAACTAGTTTGTTCGACTACTGGCAAAAATCAATAAAGTACTAAAAGGAAGGAAGGAAGGGCAACAAGGACATGTTTGACAAGGTGTGTAAATCCACTTTTCTGATGGCAAAGGACAATGAACAGGATTCATAGCAGCAAAAGGATAGTGACCAAAAGTTAAGACAGGACATATCAAGGTAGCTGAAGAGCATGAGATCCAGGCCTTTTATTTAGGAGGAGAAACAATATTTGACATTTTCACCAGTATTAATTTGTTAGATAAGCAATTTCAATATATCATAATACTTATGATTCCCTTTGGCAGTGTCCTGATAATATTTTAATATATCAAGACCTCTAAGGGGTGCTGGTTAGGGTCGTTAAGGTGGAAGGTGAGGTTATAATGGAACCAAACTTGTATAGACCACTCAGGGTCCAAACACGAAGCAGAAAGCAATTCCTCATGCCACAAGGAAAATGGCTTCTGGGAGATGGATGGCCCAATGATACCTGTGTAATTTTAAGCATGGCTCTTTTTTTATGTGTTTTATATATTATGAATCCATCTAAGACTTAATTTGAAAATAATATCTCCACTGCTGAAAAGGAATAAAGTTAAAAAATACCAGATGAGGGCTTCCCTGGTGGTGCAGTGGTTGACAGTCCGCCTGCCGACGCAGGGGACACAGGTTCGTGCCCCTGTCTGGGAAGATCCCACATGCCGCGGAGCAGCTGGGCCCGTGAGCCATGGCCGCTGAGCCTGCGCGTCCGGAGCCTGTGCTCCGCAGCGGGAGGGGCCTCAACAGTGAGAGGCCCGCGTACCGCAAAAAAAAAAAAAAAAAAAATACTAGATGAACACCATTACAACAGAACAATCTTCTTCTTGAGAACAATTTTTAAAACTGGATAGAACATTAAAACAAAACGTTCCATTAAAAGTATTAAAGAACAGGGAGGCCTTCAAGATGGCGGAGGAGTAAGATGTGGAGATCACCTTCCTCCCCACAAATACATCAGAAATACATCTACATGTGGAACAACTCCTACAGAACACCTACTGAACGCTGGCAGAAGACCTCAGACCTCCCAAAAGGCAAGAAACCCCCCACGTACCTGGGTACGGAAAAAGAGAAAAGAATAAACAGAGACAAAAGGATAGGGACGAGACCTGCACCAGTGGGAGGGAGCCGTGAAGGAGGAAAGGTTCCCACACACTAGAAGCCCCTTCGCGGGCGGAGACTGCGGGTGGCGGAGGGGCAAAGCTTAGGAGCCGCGGAGGAGAGCGCAGCAACAGGGTACGGAGGGCAAAGCGGAGAGATTCCCGCACAGAGGATCAGGGCCGACCGGCACTCACCAGGCCGAGAGGCTTGTCTGCTCACCTGCCGCGGCGGGCGGGGGCTGGGAGCTGAGGCTCGGGCTTCGGTCGGAGCTCCGGGAGAGGACTGGGGTTGGCGGCGTGAACACAGCCTGCAGGGGCTTAGTGCACCACGGCTAGCCAGGAGGGAGTCCGGGAAAAAGTCTGGAGCTGACTTTTTCTTGCCGCTTTGTTCCCTGGTGCGCGAGGAAAGGGGATTAAGGGCGCCGCTTATAGGAGCTCCAGAGACGGGAGCGAGCCGCGGCTATCAGCAAGGACCCCAGAGACGGGCATGAGACGCTAAGGCGGCTGCTGCCGTCGCCTGTGCAGCCCGCCACTGCCAGGGTCCCGGGATCCAGGGACAACTTCCCCGGGAGAACGCACGGCGCACCTCAGGCTGGTGCAACGTCACGCCGCAGGCCCGCCCCGCCCTCCGTGCCCCTCCCTCCCCCCCGGGCTGAGTGAGCCAGAGCTCTCGAATCAGCGGCTCCTTTAAGCCGGTCCGGTCTGAGTGAAGAACAGACGCCCTCAGGCGACCTACCCGTAGAGGCGGGTCCAAATCCAAAGCTGAGCCCTGGGAGCTGTGCGAACAAAGAAGAGAAAGGGAAATTTCTCCCAGCAGCCTCAGGAGCAGCGGATTAAGTCTCTGCAATCAACTTGATGTATCCTGCATCTCTGGAATACCTGAATAGACAACCAATCATCCCAAAATTGAGGCAGTGGACTATGGGATCAACTGTAGACTTGGGGTTTGCTGTATGCAATTGACTGGTTTCTGGTTTTATGTTTAGCTTAGTTTAGTAATTAGAGTTTATTATCACTGGTAGATTTGTTTATTGATTTGGTTGCTCTCTTCCTTTCTAAAAATTTTTTTTATACATAGATTTTTTTTTCCTTTTTCTCTTTTTGTGAGTGTGTATGTGTATGCTTCTTTGTGTGATTTTGTCTGTATAGCTTTGCTTTCACCATGTGTCCTAGGGTTCTGTCTGTCCATTTTTTGTTTTTTTACTATAGTTTTTAGCACTTGTTATAATTGGTGGATTTGTTTTTTGGTTTGGTTGCTCTCTTCTTTCTTTGTTTTTCTTTTCCTTTATTACTTTTTTTTATTTTTAATAATTTTTTTATTTAATAACTTTATTTCTTTTTATTTTATTTTTTTCTCTTTCTATCTTCTTTCCTTCTTCTTTCTTTCCTTCTTTTTCTTTCTTTCTTTCTTTTTATCTCCCTTTTCTTCTCAGCCATGTGGCTGACAGGGTCTTGGTGCTCCAGCAGGATGTCAGGCCTGTGCCTGAGGTGGGAGAGCCAAGTTCAGGACATTGGTCCACCAGAAACCTCCCGGATCCACATAATATCAAACAGTGAAAGCTCTCCCAGAGATCTCCATCTCAACGCCACTCAACAACCAGCAAGCTACACTGCTGGACACCCTATGTCAAACAACTACAAGACAGGAACACAACCCCACCCATTAGCAGAGAGGCTGCCTAAAATCATAATAAGGTCACAGACACACCAAAACACACCACCAGATGCAGTCCTGCCTACCAGAAAGACAAGATCCAGCCTCATCCACCAGAACACAGGCACTAGTCCCCTCAACCAGGAAGCCTACACAACACACTGAACCAACCATAGCCACTGGGGGCAGACAGCAAAAACAACGGGAACTACAAACCTGCAGCCTGCAAAAAGGAGACCCCAAACACAGTAAGTTAAGCAAAATGGGAAGACAGAGAAATATGCAGCAGGTGGAGGAGCAAGGTAAAAACTCACCAGACCAAACAAATGAAGAGGAAATAGGCAGTCTACCTGAAAAAGAGTTCAGAGTAATGATAGTAAAGATGATCCAAAATCTTGGAAATAGAATGGAGAAGATACAAGAAACATTTAACAAGCACCTAGAAGAACTAAAAAGCAAACAAACAATGATGAACAACACAATAAATGAAATTAAAAATTCTCTAGAAGGAATCAGTAGCAGAATAACTGAGGCAGAAGAATGGATAAGTGACTTGGAAGATAAAATAGTGGAAATAACTACTGCAGAGCAGAATAAAGAAAAAAGAATGAAAAGAATTGAGGACAGTCTCAGAGACCTCTGGGACAACATTAAATGCAACAACATTCGAATTATAGTGATCCCAGAAGAAGAAGAGAAAAAGAGAGGGACTGAGAAAATATTTGAAGAGATTATAGTTGAAAACTTCCCTAATATGGGAAAGGAAATATTCAATCAAGTCCAGGAAGCACAGAGAGTCCCAACAGGATAAATCCAAGGAGAAACACTCTGAGACACATATTAATCAAACTATCAAAAATTAAATACAAAGAAAAAATATTAAAAGCAGCAAGGGAAAAGCAGCAAATAAAATACAAGGGAATCCCCATAAGGTTAACAGCTGATCTTTCAGCAGAAACTCTGCAAGCCGGGAGGGAGCAGCACGACATATTTAAAGTGATGAAAGGGAAAAACCTACAACCAAGATTACTCTACCCAGCAAGGATCTCATTCAAATTTGATGGAGAAATTAAAAGCTTTACAGACAAACAAAAGCTAAGAGAATTGAGCACCACCAAACCAGCTCTAGAACAAATGCTAAAGGAACTTCTCTAGGCAGGAAACACAAGAGAAGGAAAAGACCTACAATAACAAACCCAAAACAATTAAGAAAATGGGAATAGGAACATACATATCAATAATTACCTTAAATGTAAATGGATTAAATGCTCCCACCAAAAGACACAGACTGGCTGAATGGATACAAACACGAGACCCATATATATGCTGTCTACAAGAAACCCACTTCAGACCTAGGGACACATACAGACTGAAAGTGAGGGGATGGAAAAGGATATTCCATGCAAATGGAAATCTAAAGAAAGTGGGAGTAGCAATTCTCATATCAGACAAAATAGACTTTAAAATAAAGACTATTACAAGAGACAAAGAAGGACACTACATAATGATCAAGGGATCAATCCAAGAAGAAGATAGAGCAATTGTAAATATTTATGCACCCAACATAGGAGCACCTCAACACATAAGGCAAATGCTAACAGCCATAAAAGGGGAAATCGAAAAACAAACAAACAAAACAACTAATACTAAACTTTCTTTGGGTTATTTGTATGGAAATATGTTAATATAAATGTTTCAGATATTACATGAAATTTCTAAAAATCTTATAAGTATAATAAGTCATAATTCTAATTATTACTTTAAAATGTATATCTCAGAAATAACTAAATTTCCTTGTCAATTGCATTATTATGAAGTTTCATCAAATCTTTAACCATGGTCATTTTTAAGTCTTTTGTCATTTACAGAAAGTTCTGGGTGTACTCTGATGCTTTTGCAAATATGTTCCTATAAAAGGGTTTCATCTTCAAGGAATTCATGGAAAAGACTCTGACAAGTACAGGTTTCTGGTAACTGACTATACTGCTGAACTGAATGAATAGGCATTTTCAGAACTCTAATGGAGAACTGATGAATTCATAAAAGTGCTAACAAAAGATCAAGATTAAAAAAAATTAATTACATGGGACTGAGTGAAAGGAAGAGGATGATTATAATTTTTGTGACTTTCTGTTTGAATAAAAAAAAGGGGGGACAATAGTAGGGGACTTTAACACCCCACTTTCACCAATGGACAGATCATCCAAAATGAAAATAAATAAGGAAACACAAGCTTTAAATCATACATTAATCAAGACGGACTTAACTGATATTTATAGGACATTCTATCCAAAAACAACAGAATACACTTTCTTCTCAAGTGCTCATGGAACATTCTCCAGGATAGATCATATCTGGGGTCACAAATCAAGTCTTGGTAAATTTAAGAAAATTGAAATTTTATCACGTATCTTTTCCGACCACAATGCTATGAGACTAGATATCAATTACAGGAAAAAATCTGTGAAAAATACAAACACATGGAGGCTAAACAATACTTAATAACCAAGAGATCACTGAAGAAATCAAAGAAGAAATCAAAAAATACCTAGAAACAAATGACAATGAAAGCACCACGACCCAAAACCTATGGGATACAGCAAAAGCAGTTCCAAGAGGGAAGTTTATAGCAATACAATTCTACCTCAAGAAACATGAAACATCTCAGATAAACAACCTAACATTACACCTAAAGCAATTGGAGAAAGAAGAAGAAAAACCCCAAAGTTAGCAGAAGGAAAGAAATCATAAATATCAGATCAGAAATAAATGAAAAAAAATGAAGGAAAAGATAACAAAGATCAATGAAACTAAAAGCTGGCTCTTTGAGAAGATAAACAAAATTGACAAACCATTAGCCAGACTCATCAAGAAAAAAAAAAAAGGATAAGACTCAAATCAATAGAATTAGAAATGAAAAAAAGAAGTAACAACTGACACTGCAGAAATACAAAGGATCATGAGAGATCACTGCAAGCAACTATATGCCACTAAAAGGTACAACCTGGAAGAAATGGACAAATTCTTAGGAAAGCACAACCTTCCAAGACTGAACCAGGAAGAAATAGAAAATATAAAGAGACCAATCACAAGCACTGAAATTGAAATTGTGATTAAAAATCTTCCAACAGGGCTTCCCTGGTGGCGCAGTGGTTGAGAGTCCACCCGCCGCTGCAGGGGGCGTGGGTTCGTGCCCCAGTCTGGGAGGATCCCATGTGCCGTGGAGCGGCTGGGCCCGTGAGCCATGGCTGCTGGGCCTGCACGTCTGGAGCCTGTGCTCCGTGGAGGGAGAGGCCACAGCAGTGAGAGGCCCGCATACCTCAAAAAAAACAAAAAATCTTCCAACCAACAAAAGCTCAGGACCAGATGGCTTCACAGGCGAATTCTATCAAACATTTAGAGAAGAACTAACACCTATCCTCAAACTCTTCCAAAATATAGCAGAGGGAGGAACACTCCCAACTCATTCTACGAGGCCACCATCACCCTGATACCAAAACCAGACAAAGATGTCACAAAGAGAGAAAACTGCAGGGTAATATCACTGATGAACATAGATGCAAAAATCCTCAACAAAATACTAGCAAACAGAATCCAACAGCACATTAAAAGGAGCATATACCATGATCAAGTGGGGTTTATCCCAGGAAGGCAAGGATTCTTCAGTATACACAAATCAATCAATGTGATACACCATATGAACAAATTGAAGGAGAAAAACCATATGATCATCTCAATAGATGCAGAAAAAGCTTTCAACAAAATTGAACACGCATTTATGATAAAAACCCTCCAGAAAGCAGGCATAGAGGGAACTTACCTCAACATAATAAAGGCCATATATGACAAACCCACAGCCAACATCATTCTCAATGGTGAAAAAATGAAACCATTTCCTCTAAGATCAGGAACAAGACAAGGCTGTCTGCTCTCACCACTATTATTCAACATAGTTTGGGAAGTTTTAGCCACAGCAATCAGAGAAAAAATAAAAATAAAGGGAATCCAAATCAGAAAAGACGAAGTAAAGTTGTCACTGTTTGCAGATGACATGATACTATACATAGAGAATCCTAAAGACTCTACCAGAAAACTACTAGACCTAATCAATGAATTTGGTAAAGTAGCAGGATACAAAATTAATGCACAGAAATCTCTTGCATTCCTATCACTAATGATGAAAAATCTGAAGGAGAAATTAAGGAAATATTCCCATTTACCATTGCAACAAAAAGAATAAAATACTTAGGAATAAACCTACCTAAGGAGAGAAAAGACCTGTATGCAGAAAACTATGAGACACTGATTAAAGAAATTAAAGACGATACAAACAGATGGAGAAATATACCATGTTCTTGGATTGGAAGAATCAACATTGTGAAAATGACTATACTACCGAAAGCAATCTACAGATTCAATGCAATCTCTATCAAACTACCAATGGCATTTTTCACAGAACTAGAACAAAAAATATTGCAATATGTATGGAAACACAAAAGAACCTGAATAGCCGAAGCAATATGAGAAAGAAAACTGGAGCTGGAGGAATCAGGCTCCGAGACTTCAGACTATAATACAAAGCTACAGTAATCAAGAGAGTATGGTACTGACACAAAAACAGAAATATAGATCAATGAAACAGGATAGAAAGCCCAGAGATAAACCCACACATATACGGTCACCTTATTTTTGATAAAGGAGGCAAGAATATACAATGGAGAAAAAGTCTCTTCAATAAGTGGTGCTGGGAAAACTGGACAGCTACATGTAAAAGAATGAAATTAGAACACTCCCTAACACCATACAAAAAAATAAACTCAAAATGGATCAAAGACCTAAATGTAAGGCCAGACACTATAAAACTCTTAGAGGAAAATATAGGCAGAACACTCTATGACATAAATCACAGCAAGATCCTTTTAGACCCATCTCCTAGAGAAATGGAAATACAAGCAAAAATAAACAAATGGGACCTAATGAAACTTAAAAGCTTTTGCACAGCAAAGGAAACTGTAAACAAGATGAAAAGATACCCACAGAATGGGAGAAAATATTTCCAAATGAAGCAACTGACAAAGGATTTATCTCCAAAATTTACAAGCAGCTCATGCAGCTCAATATCAAAAAAACAAACAACCCAATGGAAAAATGGGCAGAAGACCTAAACAGACATTTCTCCAAAGAAGACATACAGATTGCCAACAAACACATGAAAGGATGCTGAACGTCACTAATCATTAGAGAAATGCAAGTCAAAACTACAATGAGGTATCACCTCACGCCGGTCAGAACGGCCATCATCAAAAAATCTACAAACAATAAATGCTGGAGAGGGTGTGGAGAAAAGGGAACACTCTTGCACTGCTGGTGGGAATGTAAACTGATACAACCACTGTGGAGAACAGTATGGAGGTTCCTTAAAAAACTAAAAATAGAACTACTATATGACCCAGCAATCCCACTACTGGGCATATACCCTGAGAAAACCATAATTCAAAAAGAGTCATGTACCACAATGTTCATTGCAGCTCTATTTACAATAGCCAGGACACGGAAGTAACCTAAGTGTCCATAGACAGATACATGGATAAAGAAGATGTGGCACATATATACAATGGACTATTACTCAGCCATAAAAAAGAAACAAAATTGAGTTATTTATGGTGAGGTGGATGGACCTAGAGACTGTCATACAGAGTGAAGTAAGTCAGAAAGTGAAAAATAAATACCGTTTGCTACCACATATATATGGAATCTAAAAAAGGAAGAAAAAAATGGTTCTGAAGAACCTAGGGGCAGGATAGGAATAAAGACGCAGACGTAGAGAATGGACTTGAGGACACGGAGAGGGGGAAAGGGTAAGCTGGGACGAAGTGAGAGAGCGGCATGGACTTACATATACTAACAAATGTAAAATAGCTAGTGGGAAGCAGCTGCATAGCACAAGGAGATCAGCTCAGTGCTTTGTGACCACCTAGAGTCGTGGGATAGGGTGGTTGGGAGGGAGACGCAAGAGGGAGGAGATATGGGGACATATGTATACGTATAGCTGATTCACTTTGTTATAAAGCAGAAACTAACACACCATTGTAAAGCAATTATACTCCAATAAAGATGTTAAAAAAAAAAAAGAGAAGTATTAAAGAACAAACAAAAAAAGTAACAAATTCCTGGGACAACAGCTGGGATAAGGCAGAATCCAAAGAGATAAGCCCAACATTCAAAGTTGCTTAATCCTAAGGCATTTGCCAAATGTAAAGTAAAAGCTGTAAATCCATCCTGGAGTTGTGGTGGATTTGTGGGTGAGATAGTTAGAAGTCAAAGTGCAGAGACTTCCTTGCACACTGTCAGTGGGAATGTAAATTCATGCAGCCGCTATGGAAAACCGTATAGGGGTTTCTCAAAAAATTAAAACTAGAACTGCCATATGATCCAGTAATTCCTCTGCTGGATATACATCCAAAGTAAATGAAATCACTATCTCGTTGAGATGCTTGCCCTCCCATGTTCACTGAGGCATTATTCACGATAGCCACAATATGGAAACAACTTATGATATCATTCTGAACATAGAAAACCTAAAAGAAACTGCATTTAAATTGTAAGAATTAATAATAGGATACAAAATCAATACACAAAAATCATTTGTATTATTACAGTCCACCAATAAAAACTAGAAAATAAAATTTCTGAAAGATACCATTTATAACAGCATCAAAAACATCAATTTCCTAAGAATAAATCTGGTAAAAATGCGTGAGACTACTATGGGGAAAACTAGGAATCTTTACTGAGAGAGTCATTAAAGAAGAGATGGTCCATGTTCATGAATGGGAGAACTTATTAAAAAACGTCAATTCCCACATTGCTCTGAAAGTCATTGTTATTCCAATAAAAATCTCAACAAGCTATTTTTATGGTTTTAACTAGCTGATTCTAAAATTTATATGGAAATGCAAAGGAAAAAGAAGAGCAAAAACACTCTTAAAGAAGAAAAACAAGGTGAGAGAATTAGCTCTACCGGTTACCAAGCCGTAATTTAAAGACAGTGTAGTGACCTCATATACTATAGTAACTAAGAGAGGGTAGTATTGGCCCAAGGATACATAAATAAAACTACAAAACAGTAGAATTCAGAAGTAGACACATGCATATATAGATCTAATGTATGAGAGGTGGCACTGAAGACTAGTGGGAAAAGGATGGTCTTTCAATAAATTGTAATGGGACAATTGGGTATTTGTGGAGAAAATTGCCAATGGACCCCTAACTCACACTGTATGTAAATGTCAACTCCAGGAGGATTATAGAGCTGAATGTGCAAGACAAAACTGTAAAGCTTTCAGAAGAAAATAAAAACGATCTTTGTGACCTTGGGGTAGAGAACAATTTCTTCGACAAGATGTGAAAAGCAGTACCCATATTGGGTATTAAACAAGTAATTACATAAATATATACGAAGTGTGTGTGTGTGTGCATATACACACACACACACACACACACACACTTAGAACAGTGTTTGGCACTTGGTAAGCACTCAGTAAAAGTAGCTGCCGTAATAATAACTTTCATTATTGTTATTATTAGGCTGTGATTCTTTCCTCCTATGATATCAGATACAAAAATCCCAAGAAAGTGTATCAGAAATTACACAGTGATTACCAGTTAATTCAGCATCTTGTGAGCTTCTGATGACCATGAATATCTTGGTTAAGTCAGGTGTCCCCGACCCCCCACCACACATTTTCTAAAATGGCAGGTGCCCACTTTGCCCACAACTGAACCATTTAAACTGCCACATCTCAAAGGCAGGCAGGCAACCCAAAGATAACATTCAAGCACCTTTCCCCACCATAGTTTATCTTATTCTAAATGATATAAAAAGGCTCTGGGAAGCAACCTAATCAAGAACAATTTAAATTTTGCAAATGGACAAAGAATTTCCAGTGTAATCCTCTAGATCTCATTATAATAACCATGGATGGGGACACAGTTACAGCCCAGCCTGTACACACACTTTCAAAATATCCTCATCTGGGAGTTAGACTAGATGACCACCAACATCCCTTCTGATCCTAGAGTGTTAGAATTCCATTGGCTAATAATACATTTAAAATGTAAGAAGTCAAATTGAAAACCATCAGCAAAGATCCAGTTACAGTGTTTACTCAAAACTTTGTAGTGAGTGTCAAGGCTGGAACTCTCTATTTCATGAGCCACTTTCTTTGCCTTGATCTGAGGGCTTTCCTCTGATTAATTTTCTTCTTAACACTGGCTTGGACCCACTTTCCTGAGGGAGTTTGATTCTTAATTTCCAATTTGCTCTAATAAGCCACTCTCCTGCCTCTCCAAACTCGTTGAACCAAATCTGTGCCTCCTCTTCTACAGAAATTACATTGCTGTTTGGTTTTTGAGTCCCCAGTTTTTTCAGATTGCAATTATAAGCTACCCTGGACCTTCTCCATTTTAATTCCAGCCTCCGTTTAAAGAAAGAAAGAAGGGTGATATTTAATCCTTCCAATGAACATATTGCAAGAGCAATCACTTCATGGCTTCAGTCTGTGTGGGGCTAGGGGAATACTAAGGGGCCACATTACATCATACGGTGGCTAAAAAGGAACACTGGGAGCCGTGTCACTAGGGACAGTCCCTGCAAAACCAGAATGTCTAGTCACTTTGACCTACAGCAAAAAGTATCGAATAACTAGGACAAGTGCTAGTGCAAACAGCTGATCAAGTCATTAAACCCTAACGTGGCCACTGGGTACTCGGGGCCACGTTCAAACCAGCCAATTAAAGAAGCGATCTGGGACAAGAGAGGAGTCCAGCTGTTTCCTTTTCCTTTTTAGTTTTTCTTTTTCTTTTTCTTTTTTCTCAGAAGAACCTGAGAACATGGGTGATGAAAGGGACAGCAATCTGGCCAATTGGGGGAATTCCCGACTTAGAAACTCAGCAGAATCTTTTCTCCCTAAGTAAGGTGAAACCACTCCTTTGCCTCTTGAGCCACTGCTGCAGGAAACCAGACGCATGGCAACCTCCTGGGGGAGGGCCTCCTTCCTGCCAGTGTGTTTATGGTTTGCATAAAGAACATGATAGCACTTTAATGGGCAAAAGAAAATCCCTGGTCAGCAACCAGGCGGCCTCCTGGCCTTCTATCAGAACTGTTGTGCCACAGAGCAGCTGACAAGTAAGAGCTCACCCAGCCGGTCCGGTGAAATTATCAGGTAGATCAAGATGGCGATCAAGAAAAATAATAGAAGAGTCACTGACTTTTCATTCATTATATTAATTATAAAATTATATTAAAAATGTCATTTTATAATATATGTTCATATTAACAAATGGTCTTCAACATCTTTTTAAATAACATATTTTTCAATGTTTAGTTTCTATTTTGCTTGAGGTATTTTGTACATATGTGCCTTGTGATTGCTGCCGCTTTAAAGGATACAGTACTCTTTGGGGGGATGAATCTGTTTTGTTTTGTTTTTTAATGAAATAAACCTATATTCCTGATAAAAAGAAAAAAAAGAAAAAGAATACAATAGCTATTATTTTTGCTGCTTTGACTCTGCGGCCGTTCCTATACTAAGTACCATATTAGCTTATACAATAGTCCCAGTAACCCTAGAAAGAGCTTCTATGAGTATCCCCATCTTTCAGATAAAGAAACCGAGGCTTCGAGGTATTAGAAAATTAGCCCAAGGTCACAGAACTAGAAATCTGCTGTGTCTGATCAACAACACACCCACTATACGTCCCTCCTCTGCAGCATCTCTGCCCAGACTTTATTCCTTTAACTTCCTTCAGAGCGACTGCATTAAGATGCCCTTGCTTGTAAGGCACAAGAGTCAAGATCTAATAACATATTCTATATTTATTTGAATAAATGCATGTAATTTTCAAAAGTTAACATATCATCTCATTGGGCCCCCACTACATCTTATTGGGTAGGTAAGACAGGATTTGTTTATTTGTTTTTAAATTCCCTTTGAAATTCTTTTCAGTGACTAAACATTCCCAATAATTAAATTTTTAGAAGTTTCTTGCAAGACAATTGTCAAGATAGAGTAAGTCGACAAATTTACCCATTAGTGGAAGGATAACAGACCTGCCATTTGTTTGGAGCAGTCTTAACATAGGCTGGGAGAGGAAAATGCATTATAAAACCACAGGGAAGAGCCAGCACCACCCCAAGTAGCTCAGAGACTCTGGGGCACAGGGAAAATTTCTGGATGTTTCCTCTGCCTTGTCTCTACAGCTAGGACAAAATAAAATAAGTACTTCCGAAAGATAGAGCCATTTGGGAAGTTGACATTTTCCCTAAATTCCAACTCTCCTACTATTTATTCCAATTTCTAAGTAATGGCATAAAAATGCAGTCTCTGTAGGCACCCAGAGGAGTGACCATATCCCTGCTCCTCTACTCACTAGCTATAAGACCTGTAGCAAGTTACTTCACCAGTCTGAGCCTCAGTGTTTTCATCTGAAGAATGGGGATATTTGCTGAGAAAATTTAATAAGATTAATGCATAGTAAGTGCTTGGCATAATTCTTATGAAGCACTGAAGGACATAATCCTCATTTCTATCACTAATTAACTTTAATATTTGTTATAAATTTGTGAATAAGACGTATCTGGTACAAACTTATTCATCACCTTTCCATCAAAGCTGGCCCTTTGGTAGCCCCTATCTCTGAAAGCTACCATGCCCTACCTCCCAACTACCCACGATGTCAGGTTCTAGGAGAGTCATGCCTTACCCTCTCCCATCATGCAATTCATCACTCAGTCCTTTTGGTTTGATCTCAGTGTTATTGGCCAAATCCATCCCCTCTCCCTTTCCATGCTTTTATAGTGTCTCATCAGGAAGATTGCTGTAGTCTCCAAAGTGATTTTGCTAATTCTGGTATTGCACACTCTGTTCCATATTCTGAGCCAAAGTAACCCTCTAAAACACACATCTGATCATATTACTCCCTGCTAAGAGTCTTCAGTAACCCCACATAATCTTCAGGATAAAGTGGAAACTCTTTAGCATATATAGAAAGCTCCACATGATATGAGCTCTGGTGAAACTCTACTGGCTTGTTTGGTTTGTTGTTCCCCTCAAAACTTCATTTCAAAATGTATAGAATTCCCTAAACACATGTTGTTAAAAGCACTTTATATACATATGTGTATATATACACACATATATGTGTATATATGTATATATTCCTTTAAAACTCACAAGAGCTCTTTGAAGCTGCGGCTCTTAGTATTCCCTTCTGACTTAGAAGGAACCTGTGTGCCAGCTCAGATAACTAACTTGCCCAAGTCACACAGCTTGACGTGGCATAGTCAGAATTTGCACCAGGCACAGAGTCTGTGATCTCAGTCCCTCTACCATCCATCTTCCCCGAGTGCTCTCTGCCAGCAGGGCCTCTCCTTGACAAGTCCCTTCTCACATTCACACCTCAACTCAGGAGACACCTCTTCTGTGATGCCGCTCCTGGATTCCACCTTAGAACAGACAACTTGGAATGTTGTGATTCTTCTGTGTCTTGTATAGCTGTCCATCCCAGGACCTGTCATTCCTTAGAATGCTTCTGTATGTATAGGCCTCTCTCTCCTACCAGATTATAAATCCTAAAAAGTGGGAAGATTGTTTATTATTTGTACCCTCAGTGGCTAGCACAGTGTCAAGCACATCTTAGGTATTTAATAAAGGTTTGGGGGATAAGTGGTGGAATGAATGAATCAATGGAATGAACGAATGAAAAGTCAGTAAAACAGTGGGCATTATAAAAAGTTTCTGTTTCTGCCTTTTAAGAAAAATATAAAATGGGAAAAGGTTCAATTGGTGTACTAAGTTTGGAAGGTGAGGGGGAAAGAATAGGGGTGGAAAGGACGTGGTCTTTAGGCTCATGGAGGACATGGATATGGTGAGGGAGCACACATTCACGGAGGAATAGAACACTAAAAGCCAGAGCAGCAGCCCTGAAGCTTAAAAGTCTCACGAGGACAATCACATTGAGCACTGCTTTCACAGGGAATGAATGTATGAATCCAAGAGCTGATTCAAGCTGAAAAATGCAAATAGGCTTTTTAAAGATTGAAAGCAATGCACAGATGACTGACACAAATCCCATATACGTTTCCATTTCACTCGACTGATAATTAAGGAGCACCTACTCAGAGGCTTGGGACTGAAACACAAACATGAAAAATACAGCTCCTAAAACACAACCGAACAAAATCTATGGGATGCAGCCCAAGCAGTTCTTGGAAGTTCATAGCGATACAGGCCTTCCTCAAAAAACAAGAAAAATCTCATGGGGCTACATGTATATGTATAGCTGATTCACTTTGTTATAAAGCAGAAACTAACATGCCATTGTAAAGCAATTATACTCCAAAAAAGATGTTAAAAAAAAAAAAAAGAAAAATCTCAAACAAACAACCTAAACTACCCCCTAAAAGACTTAGAAAAAGAACAAACAAAGCCTAAAGTCAGCAGAAGGAAGGAAATAATAAATATCAGAGAGGAAATGAATAAAATAGAGATGAAAAATACAGCTCCTGCCCTGAAGAAGCGTATAGTTTAGTGGGAAGACAGATGTAGCAATCACTTACACGGTGCTTCTCAAACGATCAATGGTAAGGAATAGCTCTTTTTATTATTTTATTTCCAGTGTGTTACAGATCGATACTTTTGAAAAGTACAATAAAAATAAACTACTAGAAAATAAAATTTTTTAAAGATATGTAAAATATAGGCCCCAATTTTTTAGAATTGAATCAATAATCTTAAATTACTGTCAAATTGCCGAACTGTTTCTAAACAATTACCATCAATTTCTGTACTTAGCTCATCACGGAGTGGTAACAGTTTGCACACCAGCAGTGGTCCACAGGCCACAGTTTGAGTTCAGTGACATGTAGTACAAGTTAGCTGCTTTAAAGAGCCTCCTATGGGAGAATAGGATGAGAAGTTTTTAAGGCAACTTCAATTATTTGGGAACCAAACCCTCTCAACATATGTTCCCCAAACTTTACCCCTCAGACTAAAAGATTCTTTTCTCTTCCTCTGCAGGACCTATTTTCTTAAAAAGGTAGCCTACATTTGCTGCCTCATCACCACGCCAGTTGTTTCATAGCGTAGAACAGAAAAGAATCACTGCACTTTTTCATACTTTTCTTATAGCATTTATATCCTGCAATGTGAGATAGCTTTTTATCTCTCCTTCCCCATTATATTTTAAGCTCTCAAGGACAAGAAAGAACTTGATCATACGTACCTTAATATCCCTGCAGCCTCTACTAAGAGCCTTCAACATGCTAAGTACTCAATGACTACTTGGCAAGTAAGTGCAAGAAATGAAATAATGAATAAGCAAGTAAACTAGCTACTGCTCGATGCCTCCAAAAGCATATTACTGAGATGTCCTAGGTTTTAAATTTTTATTTGATGCCAAAGGTTAATGATTCCCTTTAGACTAAAGCTGCTGGAATCATTTAATTTTTCTATACTTGATCCACATGTGAAATTCCAACCAACATCAAATGAAAGTTTGATTAAACAGACCAGGAACAGCATGTGTGATAGATGTGAATTCCCCCTAGGGCAGGATGTAGGTCTGGAAACCAGAAGACTTGACACTACAGAGCTGAAAGTTCTTGAAAAGAGCCTATATCTTACGCCTAAAGAAAAACAATGTATACTTCATGTCCCAAAAAAGAAACCGGTCAAGTTCAGAGACATGGAAATACCTGGATCAAGTCTCCAGGTTTTGAGCCTTCCTTCTTTCCTCCATATTTCCCACTCCTTAATTTTTTTCCCTCTTAATTTTTGTATTCATTCCCACCATAAGAAAAATAAAATGGAGAATTTAGTGGTGCTGCAAAAATAGTCCTAACCGAAGGAGACAAAAGGACAAATCGGTTTCAGCTTCCAGAATTATTCTAGCTTCTCAGAAGCTCTTGCTGCCCTTGAAGCTGCTTTCCTGGAGCAGTGAAGATTCCTGGGATTCTGCAAACAGCTAGAGTTATCTGGTGAGTGATCAGAAGACTCCTGGGAGGAGGCCCAGCTGGGATTTCTTCCAAACCGTGTCTGCACCACCTGTAACTCTTCAATACATATGCTTGCCAGAAGATTGTCCCAAGTCTAGGGGGATGGGGAGAGTTGCCATTCCAGAAAGAACCACCAGCCAGCTTTGGCAGAGAAGGGCGTCCTTGTGCATTGGGAAGGAGTCAGGGCTTCCAGCTAAGGGCGCCTCGCCAGCCCTGGTATGCAGTTCTGGGATCTGTGCCCACCGAGCCTGCCCCAACTTGCCCAGGAAAGAGAAGCCAGGGAGAGATGGGAAAGGTGTTCTCTCTCCCCACCTCCCTCCAGTTCCAGCCAGCTCCAGGCTCCTTTGAAGTCTTGGGCCAAAAGACATGGCCAGTACTGATGCTGAGGCTTTTTTCAGTGAGCCTCTGGTATTCGAGTCCCCCCCCACCCTCTCTCTCTCACTCTCTCTCTCTCTCTCTCTCTCAATTTCTCTCTGGAAGGCAAACCACATAAATCAAAAAGCGCGGGCTTTGGAAGCAGATAAACCTTGATTCAAATCCTGGCTGGGCCATGCACTGGGTTTATAAGCCCAAAAATGTTATTCAATTTCTCTGAAACTTGGAGTTCTTATTTCTGAAATAGCAGTAATATAACCCAGAGTTTCTCAATCTCAGCACTCCTTACATTTCAGACTGGATACGTTTTTGTGGGGTTGGGACAGCAGGGTAGGGGTGGGGTCTGTGCTGTGCATTATAGAATGTTTAACAGCACCCCTGACCTACCTATTAGATACTAGTAGCACTCTCCCCCGCCCAGCTGTGACAACCAAAAACGATTCCAGACTTTGGCTAATGTCCCCTGAAGGGTTAAATTGCCCAGTTGAGAACCACTAACCTCATCTAATCCTTAGGATTGTTGTTTTATACATATTATTGCAAATACAGAGTACGGTACCTATGAATGAATGAATGAATGAAAAGCACCCCAGAATTATTCATTCCCACAACAGATGCCATCGCTGCCCCTCCTTAGCCTCCACCTCAACTCACTGATGGCCGCTTTCCATGATCACCTGGACCCTCTGGCCTTAGGAGTATGGTTAGTCCATGAACAGGGCAAACTGGAAGTTGATGTCCTTGCAAGCAGCCCTTACCCACTGAGAGGCTAGGAGTTGGTGAAATAAACACTCCAGCCTCCTAGCCCTTCAGTTGAGACAGTTGTGTTCTACACTGTCTCCCCGAATTCCCCAGTGGGCTTAGACTCCATTTCCCAGGGGGGCAGCTGGCTATATAACCTCTTCCCTGTCTTCACTTTCCTGAGTGAAGGTATGTCCTAAGGTCACTTCCCAGATTCTTTGTACAACTTCTGTCTTGCTTGTGTTTCTATCGTTCAGTCACCTATTATATAAAAACTGTGACTTTTATTTCTATAAATGTCCTGCTTGCTGATTCATCAGACTTCTCATGAGCACCTACCCAGGTCACAGTGTTTCAAAAAATTTCTTAAGTACTGCAAATAAGCTACTGTCCTACTCTGGGGGCTGCTGAAAATAACAATCAACACATCCCAGACAGTCTCCATGCAGGTAAAACAATGAGCCTGGGATTCTCACTTCTCACTTGGCCTAAGCCCCATCTACCCCCCATGTTGCTGCCACACAGTTTCTTCTCAAATGCACATCGTATAGTGTCTGCCACGAGCCCAGCAGTCTCTACTGCTGTAAACTCAGGACCTAAAACCACGCGGCACATAGTCAGTACCTGGTAATATCTGCTGAATTACTGAGTGAATGTCATTCTCATGCTTAAAATCTTTGGATGCTTCCCCACATTATCAGTAAAGGATAAAGATCAAACTCCTTCAAATGGTACACGAGGCAGGGCCTTTGTGACTCGGCCTCTGCTTCCCTCTCCAACTTCATCCCTCACCACTTATTCATTCAGCCTTACCCCTAAATACACACATGCACTGTACATTTGCCATCCCATACTATTTGTGGTTCTTACAGAGGTATGTTCTTTTTAGGGCTGTGCTCTTTGCACGTGTTGCCCTCAGTTTGGGATGCCTTTTTCAGGTCTTTTCCCTGTTGACACTATTACACTATTGTACTTTGGGCTTTGCTTATTAATCTGACCCACTAGAGAGAATGCTTTGAGATAAGGGGCCATTTCTTTAATTTGGAGGTATCCCCAGTGCCTGACACATTTTACATGCTGAGAAGATAAACGCTTGTGCATTAATCAAAGGATTTGATTGTTCTCAGTAGTAGTAATTTTAAAAAGCTTTAGTATGTGAATTAATTAGGATTCTCCAGAGAAACAGAACCAATAGGATATATATAGATATATAGAAAGAGATTTATTCTGAGGGATTGGCTCACATGATTACAGAGGCTGAGAAGTCCCACCATCTGCTGTCTGCAAGCTGGAGGCCCAGGATAGCTGGTGGTGTAATTCCAGTCCAAACCCAAAGGCCTGAGAACCAGAAGAGCCAATGGTATAAATCCTAGTCTGAGTTCAAAGGCTTGAGAACTGAGAGTGCTAATGCCCAAGGGCAGGAGAAGATGGATATCCTAATTCAAACAGAGAGAAAATTCTTCCTTCCTCCACCTTTTGGTTCTGTTAAGGCCTTCAAAGGATTGGGTGATACCCACTCACGTTGATGGGAGAGATCTTCTTTACCCAGTCTACTCATTCACATGTGTTTCTCCTTCCCAAACATCCTCACAGACACATTCAGAAATAATGTTTTACCACCATCTAAGCATCCCTTGGCCCACTTGAATTGACACGTAAAATTAACCACCACAGTATGTAATCTTCATTCCCCTGTATCAGCAACTAATTTTTACATAGAATATTTGGTAAATCCCAGGGATTCCCTGGCTGCGACAAACCACAGGTACATGAACCACAATTATCTAAGCCTCTTACTATTATGGTTTAGTTGTACTAATTGTGGGAAGAAACTACTGCCTTGGCCAAGGAATAATGTGACCTGCCACCCGAGCCTGTAGAGAAGGCTCAATGTATGAATACAAACTCCTCCCACAGGTGGGAGGTTGTCACAAGAACCCAGAAAAGCTGTTTGGAAGTTGTGTTCTTCATTGAACGGAGCTCTTGCAACCTAGAAGAACATCTTCAAGATGGGATGTTTACAAATTCCACACCAGCTCTTAAATCTTAGAGCTTGCGGTTGGGACTAGCGAGCTGGTTTCATGGAAACAGAAGGTAGAAAACAAGGGCAGAAGAAGAATGTACTTGTTCTGCTCTAAAGGCCTAATTAATTCTACATCCAAATCCTCTTCAGAGAGAAGAATCTAGCTGGGACAAAGTGACCCCTCCTCACTTCCCTATCCCAATCTTCCACACTCACCTTTCTTAAACAAAGCTGGTTGAAAAGTCTCAGGGTTGTTTTCCGTTCTAAAACAACCCTAAGACTTGAACAAAATCTAATCATATGAGGAAAAAAATCATAATGGCAATGAAGAACATAATGAAAGGGGAGTTTTCATAATATTGATTCAATCATGCAACCAGCAAGCACAGAGTGTCTACTTACGTAAGCATCTCATACATCACGAGGGGCTTCTTTGTTCCTGAAAATGATAATATTTATAAGGGGCATATGCCCACCAAGGCAAAGTGCGGGAGTCAAATGCTGAACACGATCTCTGAAAAGTAATAGACATTCATGTGACACGAAATCTCCTGAATCCTGTCAGTGGGATGATTTAGGTTTCTCCTGCTGAGCTAAGAATCAACCAAAATTTATTTTCAACAAAGTAGGAGACATAGGTCTTCTACCTGGACCGCCTGCCACTTTTCTTTATTTCCAACTTCCTAACCTTTGAATATCCTATTGACACCCTGTTTATTTCACAAAAAGAGACCTTCTACCACTACCTAATGCCCCCAGTTCTCCAAGCCCTTCACTCATTGGACTGTGTGTAACCCCTTACGGAAACCTGAATGAAATATGAATGCTGTCTTTTTCTTCCTCTGTTTCCACTTGACAATACATGATAACATATGCCATCCCAACTACACTTCAGCAGTGTGATCTAAATAGCACAGGGGAGTCACCTTAACTCAACAGACAGTTATTTATGATGAGATTCCAGGAGCTGGTCCATTCAAGACCATGAAAATTCCATGTGGAAATAAATGCAGAGACTGGAACTTCCTCAGAAGAAATCAGAGAACCACCAAATGCCCAAGCTGGAAGAAATCCACAGATACCACAAAACCAGCTAACTCCCCTGATGGTTGAAGATATCAATACTTCCCTAAAAGTCAGGGAAGATACTTGAGATGTTCAAGTCCCAATAATAGGGCAGATGAGCCACGCCAGGACTCAAGTTTCCTGACACTCACACCATGCTCCACAGTACCTGTCATCAAGTCCTCCCAGTACTAAATCCCTCAGTCTCCTGAACAAGCTGGCTTGGCATTGGTGGCCCCAGACATTGCCAACATGTTTTAACCAACAGCTAAGACGATCTCCGGGAAGAGTTCGATGTCCTTTTCCTTGCAAGTACTAAAGCATCCCTTGTTACTTTCCTACAATAAATCCATGTGGGCTTTATCAGGATACTCAAAAAGGTTTTATCCAGGACCTTACGGATACTGAATGAATTAATTAGGGACAGAGTAGAGATTAGATCCTGCTTCTCCTGACTCTCTGTATAGCATAGATTTCACTCTTTTGAAGTTTCCCATACCCCAGTGTTCTGGCAGAGAGATCTCAAAGAGGAAGTGATGCACTTCCACATTCAAGATTCAGATCCATCATTCTGAAGCCAACATGCTATATATTACCTCTCCTACATGCCTAACATTAGCCAAGACAATTTCCTTCAGCTGGAACCTTCCTGGAACCAACTCTTCCTGCTAAAGACAAACATTAATCTAGCTAAAGTAACTGCTACTGCTGTTATAAAAATACATTATTACTTGTAGGGCTCCACAGAATAAGAGGTCATTCTTTTTTTATGTGCTGTAGTAACAAGAATGTGTAAATGTCATTTTTATTTTGACAGTATTTCAGAGGAAGGCATTAATGCCACATTCTATCTAAATAGGTTTTTATGAAACCAAAGACCAGTGCCTTTCCCTATTGGATTCTCTTGATGGACAAAAGGCTCCAAAATCGTTTTAAAAAATAATGCAACCATGACCCTCAAGGAAAAAATTCAAATTCTGACAGCAAACTATAGGGTAAGGAACTTGGCAAAACTGCGTGAACAACACTAGTGATGTAAGCTTGGTTTTACTTAACTCATGTTTCTGACACTCTCCTTCTCAAACAAACCTCATCCCTGACCAATAATCTTAAATTCTACGTGGTTTTCTTACTTTCGTGTATGTCAGGCCTCGTAGGTGATGAACAGTCCAGCCTTTACACAGTTCAGCAGGTGAATTTAGACAAATGATACACCCAGAAAGACAGTCCCTTCACCAAAAAGAGGAAAAGAGAACATGAAGAAATGCTGTACTTATCTTGTGCCGCTAAAGAGAGTATCAACTAGCACGGCCTATTTAGAAAGTGCATTGGTGAAACCAAGTCAGAGCTGAAAGATTTTCAATCCCTTTGACAGTCAATCCTGGAAATAACTCCTAGAAAAATAATATGAGTAAAATGTCCATTGCAATGTTAACCAGAATGGGGAATGGGCAGGAGGGGGTAATTTTTATGCATGAGAAAATGAAGATGTCCATTGCTGTGTTGACTAAAACAAGAGAAGGGTTGTGAGAGAAAAACTGGGGAAAAAACCCTTCATGTCTCAACAATAGAGATATAATTGTAATAAAACATAGTGTCCATTTGATTAAATATACAGCCTTTATAAACAATAATTATGAAACCTGTGTAGAAACCTAGAAAAATATTTTGAGTGAAATATTAGAGAATACAAAATAGTATCATCTTAGTTTGGGCTGCTATAACAAAATACTGCAGACTGGGTAGCTTTTTTTTTTTTTTTTTGCGGTACGCGGGCCTCTCACTGTTGTGGCCTCTCCCGTTGCGGAGCACAGGCTCCGGATGCGCAGGCCCAGCGGCCGTGGCTCACGGGCCCAGCCGCTCCGCGGCATGTGGGATCCTCACGGACCAGGGCACGAACCCACGTCCCCTGCATCGGCAGGCGGACTCTCAACCACTGCACCACCAGGGAAGCCCTGGGTAGCTTTTAACAAGAGAAATTTATTTCTTACAGTTCTGGAGTCTGGGAAGCCCAAGATCCAGGCGCCAGATCCAGGCCGTGTTCTGGTGAGGGCCCTCTTTGTCATTCACTGGTGGCACCTTCTCATTGTGTCCTCACATGGTGGAAGAGCTTAGGGATCTCTCTGGAGCCTCTGTTATAAGGTCATTCATGGGGACTCCACCCTTATGGCTTAAGCACCTCACCAAGGCCTACCTCCTAATACCATAACATCAGGCATTAGGATTTCAAACGTATGAATTTTGAGGAGACACAAACACACAGACCATGCAAGTATGGATATTTCAATTACAGTAATTTGAAAAGAACACCATTGCCCTGCTTAAAAGCCTTCACTGACTCCCTACTGCCATCAAGTTTTAGCACAGCCTCCTAAAAATGGCCATCAGGTCCTATTTTGTTTGGTCACCCCACTCCCTAACTGTCTCTGACTATTTAGAGACCTTAGAAATTGCCCAAACGTGTCACCCTTCAGCAGTCAGCTGAGGCATCACTTCTCTGAGAGTTTTCCATGACCTTCTTTACAATAAGACTCCCCTTCTCAGCATTTTCACACTGCACTGCAATTGCCTGTGCACTTTTCAGTTGCCCCAAGAGGACGGAGAGCTTCTTTTGAACTGAGATCTTGTCTACTTTACTCATAGCTCTATCCTCACCTAGTGCCTGGCATACAGAGGGGCTCAACGGATATGCACCGGATGAATGGATAAATAAAAGAATGATCAGTGAGCGAATCAGCGAAGAAATCAATCAATAAATAGTGTTGCTACTGGCCACACTGCTGTCTTATTTGCGTGAGTAATGGAATACGTGCACATGCTCATGCAGTGCAGTGAACAGCAATAAGAAGGAAAGATGAAACATGAAAGACTGTGGCATTGGGGCAGGCTAGCCTCTCTTCTTCAAAATTGTCTTTAATATGGTGGGAGGTTTCGGGAGGTAACAGCTTTACTGAGATAAAATTCAAGTACCATACAACTTGCTCATTTAAAGTATAATAAACAATAGTTTTTAATATATTAACAGAGTTGTGAAAACATCACCACAATTAACTTTAGACAGTTTCATTACCACGAAAAGGGACTATAAACTTTTTGACTATCACCTCCCCCACCTATCCCCCCTTACTCCCCAGCCCCAGGCAACCACTCATCTACTGTCTATCTCTATAGATTTATCTATTCTGGGCCTTTCATGTAAATGAACTCATATAATATGTGGCCTTTCGTGTCTGGCTTCTTTCACTTAGCATAATGTTTTCAAGTTTCATCCATGTTGTATCATGTGTCAGTACCTCATTCATTTTTATGCCTAAATAATATTTCATTGTATGGATATACCATAATTTGTTCATCATGCATCAGTTAATGGATATTTGGGTTGTTTCCACCTTTTGACTATTATGAAAAATGCTGCTATGAACATTTGTATACAAGTTTTTCAGTGGACATAATAGTTTTATTTCTCTCGAACATATACCAAGGAGCAGAAGGGCTGGGTCCTGTGTTAATTCTATGTTTAAATTTTGAGGAACCACAAGGATGTTTTCCATATTGGTTGTACCATTTTACATTCACCCAACAGTGTTTGAAGGTTCTGATTTCTCCATATCCTTGCCAACACTTATTATTTTGTGGGCTTTTTGATTATAGCCATCCTAGTGGGTACAGAATGGCATTGTAGCTTTGATTTGTATTTCTCTGAAAACTAATAACATTGAGCATCTTTTAATGTGCTTATTGGCCGTTTGTATATTTGATCCTATGTTAAAAAATGTTGAGAATGAAAAAAATTTCTTTCTAATAAAAATGAAGTGCACTGAAGATTTCTCTTAGCCTGTGGTAATAAACACCAAAAGAGAAAAGCACAAAAAAGATTCCATGACTCACAAGAAAGAAAGATATCACAAGACTGCCTTTGGGGATGAGTGAGGACTTCAGCCCCAGGGTCAGATGGCAAGGCTTCAGTCCTGATTCTGGGCAAGTTACCCAGCCTCTCTGAGTCCTGGTTTCCACAGCTATGAAATGGAATGCTATTAATACCTACATCATAGGGCTGGTGTGATAATTAAACAAGTGTACATAGACCCTAGCACACAGTAAACACTCAATAAATGCTTGGTGTAAGAAACAAGGTTCATTAAAATTAACCAGTTTTTTTTTAACTCTAGGATTTCTAGAAGGCTTTATTATGCAAATATGCATTAAGACTCTCAAAGAAGAATTTTGTTTCCCAAATGGAATTGACCACGGAACCCCTTTTTCATAGGTCATGGGGCAGGGCAAGTGGTCCAGTAACTCACGTGAGGGAACGCGAATCCATCCTCTCTCACTTCACCCACCGGGAAGCTGAGGCCCTCAAAGGAGCTGGCCCAGGACACTTGGCTACTTGATCACAAATCCAAATGGAGAAGCCAAGTCCCCTGCTCCTCCCATTCTTTAGTGAGGCTCTTTCCATGAACCCATCACCTTGAGAGTGAGGAAGACTCTTTCCATGAACCCATCACCTTGAGAGTGAGGAAAGAAAAAGTCCGATGTCTGCCCACCCCACACTCCACCTATAAGTTCCATCAAGCTCGGTCCTCACCCTCTCAGGCCCATCATTACCTTTCCATGGGCTGGAGCAAGAATACAACGGAGAGCCCCATATCACATGTCTAAGCACACAACAGGCGTAAGTAAGCACAACAAACTGCTGAAGAAACTATGTTCTAACCCGCTACCTTAGCAAATAGACCTTCATAATGACCCGGAAGGCCAAGTTCAAATTGCGAACTCCTCAGAGCTCCTCGGTGAGCATGAGGAGAAGGAGGCCCCTAGCCCAAGGCCATACTCCATCTTTTCCACCCCCAGCTCTGTCCCACACTGTGAGACATGTATACAGACCCCTAGAACCATATGTCCAAGCTTCACCCAGAGCCCCCTGCCTTAGCTGCCTCTTGACACCCCTCAGAACTCGGGGGGTATACCAACAGCATGGCGGACCCTCAGGATGTCAGACCCAGAGGAGAAGCCTGGGTGCGGAAGTGGGTTTGGGGCTGTTTGGGCAGGAATTTGGGGTTCCGGCACCTGAAGTATGGAGGGGCATGGGCTCTGAGTGGAATGGAGTTCCTCAGCCCTGCAGAATCTCTGCCCTGTGTGGAGAGGTGGATGCGAAGAGGGCAGTGCAGGTGGAGCCCAGGTGAGGGCAGTCTGCTCGCTCCACCCTAATGTCACCAGGATTGTTTCAGAGAAGATGCCTGAAGAGAAACCCCTGAGAACATGAGTGTGCCTCTCCCCTCCCTGAAACATGGGCTTTTTAACTGAAATAGCCCTCCAGCCCCATCGAGGATGGCCATCCCACAGATTCCTGAGCAGTGGCACCAGGAATTCTCCACGTGACCCACCGAGGCAACAGGAAGGACACAGCAAGGTGACCTGGGGAGCCTTTTCTCAGCCCTCCCCTTAGCGGGGAGGTAGATTTGGTAGATTAGAGAAGATCAGTAAAAACTGGAAGGAGACTCAAGGCTCACATTATCTCTGGATGGTTTGCTCCATGTAAATAATAAGAACTTTATGGTAGCAAGCAGATTGTACATTATCATTAGCATGATGTCAGCCTGCTTTATGGCTCCTCAGCTAGTTGAAAACATATTTTTAGTTCTAATATCAAAACCTGTCAGAGTTTGTTTTGCTAAAACTAACAGAATGATACAGGTCAGATCAATTATTATGAAACATTCAATTAAGAAAGTACCATATGTGGCACTATGAAAAAAGACTGTGACTGCACATGTGGCTGGAAAGGAGTGACGGCACCAACACCACCCTGCCCTTCAGCCCTCGTCACTGTGGCCATATCAGAAAGGAAAACACCTTCCTCCTTCTCCATGCCAGGCTCACGCTCCCTTCTGTCCCCCAAAACCTCCTGCTCTCTTCCATCACCCCAAACCAGGGCACCTGGCAACCAGTTTAATTGTGTTGTCTGCAGAGGATTTGGTGAACAGGGCTTTTGGTATCCCAGAGCACTGAGAATTTTAAACAGGAGACAAGGAAACGTTTAGACAATTAAATATAACGACCCAAGTTTACCTGGATGGCCTAACTCTTGCCTGCTGCGTAAGCGGTCAGGGGTTAGGGAACCAGCTCTGGGATCCAACATGCTGGATTTAGGTCCCTTTACTACTTCATGTGTTGATGAGGAATTTACTTAATCCCTCTAAGCCTCCGTTCTCTTATCTAAAGATAGGGATCATAACATCAGCTCCCTCTTGTATCTGTTGAGCAAACTAAATGAGATAATGCATGTTAAAGTACTTAGCATGGTGCCTGGGAAACAGTAAAAACTCAATCCATATTAGTTATTATCTTTAGTTTTCTGTCATTGACAGGCAACAGGTGTGGTGGAAAGGCTCACAGTTTAAGGCAGGAAATCTGGACCTGCCATGAGCTCTAAGACTTTGGGGTAGTCAGCTCACCTCTCTGGACCTCCATTTCCTCATCAACAAATGGGGAATAATTGTACCCATCTGGCAGAGTTGTTTCAGGCTTCAGTGGAATACTGCACGGGGAAAGTGTTTGCAAACTATTATGTGATATGCAAGCATAATTAAATGTAATCATCTCCAAGCCAGCCCTGAGCCTCTGGAAGCACTGGGCAGATGCCATCTATGTGAGTTTGTTCAGAAAATGGACTGTCCAGGCAGTTGAGTAATACCTAAAAGCATCCTAAGAGTCTAACGATGCAAAGCAAAAATGAGGCACAGAAACGTGGAAGCCTGAACTCAGAAGGGTCCGAGATACACAGCAGAGTCTGGTTCAGAGAGGAATTGCCTGACTTACTGTACTTAATAGCTTAGCATCTTTCAAATAGATTAGGTGTAATTTTTTTTAAAAGCCCCCAAATTGACATGCAATAGCATGGCTTCCTGTCAAGTCTACAATGGTTCTGTCCTTGAAATCATAACCCAAGAGATAAACCAGTGCGGGGTTGCTGAGACGCACCACGATGGCAGCCATTCCTGGGCTGGCCAGACCTGGCCTCAGAGTTTTGCTGATTGAGGCAGCCAGTGATCTGACCACTTGGCTCAGACTGTGGAATTTTTCAGGCTTCTGGCCCGCAGCTCTTGGCTAACAGCTATGCTGTCTGCGGGCCCTTCCAGCCTGGTCGTTCTCCAAGGCAAAGTGAGCTGATTATTTACACGCAACTCTTCCTTCTTAGCCTCTGGGGCCCCGGGTGTGTTCTGCCTTTTTTTAGCCTGAGTCTCTTACTTTAGGAAAGCCTCGGGGACATACAACACAGGACAATGGAAAGGGGGAAGGCGTTTTGAAGAAAATGAAAGGCAGTCGGAGGCGGCCTTTGCGGCCTGACCCCGCTCTCCCTCCGCAGGTGACGGAAGAGGAAGGGCGGCGTCAAGGTTGCGCCAGAGCGGTTCTGAGGCCGTCGCAGTTTGGGGAAGCGGCAGCTGGCAGGGCTCAGGGGAGCCGCTGCAGGAGGTGGCCTCGGCCGCCAGGGGAGACTCAGCGTCATCAGGCACGGGGCCGGCAGGGTCCTGCTCCTTTGGTGTCCCGAAGGGACTGTAGGCAGTGTCACCTGGGGCAGGAGACGCGACCCCCGCGGATGGAGACCAGGCCCTGCCGGGGTGGCGCTGGGAGTCCAGCCTCGCCACCACGCTCTCGTCTCCACCTCGCTTTCCTTTTAGCTGTGGCTGAAGATACAAAACCGCGATTCAAACGAAAAACCCCTCACCTCACAAGCGTAATTTCAACATTTTTATTCAACGTGGGGGGATGGGGGGACCGTAGCTTAGCAAGCACATCCCTTGAGCCTCCTTCTGCCCTCACTGCTCCCTCCTCTGGGCCCTTTCCTCCCCGCCTGCACCCTGGAAGCTGCTTCCTTCCTTTCTCCTTTCTGGCCTCTTGCTGTGCTCTCTGCTTTCCTGTCTCAGACCCTTTCCCTCGAAATTTCTCCTCTCTGTTCCCCGCTCCCTGCTCCCCTCTCTGGCTCCCCTCTGCCCCCTCTGCTCCCCCTTCCCTGCTCCCCCTTCTCTGTTCCCCCTCCCTGCTCACCCCCTCTGTTCCCCCTCCCTGCTCCCCCCCTCTGCTCCCCCATCCCTGCTCCCCCCTCTGGCTCCCCTGTGTCCCCTCTTCTCTGCTCCCCTCCCTGCTCCCCTCTCTGGCTCCCCTCTGCCCCCTCTGCTCCCCCTTCCCTGGTCCCCCCCTCAACCTCCTGCTCCCCCCTCTCTGCTCCCCCCTCCCTGCTCCCCCCTGTGGCTCCCCTCTGCCCCCTCTTCTCTGCTCCCCTCCCTGCTCCCCTCTCTGGCTCCCCTCTGCCCCCTCTGCTCCCCCTCCCTGCTCCCCCCCTCTGTTCCCCCTCCCTCTCTGCTCCATCCTCTCTGCCCCCCACCTTTGCTCACCCCTCTGCCCGCCATGCCCTCTTCTCTGCTCTCCCTCCTGTCTCAGTCCCCCCATTCTCTCTCCTGCTCTTCTAGTCTGTATTTCCTGTCCCCAGCCCATCTCTTCGAAATACCCTGATGGGGACTTTCTGATTTCTCTGTTTCTAGCTTCTAGGACTTTAAACATAGTGTAATCTTACACGTAGCTGTCAAAAGGCCTTGATGCTGGTGGAGAAAGTATAAGGGAGGGGGCGTGGTGGTTCGAGTTTAAATAAGGAAAATAAGTGTAATGATAAAACAATTTTATTTAAATTTTCTAAGAATACAGATTTCTTCTCATATTTCTCCATAGTCTCTATAGAGCCTAGCATTGTGCCTAACACAAAAAAAAATACTGAGTAAATATTGGTGGAATAAGTCAATGAATGAATTGAATGAACAAATACTGAAACAAAATGTGGTTTTATTTCGTTTGAGCACATGCAGCCACAGTGTCAAATGAACCAGAGAGCAGACATGCCCCTCTTTAGAGACTCTTGAAAATCCTCTAGTGAAAGGACATATTCACTAACAATTAGCAGAAGCATTATTAAAATGTCAATGCTGCTGCTAAGGTTTGCCCTCTTCCATGGGCTAACATTTCCCTTGTTTACATTACTAATTTTCTTGGCAAACCCTCTTTTATAAATACAGGTAGAATCCCACTCCACAAGTTACGTACACAAAGCCGCGGACTCTGCACATGTCCCATGGTGACACTGCATTACTTTCCCCATCCTCTCCCACCCTCCCTGCAAGTCTGTCACATACCCTCTCTGCTCAGCTAGGTTGGTCTGGTCCTCGCAGCCCTCTGATCACCTTCACATACTCTCCTCTGCTCTTGTCTGCCCTGCCCTCTCTCCATCACTGAAACGGTCTTTATTGAGCACCTACTATGGGCAAAGCCTCATACCAGGAAACACATCCAGGAGAAGACACAGCCCCCAAAACAAGTGGCTTTCCAGCTCCCTCACATTCCACCTCCTCCAGACCCCTTTTCTCATCATTTTCCAGAACATACATTGTCTATACCGGGACTTTTGGCATTTAAGCTTTCCAATCTCATTTTCTGTCTGCTCCATGTAGATGGCTCTTGATTTCTTAATAAGATTCACCGTAGTAGTACTGAAAAGCCTTTCTTCCTGTTCCCCACAACACATCTGGCCTTCTGCTGGGCATATACTTGAGAATGACTTGTTGAGCTGAATGAAATTGGTCACAACAGATTTTCTGTCACAGACAATCCTATGCAGCAATTTTTTTCCCTCTGATTCCGGTTTACACAGAGTCATTCTGCCAAAGGAAACCTCGACTGGATGCTCTTTGCACCGCGGTCCAGGAGGGAAAGAACTGACATCCAACTGACCCACTAACATTGCTTTATTCCCCCGCCACTGGGGAGAAACCCACCTCCTTTTCGTGCTCTCCCTCCTCCCCCAGACGGCTCAAAGAACCTAATCATCATCTTCTGAATCCTCTGTCACCCTCCACCCCCTCAGCAAATGCACACACCACCTCAAATACTGAACCACAACTCAGATTTTTAAAGTTCAAGAGTTAAGAAGAACTAGCAATTGACTCATTTCTCCTTGATTCAAAGAGCTGCGGGTTCTCTAGGGCCGCCCTGACACCCCTTATGTGGGCCTGTTCCTGAAGCCAGGGCAGTCCAAGGGGATTCCTACTTGCCTAACCAAACTGAACAGAGGACCATAAATTACACGGCCTTGATGTGTGACCTTGAGCCAATAAGTCATTTTACTGCTCTGGGCTCAGGATCCTGCAGCTACAAAGTGAGGGACTGCTTCTGCACAGGTTCTCCATGGACCCCTGAGCACGCACATTCCCTGACTCGAATTTCTTTCTCCCTCCTGGGCTCCCTCCCCAGCACAACTTGCTCAGAAAACAACACCAGCCCCAGTAAGTCCTCTGCCACCCGCTCAGCTCTTCTATTGCCAGGATAAAAGGTGGAAGGGGGCTTCCCTTCCCTGGTGGCGCAGTGGCTGGGGGTCCGCCTGCCGATGCAGGGGACGCGGGTTCGTGCCCCGGTCCGGGAGGATCCCTCATGACGCGGAGCGGCTGGGCCCGTGAGCCATGGCCGCCGGGCCTGCGCGTCCGGAGCCTGTGCTCCGCAGCGGGAGAGGCCACGGCACTGAGAGGCCCACGTACCGCAAAAAAAAAAGGTGGAAGGATGCTACCTTTTTATTAAGTTCCAGGCTGAGAAAAGCTCGTGAAACCTGCTAGTTCACGCAAGATGGAAAGACACTCCCAGTAAAAGGGCAAACAAGCCCCGGGCGCTCTCAGCTGTCCTGTGAAGATAAAACTACTCCAAACACTTCGGATGTTTGATTTCTGCAGCTCCTACGGATCCTCAAGCCATATATCATCTCAGAGCAGAGCAGTAAGTAGATAATGAGGGGCCTCTAAAAGGCAATGCCGGTTTTGGTATTCTGTGGATTCCTCCTTTGGATGACACGCAGGGATGGCACACAAGTTCCTATTGGCCTTTCCTTGGAGAATTCACTTTCAGAGGAGGAGAAAATGCTGTTTTAAGCACAATTGCCTTCTAAGGAGAGTGGCTCTTAATAAATAGGAAACCCTTTGGGTCCAAGGAGTACCTTGATGGGTTTGAGTATGAAAAATGGGCTGGGAAAAAAGTGTGGGAAGAGAGCCTGGGGCAGAGCTGAATTGCTCTGCATAACTAATAAGAAGAATTAGAAATTGTGAGGAGAGCCCAGGAAGGAGGGGATGAGAAAAAGAGAGAGGTCATCAGAATGGGTAAGTCTGGAGTTCTCTGTGGGTGGAGCAGCCAGTCAAAAAAATCCCAAGGTGTCCAGAACTTGGATGTCTTATTTCCAGTATGTAGTTGTAACCTATTGCGATAAAAAAAAAACAAAAAACCATCTTCCTCTCATGTCAGCTGTAAAATCTCCTTTACAAATTTCCTTGTGTGAACGGGGTTTTTTGTTTATTTGTTTGTGTTGGTAGAACCCAGGGATGAGATTCAAGTTCAGGTGTGAGTCAAATGTGGAACAGAATAACAGAAAGACCAGAGCCACGAAATAAGAAAGAAGGAGTTAGAAGCCAGGGGTAAATACAAGAAAATAACCCCCAAAGAATCTGGAGAAATACTGGACATTCACAGTGTATTGGATTGGCGATTCAAGCTCATCTCTTCTAGATATCGATGGGAAGGAAGAGTCCACGCATGTGATTGGGGGCAGGCGAGGGTGGATGCATGCGCACACAGGACTGGAGAAGAATGAAAAGACTGAGAGGGAACGTTTGACCAGGTCTGGGCTCAGACCTGGGAAGCCCGGCTAACAATGACCTGCACCCCCTCCCCCCCCACCCCCGGAATCTGAGGGCTCTTCCCTGAAGAAGCTGAGCAGGTAGAGTCTTGGCTGCTGGTTGGGAAATGAAAAGTCTTCATCAGGAGAAGAGGCAGCTGCTAGCTGCGAGGGGTTGTGGATGTGCACGTCCAGTGCTCTCTAAGGTGAGGGAAACTGACCCAGGTGAGTTTGAACAGATGAGGGATGAATTTCTCTTGATGGTTCAATGCTTTTACGTAGGATATTTGGAAACGTCTAAAAACCATGGCACCTCAAGGTGGAAGACAGCTTTCCCTTATAAATACAGCCCCTGGGAAAGCTATTAGAGTATGTGAATATACATTAGGAAAAACTGCACCAAGAAAGGGAGAGAGCAGGGTTGGATGGTGGGAAAGAATCAATTTCCTGGCAACGAAAATATAATCCTATAGAAAAATGGATGCTAGCCATGGAAATAGACCCTTCGATAGATTGTAATCTGGGAAGAAAAGCGAACGAGGAGGAGTCCAGCACCACCTCAGACATACCCCTCTGGCCTCTTTAGCTTCCACCTTTCCATGTTTTGTGAATTCAGTTTCATTCATTTTTTCCATGTATATTTACTGAACACCCCATACAAGTCAGGCATTTTTCTCGATGCTAAGGATACAGAGATGAAACAGACAAAGCCCTGCTCCTATAGACTTAAGTCAGACAATAAACAAGGGAAAGTACATGAATGAATGAGATCATTTTAGATACCGCTAGCCTATGAGTAAACTAAAGCGCAGAACCGTGATGGAGAATGACGTGGTGTAGGGACTTCTTTAGAGAGAGGCCTTTCTGAGGAAAGCTCATTTGAGCTAAAATATGGGCAATGAGAAGGAGCCAGCCTTGAGAAGATGCTGGAGAAAGGCATCCTGAGCAGTGGGAAGGGAGTGCAAAGGGCCTGGGGAGAGCAGAAGGGCCTGAAGCCGGAGGAGCATGTCTGGAGATGGGGGGAGATGGGCAGGCAGGAAGCCCAGGGGCAGGTCCTGCGGGCCCTTGAAAGCCACGATGAGGAAAGTCAAAGTGGGCAGCCATCTGGTACACTGTTGTGGAGAGGAGCCTCTTTCCTGAGCTGGGAGGCCATTTCTCCAAGGAGAGAAACATGGAGTGAGCCGGCTCAGCCCACGGGGAGACAGCTCCAGGAGCGGTGCTTACAGCGAAGAGCCACCAGATGGCTCCGTGAGAAGACTGCCCAGCGCCTTCTCCTGCCGTTGCTGACGCCTTTCCTGTCTAAGGTAGAAAAGCACTTTTTCCCACCAAGCAAAAGCTTCCTTAACAAACAGTCACTTTGCCTTTTTTTTTTTTTTTTAAACAAAAGGAACGAAGAGTAACCAGTACAATAGTGTGGTCCGGGTGATTTTGCATCTTTGCATCCTACTGGCTGAAAGAGGCAACTCCTACTGCCCAGGGCACTCCTCAATGATTCATTCCCAAGCTCCCACTTTTTCAAAGCACTGTGCCCACCCCAGCTGGTTAGGTTGCTTTCCATTCCAGAGAGACAACCCTAGAAAAAAAAGGAATGCCGGTAGCCCAGGCTGCAGGCCAAACTCCAACTCTTCAAGAAGCAGATTTGCCCAGGAAGTAATGGTTCTAGGACTTAAGGACCTCGGGTCATGGCGTGTAAGAGAATGTAGGGCTGGAGGGGACAGAGGAGCAGAATGAAAAGGACAGGCAGGATATTTGCTATTTTCACCAAGATTTCCTTGCAATGGTATGCTCTTTTAAATAAAGGCAAGAATTGCTCCAGACCTCCTAACAAGCACCAACCCTAGAAACAGAGTTGTTCTATGTGAGTGAAGAGGCGTCAGTGACCAGCATGCAGGTGGCACCAGGAAGCAGAGGTCTGCAGGACTTATCAGTGAGTCAGCTGAATCCAGCAAGGAGCCGCGGGGCTCAGGAGCCTCTCAGGAGCTCTGAGGGATTGAAAGGGAATAAATAGTCAGCCTCTGCCTCTAATCTAAAGTTGACATGGGAATTCTTACTCAATGAAATCCTTTTTTTTTTCTCCTTCTGTTGGGACTAGCCTGTCCCTCCCTTGAATTCCAGTGGTCCCTGATACATATAGTAGTGTTTGAACTATGTCCCTCAATAGATGGGGAGCTCCCTAAGTCCGGCCCACGCGTCATCCACATTTGTGTCCCCTAGCACCTCCCACAGAGACTGGGAGATAGATAGATATAGATATTGATATAGATATATATAGAAAGAGAGAGAATTTGTTTGACAATATTGTTCTCACCTCTGCTCTCCACCTCTCCCTGACACAGGTACACACACACACACACACACACACACACACACACACACATTTAAAGGATATATGTGTCATGATCTAGCAACTCATTTTCACAACTCCCATTGCAGCAAATTCAAGGTAAAGAAGTGATCCTGGGACATGAAGCTGTATGATGACTTTTCTATCTGCCTGACCAAAAAAATAAAAGCCAGGAAGGGCTCTTGATGAACTGCTTTCAGCGGAGAGGAAGAGAAGCCTGCTGTGCTAGCCCATCATGTTTTCATGAACGGTCACGAGTGCCTTTTCTCCAGCAACATCTGGAAGGACACTCCTCTACGTACAGCTCGCAAACTGTCACTGTTGAAGAAATGTTCTTCCTGCCCCTGCTTTGCTGGCAGTACAGGGTGTTTTGGGCAAGATTGGCACCCAGAAGCACCTTGTGTGGTGACTTTAAGAACCACAGCTGGCTAAATCTTCCTGTGGCATTGCTCTGATCACATATTCCCCCAAGACACACGGCTTCCAATTGCCGACACATTCAGTCAGAATTCACTGGCCTGGAAGTCAGACCATCTCAGCTTAAACCTCCTCTTCCCCGGGAAAACTCCCCTGGATTCCCTCACACCCAGTAGCACCCACCATCACATTTCCATAGCACTCTGAACTTCCAGCCTTTCCACACCCTGATAACTGCTTAACTGAATTTGAATTATATATTAATTTAACGTCACCAGAGCAAGACTTCTGAGCCTGGTGTGTATAGACACCAGGTCTTTTTGTTCAAGCACTCAAAGTAGTGGCTGGCACCAGGTAAGTCCTCATGAATATTTATGACTCATTCAGCAACTGGCTGACTTGATACTCTGGTCCCAACTTACCTTCTTGGCTTCATCTCCTGATTCCTCCAGACCCACACTTATGTTCCCTCTAAATCCAGTATTCCCTGACATCTCTCTTTAATTTCCTATCTCTGTGACTTTGTTCATGCAATTCCTTCCTCTTGGATAATGGATATTATTTCCATCCCATTTAAAAACAATCAGAATCAGAGGAGACAGAATATCAGAATATTTTTTACTGAGATATAATTTCACATAGTATAAAATTCACCAGTGATTTTTACTATATTCACAACCACCACCACTAATTCCAGAATATTTCCATCACACCAAAAAGAAACCTGGTACCCTTTAGTCATCACTCCCCATTCTCCTCCTTCCCCAGCTTCTGTCAATCTCTAATCCAATTTTTTTTTTTTTTTTTTTTTTTTTTTTTGCAGTACACGGGCCTCTCACTGTTGTGGCCTCTCCCATTGCGGAGCACAGGCTCCGGACGTGCAGGCTCAGCGGCCATGGCTCACGGGCCCAGCCACTCCGTGGCATGTGGGATCCTCCCGGACCGGGGCATGAACCCATGTCCCCCTCATCAGCAGGCGGACCCTCAACCACTGCACCACCAGGGAAGCCCTAATCCACTTTTTGTCTCAATGGATTTACCCATTCCAGATATTTCATTTAAATGAAATCATACAATATGTGGCCTTTTGTGTCCAACTTCTTTCGCTTAACATAATATTTTCAGGTTTATGCATATTGTAGCGTGGATCAGTACTTCACTCCTCTTTATGGCCGAATAATACATGTTCCATTGTGTAACTACACTACATTTTATCTATTCACCCATCAGCTGATGAACATTTGGGTTGTTGTTTACACTTTGGGGCTGTTATGAATAATGCTGCTATGAATACTTGTGTAAAAGCTTGTGAACATATGTTTTCAATTATCTTGAGTTTATATCTAGGAGTGGAATTGTTGGGTCATATGGTAACTCTATGTTTAACTTTGTAAGGAACTGTCAAACTGTTTTTCCAAAATGGCCGTACCATTTCATACATTCACCAGCAATGTATGAAGATTGCAATTTCTCTGCATCCTTGCCAACACATTATTATCTGTTGTTGTTGATGATGATGATGATGATTGCCCAAACCAGTGGATATGAAGTAGTATCTCACTGTGCTTTTGATTTGCATTTCCCTGGTGACTAACGATGTTGAGTATGTTTTCATGTGCTTATTGGCTATTTGTTTATTTTATTTGGAGAAATGTTTATTCAAGTCCTTTGCCATTGCTAATTGGGTTATTTGTGTTTTCACTGTTGAGTTGTAAGAATTCTTTATATGTTCTGGATACAAGATCCTTATCAGATCTTTGCAATACGATTTGCAAATATTTTCTACCATTCTGTGGGTTGTCTTTTCACTTCCTTGGTAGTGTCTTTGAAGCACAAAAGTTGAATTTTAATAAGGTCCAATTTATTCTTTGGTTTCTTGTGCTTTATAGTACCTAAGAAATCATTCTAATCCAAGATTACAAAGATATGCATTTTAGGAGGTGTTTTTTTCTTTTAAGAGTTTTATACTTCTAGCTCTTATATTTAGGTCTTTGATCAATTTTGAGTTACCTTTTGTAGATATATGGTGTGAGGTAGAGGGTCCAGACTAATTCTTTCACTTGTGGATATCCAGTTATCTCAGGACCGTTTTTTTAAAAGATTATTCGTTCCCTTCTGAATTATCTTGGAAAGGAGAAAGGAGAAACATTTTTAAAATAATCCTGATCTAAGAGTCTGCCATGGTAAAGACAACTACCACCACAGTCTGAGGTATGGTAGTCAGGAACGCAGAGATTGACTGGGTTATTTTAGGCAGAACCTACTATGTAAAAATTCCATAAGCACCCTCTCATTCCACCTCTTTCTATATATACCAGTGGTTCTTAACCTTGTTTAGGATAAATAATCCAATGAAATTGTGGACTGTTGCATACACATAACATTCTGCTTTAAATATTAAGGAGCTCAGCCCACAAAGTCCATCCACAGACCCCAAGCAAGGAATCCCTGCTCTACTCACTTTCCCACAAAGTTCATCTACTGCTGAGGCTCTAGCCAACACCCCACAATGCAGCTGACTCACTATGTTTTTGTTTATTTGCCTGTGTGTATCCCTACCCTCTCCTCTGAACTACACATTTCCACCTAACTCCTAGATGTGTGCACCACGTCCCTGGGCATCTCAAATTCAGCACACTCAACTCGTCACCTTCCTTCCCCCAGCCCAGCTCATACCTCAACTTCCCCTTTTCTGGTCACAGAACCATTCTTCCCATCACCCAGCCTCAAATCTCAAAGTCACCTTCATTTCTTGTTCCTCTCAGCACCCCTCCTCCACCATCCAATCCGTGTCCAGGTTTGCATAATTGTTCCTTCATCCTGACCACCTATCATCCCCTGCCTGGTTGATGCAGTAAATGCCTCTGGCCTTGCTTGCTTCTTTCTTTTTTTTTTCTTCCAGTTTTGTTGAGATATAATTGACACACAGCGCTGTGCTGAGTTCAAGGTGTGCAGCATAATGATTTGACTCACGTACATCATGAAATGATTATCACAGTAAGTTTAGTGAACATCCATCATCTCATATAGATACAAAATTAAAGAAATAGAAAAAAACTTTTTTCTTGTGACAAGAACTCAGGATTTACCCTAACAACTCTCATAGATGACATATAGCAGTGTTATTTATATTAATCATGCTATACATGCTTACTTGTAATTATTTTTGTTCAAAAATATGCTTCAATCCATGGTAGTCCTTTGTCGCTCCAGTCAACAATGATTAGCTAAGGGGTACAAGAGCTTAAATAAGTCACATGTAAGAATGACTCTCAGTCTTCAAGGTGGGGCTAGAATTAATAAACAGATTTTTACTCAGGTAAAAATAAAGACATAGGGACATAGAGATAGAATCCCTGCCCTCAGGGAGCTTACAATTCTAATTACTAAGATCAGGACCCACTCTACCCACAGCAGTTTGTTCACTGGCCTGGAGGCCTGTGAGTTCTTGAGGAAGTGCCTATGATAGGGTTCTTTAGCCTCTGAGTTTAGGGGAGGCCCATTTCTCCAACATACTATTCCCCTCCCAGATGGCAATGACATGGAGGCCTATGGAAGTGGCTTTAGAGTTTGATCACTTCTACCACTGTCTGGAATCTCATAATCCTCAAACTTCCCTTTGACATGAACTAAACATGGTTCAGTTCTGCTTTCTCTCTGTCTCAAAAGTACTTCGGGATGGGGAAAGGGAGTGATTATAAATAATTGTAATGTGTTCTTTTGCAACAAGAGCGTAGCGATACAAACTATTTCAGCTATTGCAACCTGCATTGGATCACAAGTACTATTTTAATTTAATACTTGCATTTATGCAGCATTTTTGGATTTACAGTATTCTTTCACATACATCCTACGAGGTAAGAATTATTGCTGTCAGTTTGTAGATGAAGAAACTAAACCCCTGAGAGTTTGTGTGATTTAGCCAAGATCACACAGCTAATGAGGTGCTTTGTCCTGGAACTTTGGGGAGGCTCTTTAAAAAGGAATAGACAGTGGAGGTGGGGAAGAGACACCTTTTGCCTTTCTCTCTTCTTCCTACTTCTTGCCTGGAATTCAGACATTACAGCTATAATTCACGGAGCCATATTGTAACTTTGAACTTGGAAGCCAGGCAAAATGAATGGCAAGGCAGAAAAACAGAAGCGGCCTTGGCCACTGACGTCTTCTTGCAATATCAGACCACCCCAAACAGCCTTCTATTGGCTTTTTTTTTTTCCTTTTAATGTGTTTAAGATACTATAGTTGGGTCTCTGTTTCTAGTAGGTATAAGCTTGCTTAGGTGCCAGACAGCATTATCTATAATTGCGCAAAGCTGTTAACAATCACCAGTAGGGACGTGGTTTAGCAAATGATGTTACATCGTTATAATTGTGCCTGGGAGCCATTCTCTCCCCATTCCTAAGAGGAACCCCTACTATCCTTTCCCACGTAAGCCATTAAAATGACAATTATACAGAATATATGTGCAAATTCCTATGATGTACCTAAATAGCATATACCCTATGATTGAAATCATGCAAAATATCTGTATATGAAAAGACTAAAATCTAATATATGACATAAATATATGAAATAAATTTTCTAATATATGAAAATAGAAATTTAAGTGGACAGAATCATGGTTGATTTTTTAATCCTATTTTCAAAATTGTCTTTAATATTGTTGCCTTATCCTTTGAATTAGAGCATTAAAGGATTTTTTTTAAGTACTACGTTCTCCAAATCATCACCTTTGTTATTTAGTTACTACTAAACATATTTTTTTTTGCCCAGGAGACATAAGAAAATATAGCTATTGAGTATATGAGGCTGCCTATCCCTATGATGATACGCATTTTAGTAATAGGAAGAATTATAATTCATGTTCACATTCTTAAAACAAAACTAGAGAAGCAAGGGCATCTCCTTGAATTTGGTAAATTCCTAAGGTTACCTGAATAGGGCCCCAGGGTGAGCGAGCATATTCTTTAGGCCTGTGGTGGGATCACATTACACAGGACTGACCTCGCCAGGCCACAGTTCTATTTCTTCAATCAAGAGCATGTGGGAAATGAGACTCGTTTCTAATGTCTGTCCTTTAATCTCAATTTTTACTTCCCTTTAATATAAACACTCATTGGGGATAATTCAGGGTTCTCTAGACACGCTCTCTTAGTTTGATGGTGTTTCCGATTTCCTCAGAGAACATTATACTTGACACTTGCTTCCTTTCTGAATTCTTTGTTCTATGTCATGCAGCTTCTCATGGGATTTATTCTCGCCCTGTTCCATATAAAGCTGCAGGTGGTATAGGGCAATCCATTTTGTTGGAGGATATGCCAAGCTTACCTGAGCATTTGAGTCAGAGAAAGGTGAGGAGGTAAGGAGGGGTGGAGGGAAGTGGGCATACACTTGTTGACCACATCGAGTGTGCTACACACCATCTTTTTCCTGAGCCTTTACTTACATTCTCAGGTTGACTCCTTCACAGGACACATCATGGAATTATTATCTCTAATGTACAAATGAGAAAGTTGAGGCTTTTAAAATTAACCAACTAGTCAAGTGCACACGGTTAGGAAATGGCTGCAAAAACAGGTGAGTTCAGCTGTTTCACCCCAAAGTCAGTGGTCTTTCCATTATGCTTGCAATGGACTCATCAGCCAGCCACGTGCACTAGAAACTTCCAGTATATTTTCTAGTTTAGATTACTGACTATTTACGTAAGGAAACACACTGTATTTAGGTAAAAGGAAGAAAACTGCTTAGCCATAGGAGGCAGCACGACACAGGGACTCACAGACTATCTCTGATGCCCAATTGTCAGGTTTGAATACAGACCTTGCCACTGCGTGAACTTGGGCAAGTTTCTTAACCTCTCTGTGCCTTGGGCTCTTTATCTGTAAAATGGGAATAAGAATATCACTACTTATAAAGTTGTTATGAGAATCGAAAGAGAAGGTAGTTAGAACATGCATAAAAAACTACCTTCTGCGGAGGGCTAGCTCTGAGGGATACCGGAGGAGGGGGGCAAAAGCAACAAGAGGAACAGGTAGATTCTAGTCCAAAAGTTTGAGGAGTGTGGCAGCTGTGCCGCTCTTGGATATTTACAATGTCGGGTAATTAATCCAAATCCTACATTACAGAACTAGGATTTACTTTGCATGGCTACTCTTTCTCCAAGTGTATTTGAATGCAGTACCCCATGACACCTAACCCTGGAACAAGCCTTCTCACTTTGGGGAAGGCTGCTTTAGGAGAGCAGGTATCTGGCGCTCAGCAACTTCTCCCCTCCCACAAACCCAGTGCGGCAATCAAGGGGACTTGAGAATGCTCTGATCCTGCTACATCTTTTTGCTTGGTGTTTTAAAGACTCAAGTGGATTGTTCCATTGGTAATTTGCCTGTCATTCCCACGATTACATTTTGAACTAGATGAGTAATATTTAGAAGTAGAAGGCTTTCCACTTCTAGTTCCTCTCCTTGTATGTGATGTAGGCAGTTAATTAACCTGTCTGGGTTGAGTCTTGCTTTCTACCAGGTGCAGAACCATTCATCAAATGAATAATTGCTACATCTTTTCAAATATAGCCAATTGCATTTCGCTAGAAATGTCTTGTCCAACCTCCTCTCCCACCCCGCCCCCCAAAATCCCAAGAATAATTAACAAATTCAACAATAAAACATATTTACTTAGAAAACAAAAGACTGAATATGTCATTCTGCCTGCATGGGTGTCCCACCAGCCTTTGAACCTCTGTTATATAGTAGCCTACGAGGGTTTAGCTGAAAACCAGAAGACTGGATACTAAAGTTGCATGTGACATAGGTACATAGGAAAAATGGCTACATCTCTAAAAGGACATATTTTCTACTTTAGCTAGAAGAAGGTGCCCCGGAGAAAATAATAAAGTGATTTAATCATGAACAATTGGACCAGGCCTGACTCTGCAGTGGCAGATTTCATGAAACGGTAAAAAAAAAAAAAAAATTAAAGTTCATTAATTAAGGTTACCAACATTTGGTTTTGTCAAATAAAAATTAAAACAAAGAAATGTTATTATCTACCAGCACCACATTTCAGTAAAGAGACATTTTACTAATATAGAAATAAGAGGTACTTAATTTTAGAATAAAAGACAGTTCTTAAAATTGAATAAATTTAGTGATGTGAGAACCTCACTACTTTGCCTTACTTTTCTCACTTCCTCATGCCTCAGTGAACTCTATCCCATACTGACACCAGCCCAGGGAATAGTATTTGGGAATGACTGCTCTAGTGAAGAGTCTTCTTCTGGCTCATTCATGCGACCTGGGGCAAATCACTCTGCTTCCCTGAGGGCCAGTGATCACCCATGAAACGGAAATAATGTGTGTTTGCCTGACCTACCTCACAGGACTGTGGTCAAAGACAGAATAACAATAGGCAAAATGGCCTTAGAAAAGGTGAAGAACTGTACAAATGTTCCGGGTTGTTATTCTTTCTCAGCTTAAGTTATACACTTATTCCCAAACTCCTGGGGTTAGACGATTTCACTATAAAATTATTCATTTCAGAGACACAGCAAATGCCAGACGCTAACACATTTTCTCCACTAAGAATATAAAACATGAATTGATAGTTTACTGTGAATACTAGGAACACCATTCAAATATCATCCAGTATTAAGGGATATTTGTTTAGGTCCATCCTTAGACTCTGGGCAGATTCCATCTAAACCAAGTCACATGAATGGGAGTTGCCACCATTTTAAAGATTTCAACAGAAGTTTCACAGACTCAAGATTCAACACTTCACAGACAACATATTTTATTCATCTCTGTATCCACAGAACTGGGAACAATGCCGGGAACATAATGGGGGCTCAGTGAATGCTGAATAAATGAATAAACCTAGGATCTGGGCCCTGAGAAAGCATTTTTCAGTTTATTGCCCTAGTGTCCTCACCAATAAACTGGGAAGAAAACTACTAGCCTGACTCCTGGGGTGGTTTCAAATATTTTGTATTAAAAACAACTAAAAAAAGTATATGGCTGATGGGAATGTAAAATGGTACAGCCACTTTGGACAAACAGTTTGGCAGGTCCTTAAAAAGTTAAACAGTAGAATTACCATATGACCCAATAGTGCCACTCCTAGATATATACCCGAGAGAACTGAAAACATACATTCAAACAAGAAGTTGTAAACAAATGTTCATATCAGCGTTATTCATAGCAACCAAAAAGTGTAAATGTCCATCAGATGGTGAATGGATAAACAAAATGTGGTATATCCATATAATGGAATATCATTTGGCAATGAAAAAAAATGAAGTACTGTTACATTATGCTAAGTGAAAAAAGCCAGACACAACAACCCCATATTGTATGATTTCATTATATGAAATGTCCAGGACAGACAAATCCATAGAGACAAAAAATAGATTAGTGGTTGACAGGGGATGAGGGGGTGGGGATGAAAACTGCTAGTGGGTATGGCGTTTCTTTTTGGGGTGATGGAAATGTTCTGGAATTAGATACTGGTGATAATTATACAACATAATGAATATACTAAAAACCACTGAAGTGCACATTTTTTTTAAATAGTTGTGACTTTTTTTTGAATTTAATTTTATTTATTGTTTTATACAGCAGGTTCTTATTAATTATCCATTTTATACACTTCAGTGTATACATGTCAATCCCAATCTCCCAATTCATCACACCTCCAAGTCATGACTTTTATGTTATGTGAATTATATCTCGATGTAAAAATATATAAATATAACAGGCTGTAAGAAACAGGAATGTTAGGAGTGATGAGGGGAATTATATTTTCTCGAATCAGCCTTAAAGAAATTAGTTCCCAGTTATGCTTTCTCTGCTTTAAAAAGGGTCCTCATCTGCCAGAACTATTTATTTAAACTTGTGTCAGTAAATTTATTCCTTTCACAGCACCTGGTAGATAATACGCACTCAACACATGGTGGATGAATGAACGTACATGAGAACCCCACATTCAGTTTCCTAATAGACAAGATTTTTTTTTAAATACGTTACCTTAGGACATAGCAGGAAAGTCTGGCAGACTTTGCTCCCCAAATCAGAAAGAATCAGTATACTAGCCCAACTCAAAACTGAATAAGCACCAGGATCTTTGACCAGAGGGATCTTGAAGCTAAAGAAGTTCAAGAGGGTTTTACTCAATGAATGATTTGAAGCAGGAATACCAAACTTTGAGATGCCGTCAGTTATATCAAGTAAAATCTTAAAATCTAAAAGTTTTCAAAATAAAATTAACTGGACTTCCTTACATGGTTAAAGTTGATGTATTCTCTATATTTAGGCAAAGAAGAGAATAGCACGGAGCAGGCTAATTATAGCCAGGAATAGAAACTCCAAAAAGATTTGGCATAACAATAATGAAAAGACTCAATCAGCTGAGACTTGTTCAGTCCTCGTGAATAGTTCCAATGGCCCAGTGAATTGTGTTTCTAATGGATACCTGAGCTGGAACTGCTCGGTTCCAGCACTTCACAACCCATATAAACTGAATCCTTCATTTACAGAGGAGGAAAAGAAGATCCAGGGACACAAAGGGACCAGTCTGAGACCATCCTGCTGGTTAGGGTCCGAGATGAGCTTAGAACCCAAACTTCTTGATTTCTGGTTTTGTCTTTTCCCACTGCTGAAATTCTATACATTGTGTTGTTCTCAAACCACATGGGACACGCTGAGAAAATTTTGGAATTTTAATGCGGCGAAGGTGACCATAATGGGTTTCCTCCAGAATCACAAATTTTATAAATACCGTAAGTGAAGGTTTGGCCCAGGTTCAAAAGAAAAAAGTATTTCCTACTTGCCCATAGGCTCCTCACCCTGGCCTAGATGCTTGGAACTATTTGAAAAGTTGCCATTCTTCCCATAAATTTAGCTATCCCCTTCAGGTGGGCAAATCCATCCTTGGGCACACAACTTCAGTGAATGCCACTCATTCTTCGAGTTGGTGAAGGGGTGGGAAAAAGCCAACTTTGACTTCAGGCTTTGCCAAGAACAAGTCATATAATTTATAGCAGAACTAAGGAAGGTATAATCTGCAAATTGGCTGTGTATTTACTTTTCTAAGACGTAAGTGAAGTGTTCTTGGGAGGTAACACCACATGGCAAAGTGTAAGCCCTTTTGGAGGCAGGGGGATAAAGAAACAAGTTCATGAGAAGAAACTGCAGAAGCCAACATGGAGGGCAGTGGTTGGTTTTGCCTGCCCATCCCCCAATTCACCTTCTTTTGATAAAAGTGCCCTAGTTGCCCTTTGAAGAATACCCACCCCTCTCGGTCCATAAAATTTGGACAGAACTAAAATTTGCGCCCCCCTCAACCCCCATCAACTCAAAGGGTGGTCGTGTGGCTGAGACTTGAGCAGTCAGAATATTCTATCCCCCACCAGTTGTGATGGGATCAAGGATGGCCATGTGAAAAAGCCAAGCCAATGAAACTCTACGGCTGAACTTCAGCGATGTTTTGGGAAAGAAGGCTCTCTTGTCACTTAAATCACCAACTGTGAGATGCCACCAGAGGCTACCACACGGATTGCCTCACGGTAGGTGAAGGCAACACAGAGCAGAGCACAGCCAAGAGACGGTGATCAAGAGCAAGACGGGCAAGAAGGAGACCCAGTGGAAACCTGTATCCCGCCTACCTGGAGCGAGAGATACCTCTGGGTTTTAATCACATCGCCTTTTTGCTTACCCCAACTTAAGTTCGGTTTCTGCCATTTGCAATGGAGACGGACAATACCATGCAGTAGTGATACCGCAAAGTGCAGAAACCAAAGTGTGGGTCCTGGTTCAGCCACTTTCCAGTTATGAGACCTTAAGCAAGCTGCATAATCTCTCTGCGTTGCAGTTTTCTCGTCAACAAAATGGGGACAATAATATGGGCTGCTGGAAGCAATGAGTCAATAGCCTTTGCAAAGCACTTGTTAGAGTTACTGCTGTGTTGTTCATGTCCAACAAATGTGAGCTATAACTTTTAATGAACAAACTATAATGAAAACAACCCAATGCCTGCTACCACAAGTTTAAACTTACTACAATATTATTTCATTTTCACTAAGCTTCACTAGCACACGAGGGAAACTTGGCCTTTAAGTAGTTTATCAGAAGGAGGCACAAAAATGGACCTAAATATCATTTTTATCCTATTTTCTCATGTTTCTAAAGAATTTGAAATAACATGGAAAAAATGCTTGTGGTAGCATACTAAGAGAATAAAGACTGCTATAATATAGCCCATGTTCTTTTTGGTGACTATATTCAAAAGAAAAAAGCAAAACAAAATCTTTAAACCTGTGCATCAAAAATCCTGGGAGAAGTTGCAATAAAACAAGAGAATGAGATTGATATTACAATTAATACCTGATATTTAGATTTTTTGTCTTCTATTTTTCTCTGTTTTCCAAGTATGTCAGTGAGCATTGACTGTACTTCTGCTTTGAAGTTTTCACTGGCTGTGTGTTCCACAACCACATCATTAGGCTTTTAGAATGTTGGTTTAAGAAATGGAGCATCGCAGACTATTAGATGTGAAAGAAACAACAGAGACCATTTTATGCAACTCTCTCATCTTACAGAATGGAAAAACTTGTCCAAGATCAAATAGCTAGACACTGGCAACACTGAAATTACTGCCTAACATTCCTACTAATTCAGAAAACTCCTTGAGGGAGATACTGTTGATTGGACCACATCACCTAGGTTAATTCTACTAATCTTTCATGGCCCCATTTAAATATTACTTCCTCCAAAAACCTTTCCCTGGGCATCAACTAGAAGGAATCCTCCCAACTTTTAATTCCCAGAGCACCTGGTTTTTACTTTTATTATTGCAATTATTATTCTACAAGTGTGTATGTCTCTTTTATTAGTCAATAAGTTCTTTGAAAGAGGATTTGTGTCTTTTTTCCTATCTGTACCTTGAGCATGTGACACCATGCTTTGGCACACAGTAACCACTTGATAAATGGCTACTGAAAAACAGGCTATTGTATTGCTTTAGGACCTATTGAACCCAACTGGCTTAGTTTGGGAATAGGACTGAATTGCATAGACAAAGTCATCATCATAGGATCCTTCCTGGGTATTAGGAAGACGGTAGTCCTAGCCGCATTGCATTATGACTAGTTTTGGCCATAAGACAGTAAGCAGAAGTGACGTGTGTCACTTCCGTGCTCCAACAGTGAAAAGCCCTTGTGAGATCCTTCAGTTATACGTCCCCTTATCTCAGCATCCCAAAAGCCACATGCTAAGAAGAAGGGGCCATAAAAGGAAGCAGTCATCACATGGAGGAGAGCTACACTTCAGAGTCACTGGACTTGGATCAGGCTTTGTAAGAGTGAGAAAGATGTCTTTGTTACAGGTCACCAAGATGTGAGGGTTACTTTGTTGTTGCAATATAGTCTAGGTGGATAATAGCCAGACTAAGACGCAGATATTGTGGCAGGGATTGCTGGTGGTAACTCATTATTTCTATATTTCTTACTAACTGAATCTTGGGTAATATGCCTAAGCTGAAAAATTACGTTACATTACATTACATCACATTATATCACATTATATTACGTTATATTATATATCAGCTCAGGGTGGCCAATGGGATATAAGTAAAAGTCATTAATAAGATTTTCAAGAAGTCCTCCCTTATTTCCTGATAAGAACTCATATGTAATGACTGGAGCTTCAGCAGCCTTCTTAAATCATGAGGAGTCCTTAACAGTAGAAGTCACAAACTAAGGGTGGTGGGGCAGAAAGACAGAATGAACCTGGTTTTCTGATGGCACTGTGGAGTTGCTGTACTAAGAAAGACTGCCCTACCTCTGTGCTTTTGTTTAAGAGAATCACATGCTCATATGTTTAAGCACTGTAGCTAGATCTTTGTTACTAGCAAACAAAAGTAATTCTTAATTGGTGCAGCCCTTATGTCACGTATTCCAAAATAACATCCTTGTACTGAACAGTATGCAAGAAGGTAGCAAAGAAGCACTGTTTAACACCTAACCCAAGTTAGGGAAGAATGGCATTCTATTCCATTTTGCTTTGATCTTCTGAGGAACAGAAAAAAAAAATGACCTCTCATTAAATCTTTTATTTTTTTTTAATTTATTTTTGGCTGCGTTGGGTCTTCGTCGCTGCGCGCGGGCTTTCTCTAGTTGCGATGAGCGGGGGTTACTCTTTGTTGTGGTGAGCGGGCTTCTCATTGCAGTGGCTTCTCTTGTTGCAGAGCACGGGCTCTAGGCACGTAGGCCTCAGTAGTTGTGGCACGCGGGCTCAGTAGTTGTGGCTTGAAGGCTCTGGAGCGCAGGCTCAGTAGTTGTGGTGCATGGGCTTAGTTGCTCTGCAGCATGTGGGATCTTCCCAGACCAGGGCTCGAACCCGTGTGCCCTGCATTGGCAGGTGGATTCTAAACCACTGTGCCACCAGGGAAGTGCTAAATCTTATATCTTTTTTTAAAATGCTTTTTTCACATTAGCAAATTCTGAAGGAAGCATAATTAAAATTACACTTTCCCAACATAATCATAAGTATCTTAACTGTGAAAATATGTGAAGGATGAGGTTTAATCAATTTTTTAAATGCAAAAATATTTCAGACATAAAAATGACTTGATATTTCACATTAATAAGAAAATTTTTAAATGGGAGGCATTCTTCTGGGGGAAGCTGAATTTTGAGAGACTAGAAGAATTTAAGCATTGGAGATTTTAAAAGCTGGTTCAGTGAAGCTTTTTTTTTTGCAGTATGCGGGCCTCTCACTGTTGTGGCCTCTCCCGTTGTGGAGCACAGGCTCTGGACACGCAGGCTCAGCGGCCATGGCTCACAGGCCCAGCCGCTCCGCGGCATGTGGGATCTTCCCGGACTAGGGCACGAACCCGTGTACCCTGCATCGGCAGGTGGACTCTCAACCACTGCGCCACCAGGGAAGCCCAGGGAAGCATTTTTTGTTCTTCTTATCGCTAGTGATTCTCTCAGGGACTCATTCACATTTAATAAAGTTTCATTATGTATGTGTCTGCTGTTACTTTAAAAAGAGCTGACATAAAAATTACAACTGACTCCAAAGCAAAGACTTAATATTCAGAATCACCAAGAACTTCTTTTCTGCATTTCTTTCTGGACCAAAATGTTAGCTCACTTCATCTCAGCTACACATGCCTCTCAAAATCTGGATTTTTATAAAACAAAACAAAAACAGTTTTTTTAAATTATGCAACTGCTATCCCCATCAAGTTTGCTTATTCAAATTGACACTAAAAACCATAAAATCTGTCCCTCTGGTAATGGGTACAAACTGCATCTTTCTAAGTTCTGTGACTCTGCTTTTTATAAGATTAGGAGACGTTCCTCACCCTTCCTGACCAATGGGGAATCTGAAATGGCCAGTATTTCCAACATCAGGCATTTCAGGCCACCTGAACTAGTGACAACTATAAACACAGGGCAAGGAACATGTGCCCAGAAGAAAAGATTTCATTATCTGCCTTTAAATATAGCAGAGCAGAGTATTCCTTTCCAGTGTGAAATTTCTCAGGAAGTCTTTCACCCACCAATTTTCCTAGAAAACATTGTAATGCATGTGCCCTTTTACACCCTATCTTTGCAGTTGTCCAGAGCTGGGCTTTCAGGATAGAATGGGAGTATGACCAAGCAGCAGTTATTTTAAATCTTCTTTTACTGAATATGACAAAACATCTTTTCAGTTGGAACTGCATTGGTTCTTAAATAATCCTTATTTCAATACAAAGCTTTTTAGACGACAAAGGTTATGAGTGCCAGCATTCATCTAAAAATTGGAAAGCCTTGGGTGGCCTTAATAGTTTTTACACCCAACACTGGATTGCATAGAAGGGTTAAAAGTTAAGAATAAAAACAGAAAGGCCTGAATTCCACTGACTACAGCTGCTACCAGCTGTGTGAACTTGGGCAAGTTACTAAATCTCTCTTAGCCTCCGTTTCTTCACATGTAACATGGAGGAGATAGTTCCTACCTTACGTGGTTACTGTGAGGGTTGAACAAGACGATGCAAATAAAGCATTGAACACAATGACCAGCGCATAGTAAGCACTCAATAAACATTAGCTATTGCTAAAGTATTCCTCTTTCTCTTTAGCTGACAACTCTGGGAAGAATCACTGAAGGACAAATCCAGAAATTCTTGGAATTAGTGCCAGACACAGATACTAACTGGGGCCTCTGTGGGTTTTGGCCATTCTGAGCAGCAGCACTTGGTCCAAGTGGGTAAGCCAGGCACACAGCCGGCAGATCTGGGCTCTAAGATCCACCCGCAGGAATTTTAAACTACATTTGGCAAACCGATGCCTATTCTGCGTCTACATCTACCATGCCGCCCAGAGTGACTAAATCCTTTACAATAAACTGTTCCAGATTGCAACCTTTTTTCCCCTACCAGGCATGCATAAAAATGAATCCATATGTGTATACGAAGTAGCAGTTCCAAAAATAATGGTGACTTAAAATACTGTGAGACTATGGGAGAGAAGAAATTTTCCTGAAGTAGGATGGTTAGGGAAGCCTTCACTAAGGAAATGAGATTTGATCTGGGTTTTGAAGGATGAATAGGAGTTAGATATGTGGATTAGAGAGAGAGGAGGCCTCGAGTAGAGTAGAGCACGACAAAGCTACAGAGGCAGCAATGAGAAAGTGGGGACAGTGGGCAATGAACAGAGCTGAGAGACTGTGTAGGGAAATGTGGGGATGGGACGGGAGGCCAGCTTGTGATGATATAAAGAGCTGAGGACCACTGAATAAGAAAGGGACCTGATAGGGTCATATTTATCGTTGTGTCCACAGAACAGTGCCTGGCACAGAGCAGTGCTCAGTAAATACCTGTGAGTGAATCAGTGGATTCGGGTTCAAAAGCTTTTGCATTAAAATTTTTCCCTTGGAAAACATCCTAAAATTATGTTAAGCACTTCACACAGTATTTCGTGAAAAACTGAGATTCAGAAAACAAAATTTTACGGCTGGTATCATGATGGTACTCTACGTGAAAGCTTTCACAAGGGCTGGTATAGAGCCTTGTGCCTCAAAAAACATCTACGTCAGGGTGGCCTGGGCATAGGGTCCAGGGAACTGCATTCTAATTTGCCCAACAAGTCATTCTGATGCTTGCTGGAGTTTAAGAATCACTAGCGTAGGGGAAAGGGAAGCTTCTAGATCGCCTACCTTCACTGCTTTTGACCCACTGCAGCAGAAGGCAACCTAAGATAAGTGGTTAAATGTGAGAGCCCTGGAGCTGGACTGGCTCGGTTCAAATCCCAGCTCTTACTAGCTACCTGTGCTTGGGCAAGTCATTTCACTTCCAAGGCATTAAATCTCTCCAATATTCCCCTATCTAAAATAGAGGAATAATAATAGTACCACTTCATGGGGTTCCTATGAGGATTATGGGCGTTACCATAACATAGAACAGAGTTTTTCCACTTTGTCTCTGTGACAGTTGGGTAGGATAATTCTTCGTTGTGGACCTGTCCTGTGCATGTAGGACATTTGGCAGCATCCTGGGCCTCTACCCCGTCAATGCTGATGCATCCTCCTCCCACTGGTGACAATCAAAAATGTCCCCAGATATTGCCAAACGTGCTCTGGAGGGCAAAATCACCCTGGGTTGAGAACCAGCGACATAGAACAGTGCTATCTCCTGAGCATTTGCCAGAAGTGATGTTGATATTTGATGGAACGTCCATTGGCTCCATAATTCTCCCAACAACCCAGAAAGTTAGGTACTATCTCCAGCTTTATAAGGGGTCAGAGGGGTAAATACATGCCTAAATCACTCAGCCAGTGAATTGTGGGGAGGAGCTCCAATCAAGGTCAGTCCCCAGCTCTTTCTGAGCTGCTAGTTAATCAGGGCTTCACAAGGCGGCTGATGGGGCAACTGCCCCTGTCACACTTTTCTCTAATGCCAGAAAGGAATTGCAGTCACTGGCACCCTGTATCCGAGCATCACAGGAATGCACCTCTCTCCTACCCTGAATCCTGAAAGTCTGCCATCTGTGGATTTCATCCATGTCAGTCAAGGGGTAAACTCCAGTTCACAGGAACTAACACCTCCCACTCACCTCGCTGTCTGGGTTAGGGCCCTGTTCCATCTGTTACAGGCGGTCACTCCCCACTGCCCGCCCCCCCCCCCCAGTCCTCTTTGTCTCCTGTGAATGTTCCCTCCTGGGACTGGATGCTTCCACACTTCTGTTTCCGTTACGTAAACACAGGAATTGCATGCAGAGGTGCACTCTATGGGGACGGTTTCTCAAATGAATGAACGGCCTCCTTGTCCATCAACTCTGAGATACATCAGGGTTGGCCTCTGCCTCACTCTGATGTTCTATGAGCTCACGGAAGGTACTACAGGCTTCCAGGGGTTCATCCAACTGGCTTTTCTAAACCTGACCAGCACGTGGAAGATTCAGGTGAAGTGTCTGAGTCCTTTAAGCAGGCGTTTCGGCTGAGCTTGTTTAAAGAATGCCCGGCCAATATTGTGCTGAAAAAATCAGGGAGCACCCAGAACAAATAGTTTTAACTCTCAAGGATACCTTCCCCTTCTAGTTAACTACGTTTCAATCTATTTCATCATTTACGATTGAAGAGCTCTGGCATTGGTGTCAGATGGATGTGGGTTGGAATCCCTGCCCCACCACTCACCAGCTATGTGATTTTGGAGCAGCATGTCTCACTCCTCTGAGCCTCAATTCCCTCATCTGTAAAATGGGAATCTGAATAACTACATCACAGTGTTGTTGTGAGGTTGAAGTGCATGGAAATACCTAAAATGTTTGAGACAGTGTCTGGTATACAGAGAGCACTATTATTGGTCATAATGTTTGTGTTGTCTTTCACAATCAGAAAGAATTATTTCATTGTAATAGGATGTCAAAATAGAAATGTGCCCAAGGCAAATTTCAAAGGGAGGTACTAGATAAAATGCACACGATGACTTCAAAAGAGTGTTGCTATTCACTACCTGCACCACTAAGTTCATCGCTATTATAAGAACACTAGAGACGTGCTTCACAGGATGCAGAGATAATCTGCAAATGACAGTTGGACTGTGCTGACACTGGGTAGTGGGGAGAAAAAAGGCAGAAGGAGAAGATTACAGACCCAGATTTCACACGGAGCCCAGGCAGCCGGCGAGAGAAAGGTGTGAGGTGTGATTTGTGACCTAGTGCTTCCTGCCACAAAGCTGAGAACCCATTTTCAACAAGCTCTGTGGGCACGGCACCCACAGTCTCCCCTTCTTACCCCCAAACTGGACTCTCAGATGCTGTCGCCTAGAGCTGCAACAGGTAACTTGGTCAATTCTTCCTCTTAGAGCCGGTCTCCTAAAACTCGGTATTAGAGGTCATGTAGAGTGCAGCCCCTCAGGAGCTGTGAAATAGAAACTTTCAAAAGATAAGCTCATGTTGAACTGCACAACTTGTGTCATTTCATAATTCTAAACTTTCATAACCTGCATTTCCTGGGTGTAGCTGTCATGACGAAAGTGCCAGGTAATTTGCTCAACACGGTGCTAGGAAGGACTCAACAAGGTTCTTAGGCGAACTGAGCCAATCTCTGAAGAATACACCGAGCTTCATTTGGAATCAGTTTAGAAAAGCAGGGGTTGGGCTTCCCTGGTGGCGCAGTGGTTGAGAGTCCGCCTGCTGATGCAGGGGACACGGGTTCGTGCCCCGGTCCGGGAAGATCCCACTTGCCGCGGAGTGGCTGGGCCCGTGAGCCATGGCTGCTGAGCCTGCACGTCCGGAGCCTGTGCTCCGCAACGGGAGAGGCCACAACAGTGAGAGGCCCGCGTACCGCAGAAAAAAAAAAAAAAAAGAAAGAAAAGAAAGCAGGGGTTGCCTTTCACGTCCTCGAAAATTCCCTTGACTCTCCACCTCCTCCACCTTGCTATCCCCTCCCAGGGTGCCCTACACCCACCTGCCTCGGAGGACCCGATCCTATTTCCTATAGCTGGGGACACTTGGCTATCTCCTATCTTCCATCTCTCTTGTATCTTCAATCAGATTTTATCCCCCATGACCTGGAAAAAGAGTTCAGATCTCCTCTCTTCTAAAAGTAAAATTAAGGGGGAAAAAACTACCAGGAAGACTTCCTCAGCCCTACGCTACCCTCAAGTACATCCAATTTCTCATCTTTAATCCTTAATCTTTAATTTTCTCATCTTTAACCAGTGATTCACGAATGCTGCTCTGTGGACTGGCTTCGTTTGAACCACCTGTGGAAACTCAGTTTCATAGGCACAACCACTAAAGATTTGACTCACAAGGTCTGACGTGGGGCAGAGGAATTTGTATTTTTCAGGTTTCCTCCAAATGATGAGGCTGTTCAGCCAAGTTTTAAAACCACTGGTTTATCCTCACTGTATTTATTTCATCACCACCCACTCCAAACACCCGCCAAGCCGACCTGATCACAACCGGTTTCTCAGGAGTTGGCCATGACTTCTAACCGCCATATGCAGTGGGTTATTCTCAGGGTTCATTCTTGGCTTGTCTGTGGCAGTCAAGGCGGGAACAGGGCTCCATTTTCTTGACATTCTCTTCTCCCCTTTCTGTTGTGAACCTTCTAATGATAGTCTTATCACCGGGGCCATTAGCCCACGTCTTTTGCTACATCCACTTCCTCCTTTCACCCAACACGTGAGCGTAAGCAAGACTGAGATGACGGCTTCCGGCTGCTCCATCTTTGGAGACCTCATTCAGTCCGATGGCGCTAATGAGGCTTGAATGTGACTTCCGCATACTCTCTCCAGCTCTGACTGCCTTCTGGAGCTAGACGATCACCTTCATCTCTATTCTCATCCTTCAACTGGGCAAGTCTCAAAGTCATCATTTCCCTAAAACTAATCACCCTTCCAGAAATCCCCACTGCAGTCAATGGCATCTTTCCTTCAAGAATCTCTCTTCACAACCTTGCAATGTCTCTCACTTTTCTTCCCTTTTCCCCACACACTCATGCTTTTGACTCTCTCTTCGCGATATTCACCAGCATTACTTCTTGCACGTCTGCCCTGCACCCGCAGAGCCTTTACCCAAGCCATCTCCCACTGCCTGGCATTCCCTCCCAACTCTCGTCTCCATTTCTCTAACCCCTGGACTTCCTTTAGGTCCCAAGACAAATGCTACCTCTTTCCTGAAGCTTTTATGTCAGGTCCACTCTAGTGCATGGAGATGCCTCCTTCCTCTGACCACCATTAACATGTATATTCCGTTCTACTCAGGTAGCGCTCACCCCTTGCCGCCTGGTAATACTATTTCTCGCTTACATTTTGTCCCTGCCACTGGATTACAAGGGTTTTTGGAGGGCAAAGACTCTGTCTAATATCTCTTTAAACCCCATCCTATAATACTATTCCTACATTTAACAAATGTTATTGACCGCAATTATAGAAACAAAAGCCTTTTTCCCCCTCAGAGCAAGAAGAAGCCTAGTTATTTGCGTGAAAGGTAGAAGGCTAAAGGACTGAATTTCATTCAGCAGCCAGGACAGCTCACGCGTCCATCGCCCTGTTGGCAAAATATGCGTAAGTGCTTCTCCCTTTATTCCAGGCTCGTGTGTCCAGCCATCGTGTCCCAGCTCAGCAGAACGGCACCTGGCGTCAAGGCAAACACCCATCCCAGCTGTGTGGGGAAGAACTGAGTCCCAACATATCTTATGGCCCAACTCCTCCTTCCCAGCTGGCTTAATATCCTGGAGGGACCCACCCAGCTGGGCAGATCCTTCTCATTTCCTTTCTCTGCTATTCTTCATTGATGCCGAGCTGAAGGACTAGGTCCCTGTCACTAATTTAAAACAGGCAAACAAACTCCAGAGAAAGGCATGATTGTGTTCCAGGTGCCCCTACAGAGGGTCAGAAGAGCAGAGTGAAGGGCAGCTGCTGAATTTTAAGCATTGTCCCAACCACTGGAAACCATTGTCAACTGGTCCAACTGCCTCTAGCATTGTAACATAGCTTCCTTATGAAGAGACCCCGGTGACGGAAAGCAGGAGTTAGTTTTCCAACAGGATATGTCTGTGCTCCCTCCCACCTCCTCATGACATATCCCTGCACATGGGCAGAAGAACCAAGCAAAATTAGTGGTTTGTTCTGTGGCAGCTACGTAAATAAGATATGTCACAGCCAACCCAATTTCCAATCCTCTTGTAAACAGCAAAATAGTATCTTTAGGTAGAAGCTTTCTGGTCATTTCTATCTAGTCTTTTTCTGTATTTTGTTCTAATTTTCCTACAACCTTCTGGCATCACCTATGCAATAAATAATAAAATGCAACATTGTAATAATTGGAAAAGACGCATACACATGTGGAGAAATCTTTTCAGCCATTAACATCACTTATTCTTGTTGAGTCAGATGCTTCCGTTTTGGTTTGGGAGGTTTGCATATAAGGCCAGGGCAACCCGCTGCCCTGGGTTCTTGAACGTTCTATAACCATGAATGCTAGTGAGTGAGGTGTTGGTAAACCAGGGGCACAAAATGCCCCAAGCATTTTCCCCAGCAAAAGTACTTTCAAACTAAAGTGATTCAAGGCAACTGCGATCCCCTCTAAGACATTTCAAACAGATCGGTTCTGCATGCTGGACTCATTCTCTCAACCTTAAAATGTCATCTCGTGGATATTTTGTGGAAGGAGAGACTCTGACTAGGGCATATGCGTGGATGCCTGCCTGCTTTGATCCCCTAATTTAGACAGTGATTAGGGGAAAGGAGAGAAATGAGTCAGATACATTTCTAGAGGACTCCTAAGTTATTTAAAAGAATGAAGTGGATCTCTAGGTTACTAATTTGGAAAGATCTGCAAGGCATATTAAGCAGAAATCAATGTGAATGGTATGATCCCATTTTTCTTAAAAGAATAAAGCTATAAATTTTTTATACGTAAATGCATAAAAAAGTCAAACATAATAGAGATTATCTCTTTCTTGGAAAAGGACAACTGTGGTGTGGTAAGTGGGAGTGTTCATTTTGCACTATATGACCTTTTATAAGAAGGATAAAATAATGGTTTCCTTGTATAATTTGAGAAGTTAAAATATTAGTTAAAAGAGGATAAGAAGTATCTAATCAAGGGTAATAAATATCCTAGGTACCTTTCTATCTAGGCCTGAAAATGACTACGATAACTTTTAGGTAGGGAGAAAAAAATGACTTCAAATAATTGACTTTCTTTATCCAATCCACCAGCAAATCCATTTGACTCTTCCACAAAATATATGTAGAATTCAAGTGCTTCTCATCACCTCCCCTGCTCCCCTTGTCTAAGCTTCACCATCACTCACAGGCATGATTGCAATGGCCTCCTGACTGTTCTGTCCTTGTGTTTGTACAATCTGTTTTCCATACCACTGGTCCTGAAAAATGCTCCCCCTCTGCTAAGAAACTTCCAGTGGTTTTTCATGTTATTCAGGGAAAAAGCCAGAGGTCTAACAGGGAGTGCAAGGCCCTGTGAGCCTCCGGCTCTCTCTCCAACCCCATCTCCAGCCACACTGACCTCTCTGCTTTTCCTTGAACACTCTAGGTACACTCCTGCCTAGGGCCTTGGTACTTACTATTTCCTCTGCCTGAAATGCCGTCTCCTCAGATTTCCCCATCATTTGTCCCTTCACTTCCTTCAGGTCTCTGCTCAGATGCCATCCTCAAGGCCCTCTCTGACTGTCCTAAACATTCCCATCTCATTTTCCTGCTTTATTTTCTGCTATCATCAAACATACTATGTATTTTACAACTTACTTTGTTTATTGTCAGTCTCCCCTTACTGGAATAAAAGCTCCTTTTAGATGGAGTTTTTTGTTGTTGGTGGTGGTTTATTTGCTTGATTGTTTGGGTTTTTTCCAGCTTTATGGAGATGTAATTGACATATAACATTGTGTACATTTAAAGTATAAAGCATGTTGATGTGATACACTTATATACAGCAAATGATTACCAGCATAGCATTAGTTAACACCTCCATCTCGTCACATAATTACCATTTCTTTTTTTGTGGTGAGAACAGTTAAGATCTACTCTTTTATTTACTTGCTTATCTTTAATCAGTTTAGTTTTTGCTGCATCCCAGCATCTAGATGGTTTCCTGATCCTTATTAGGTGCTCAGTGATGTTTTGTGGAATGAGCCTCTTTAAAAACTGTATAAAACTGTATAAAAACCAAAAAAAATTGTTTTATAAAAACTGTATAAAACTGTATAAAAAACTGTATAAAAACCAAAAAAAATTGTTTTAATAAGAATAAAAATGAAAACAGATCAACAAAAAATTATGTAACCTGTAATAAATGATAGTCATTCTAGGAGCATAAATAAATAAAGGAATACTCATTCAGTCTCAAAAAAAAACAGGGGGAAGGACCTGAATCTGACCAAGTCATTCCTCTTACAACATTTAGGTGACCTCCCTGTTGCTCTTAGGACAAAGACTAGGGTCCTCTTCCAGAACCTCCAGGCCCTTCCGATCTGGCCTGTACTCATCTGTGCATCCTTTCTGGGTCACCTCTCTTCAGCCACCCTGACTTTCTGCCTCTCTCTTCAAGACACTGTCTTTTCTGCCAAGAATAGGCCCTGCTCCCAGATCTTCACAGCCTGATCCCTTCGGGGCCCAACGGAAACGTCATTTTCTTAAGGAGGATTTCCTGAACCTCCAGACTAGATTAGGTTCCCTAAGGGGCTCATGGAGACCTCTGCTTTCCTTCACAGATGTCATATTGTTAGTAACTCATTATTTGTGTGAGTCCACTGAATGTCTACCACTCCTAGACACTAAGGTTCATGAGGGCTGTGACCCTGTCGTCCTTTCTCATGGCTGAAGCAGTCCCCAGAGCTTAGCAGGGCTGGTCATAGAAACCGGCTTCATAAATATTTGTTGAATGGATAAGTGGAGTCATGCCTGGGTGGATAGACGCTGTTTTAGTCCAGGGGCGCCCAGTTCAAATCTCTGCAAGGTCCCTCTGGGGAATGTGGGTCATTCTGAGAGACAGATGGGCCGTAAACAGTGATCCTTTTAAAAGTGGAGGGCAAAAAATGTGTATTGTTGGAGGGAAGGCCTTCATTTACAGGGCTTGTCAGCTAGGAGGCAACTCCATCAACAAAGGACACATGCACTGCTGGTGGTGGGCGTGGGAATAGGACCTCTGCAATCCCAGGGCAATGGCCGCCCTCACTGGTGGGTCTAGCCCTGCCCTGTCCAATACAGCCTAGCCCCAGGCCACATGTGACTAGCGAGCCCTTAATATTTGGTCCGTGGGACAAGGAACTGATTTTTAAGTGTTATTTTATTCTATAACTGATATTTAAATTTAAAACTGTTATCTGAAAAAATTTCAGTATGTTTGTAGTAACTTGGGTAGACGAAACTACTCTTTTAACTATAAATTTTAGGCAGTCTAAACATGGATTAAGTATTCCTTAATGAAAATTTAACATCTCATTTGAAGTGCAACAGACACCAAAGTTCAAAGATAGTACCCCAAAATGGTGAAATTTCTCATTAATAATTTGTATACTAATTACACACTGAAAAAAATATTTTAGAAGGATTAGATCAAATAAAAAGCACTTTTAAAATTAATTTTATCGGACTCGCTTTCTCTCTTCAGGGTGGCTGTTTAGAAATGTTTAAATTGCATACGTGGCCTGCATTCTATTTCTTTTGGACACCGTTTCTCTAGACTGCTGATTTAGAGAAAGAAAAATGAAAGAACATATTCCTTTCAAACCAGAGCCCATAAGTTTTAAACAGACATCACCGTGGCCCATATTTGGAAGGAGGAGACAAGTGAAAAGAGGATCTTCCTTCTTTACATGAAAAAATTATCGCACTAAAATGTGAAATGGTAGACACCCGCGTTATACCAAGCATCGTGGCAAAGAAGCAGGATTTATCTTCTCCCACAGATAGCTGTAATGTTCCTCACTGCAGTATTTTCGACCATGAGGGAGTTGTAGATTGTGGAGACAGCCTCTTTGAGACTGAGCTGGCCTGGCATATCAGCGAAACCGGTAATGAAATGACGATAGTGACTATAAATTACTTTGTTCGCCTGAAGTACCTTTCCTCCATGGATCTTGCAAGCTTTCACAAATGCTAATTAAATCTTTCGCAATCGTCTACAAGGTCAAAATCTCACTTCGTTTTTTTGACCGGTGAGAAAGCAGAGTGGTGATTTGCCTAAGGCCACAGAACAAAGCCATCAGGACTAAGAAGGCCAGACGCACAGTCACTTTGCGGGGCTGCTCACCCAGCTTGCTTCTCTGAAGATGCCAGCCATTTAATCCCAAAAATTATTCTCTCTTCCCGGAGGGCCAGCCTCCACTACCTCTGAAATAGCCCCTTCCTTGTTCAGCAGGAGTAATTGTCTCAGGTAAATGACAAAAAACTGGTTTTACCACGTACTGCTTCAATGGAGAAGAAAGGGTTGAAAAACAAAGTTTCGGCTGGTGAATTTTTACTGTTTCTTTGTAGACTGTGTGGTTTGGAGCCTTACTGCTCGAAACGTGGTCTGCTGATCAGCAGCGTTGCCATTATCTGCCATCTTGTTAGAAATGCAGAGTCTCAGACCTCACTCCAGACCTACTGAGTAAGAACGAGCATTTTCACAAGCTCCGCTGAGATTCATGTGCACATTAAAGTTTGAGGAGCACTGTCTGGGGGGCTTGGGTTATAATCCGAATTTCTTTACTGTAAGCGATTGAAAGAAATTCACTTGCACTCTCCTCTAAACATCTGTCCCTTTCTCAATCTCATTCTCTCTCTCTCTCTCTCTCTAATACACACACACACACACAAATTTCTGCAGAACTACTTCTTTGTAAGGCTCTCAGTTTCCCTCTCCAGTGACACCAGTTTGCACATCGGTGAACATCTCAAGGTGCCGAGTTATCTTCAACTTTAGACAACCTTAGCGCTCTAGTCCTCAACCATTGGACTGGGAGGGTTGTGCAAACTCAAATGCCTACAGGGGCCACGCAGGTAATGTGGATGGGTGTCGAGAGCCATGTTTGTTTTAGAAAGGAATCTGTGTGTGAGTGTGAGTGTGTGTGTGTGTGTGTGTGTGTGTGTGTGTGTAATGTAAGACAATCCTATTCTTTTTTTAACCATTTAAAAAAATTGAGGTATAGTTGATTTACAATGTTATGTTAGTTTCAGGTATACAGCAAAGTGATTCAGTTCTACATGTATAGATATTCTTTTTCAGATTCTTTTCCATTAGAGATTATTAACAACATATTAAATATAGTTCCCTGTGCTATACAGTAGGTCCTTGTTGTTTATCTATTTTATATGTAGTAGTGTGTATCTGTTAATCCCAAACTCCTCATTTATCTCCCCATCCTCCCGCCCCTGCCCCTATCCCCTTTGGTAACCACAAGTTTGTTTTCAGAAAGGAACCTTCATTTGTGTTCTTTCAGTTCGGACACATTTGGTTTGCTTATAATAAGCCACTTAGAGTCATCGTTCCTGTCACAAAGCAGTATGCTCATTGTTGGTTTTCATAAAACATGGTCTTACCTTTTGCTCTCCATTTTTGATAGAAAGAGAAGGTACAAGAAAGAGTTTGTATTTCCCTGAACACCACTATACCAGCAAACTAACAAGACCAGCACAGCTCCCGCTGCCCCCCTGCCCACTCCCCGGGAGTGGGAGGCCCTGTGCAGATGGCGAGGCATGCTGGTGGGAAGGGGGCAAGCCATCGCTGCTCCAGCCATTGTCTCCGGGCAGGAATTTGGGGCCATTCTACCGGATCCTCCCATTTCTTAAAGAGAAGCCGGAAATCTGGATTTTTATGTGAAATCTCCCATTTTTTAATGTTGGCAATTAATTCAATTGCTTTAAACATTGTGCGAGCCAAATATAACATATCTGCAAGCCAAAATCTACACTCTCTGGACTGTGGTTTCCATGTCTCTTAGAGCAAAGTCTCAAAAGAGAGCATGTTACTGTTTTAGTCTGGCGTAGATGTCCACCCATGGTCCTATCAAGTGGGGTCAAGGTATGGAATCAACCGGAAGAAGCATAGGCTAAGCCCACCCTTCAGCAGGGACTGGGGGGCAGGAGGCTGTTGCCAAAGAAGCAGATGTGAGTTGGGTGGTTACCCCAACATGTATGTTACATTGACAAATATATACATATAAGATTCTGGGGGGCAATAAGCTATACACTTTATTAAAAGTCGGGCATATTGGGGTATACATTCACGCTTTTTAGAGCGTGGTTCTGAGTTTAGACATAGGTAGACAGTCTTATAATCGTGACCACAATCAAGATATAGAAAAGTTCTGTCACCCCCCTAATTTCCCATATGCCCCTCTGTAGATAGCCCCTACCTCTAGCCCCTGGCAACCACTAATCTATTCTCTGTCCCTATAGGTGTGCCCTGTTCCAGAATGTCATATAAATGGAATCATACAGCTATAGCTTTTTGAGTCTAGCCTCTTTCACTCAATATAATGCATTTGAGATTTCACCACATTATTACATTTATCAGCAACTCATTTCTTTTTATTGCTGAGTAACTCTCCATTATATGGATGACCCACCATTTGTTTACTCACTCACCAATTGACAGATAGTTGGTGACTGCAAATAAAGCCACTACAAACATTCACATGGAAGTTCCAGTGTGAAGATAGCTTTAATTTCTTTGGGGTAACTACCTCGGAGTGGGATTTCTGGGTCTTATGGTAAGCATATGCTTAATTAAATAAGAAACTGCAAACTTGTCTTCCCAAGTGGCTGAACCATTTGGCATTCCCAGCAACAGTATTGGAGAGTTCTCATTGCTCTGTGTGCTCTGCAGCACTTGTCATTGTCGGCATTTTGTTTTTGTTTTATTTTGTTTCGTCTCAGCCCTCCTAATAGGCATGTGGTACACACTCCTCTTTGATGGACTGTGCCAAGCGTGTAGACAATGATCCCCTAAATCTGTGGTCTCAGCATAAGCAGCTAAACGTTATCTCTGATATAATGTCTTATCCTTGCACAGACCAACCTATCCATCTTTAGTACATTCACATGTGTAATAAGGTAAGTGATTTTTAATTCTGCCAGACTCGGATCTCCCTGACGTGACTTATGGCTATTCTGCTACCGAGCCTTGAGAGATTATGGGTAACAGCCAAGAAAAAAAGATGACTTTGAACTGTTCTTTCACCAGTCAAAAATAATACTGAAACCAAATGTAAACATAAAAGAAGTGGTCAGATTCAGGTTACATATTAACGGTGTTTGGTCAGGCTGGAGCAAGGCGCAGCTGTAGAAAACACCTTTCACTTATCACTGTTTCCAAACCTCCCTACCTGGACGAGACTTGACTGGATTTACAAGAGATCTTTTGAAAAGATGCAGGGAAGACAAACAGCACACATTTCCTGGCAATAAATTTAAAAGGTTGCTAGAACATTCCAGAGATTTTCGCTCTACATTCCTCTGGCCAACACATCTGCAATCTGCCAATCCTTAAAAATCAGTGTTTTTGCATCTTAATCTCACAAACATCTTTGAAAATACCTTCCCTCTCGGTCTCCATGTCAGACAAACCCAGCTCTTTCCATTTTCTAAAACCACAGAAATATATTGTTGCTTAATTCATGCAAGACTGAGCTCACTGAAATGAAAATAATTTTTCAGATAGTTTGTTTGGCCCACTCTTCCCTACCAGATGACTCCATTCTTGAAATGGTCCTGTGATTTTATTCTCTCATTACAGAGGTGTCCAGCAAAATAAAGGGGCTCAGTTCAGAAATTATATAGAAGCAAAACTATTACTCTAAAAATAAGGATTTGATAGACTGTGTCATTAACCCCAACTCCTCACCCCTCCCTGTATTCATGTGCCTTTTGCCACGTTCTTCCCACAAAGGAGCAAGTATATCTTCCCTCCCATGGACTTTGGGTTCAGCCATCTGACTTTCTTTGGCCTATAGAATGAATCAGAAGTGATGGTGTGCTGAGCATAGGCCTTCAGAGGCCTCATGCGTTTCTGCTCATCTGTTCATGCTCATGAGATGAGTATGTCCCAAGTAGCCTACTGGCCTCAGGAAGACAATGAGAGAGACATGGAGCAGAGCTCGGTCAGCTGCTGCAACCCAGGTGACCCATAGACCTACATGGAGAAGCAGAACTGCCCTGTCAAGTCCAGCCTAGACCAGCTGAACCCCAGCCAAGCCTATGCGTGAGCCACAATAAACGTCTATTTCAGCCACTGAGCTCTAGACTGGTTTGTTAAGTAGCCAACTGATATATTCTGAATTATTAAAAGAAAAATAATACCAGCTACTTAATATCTTTAACTCTGCCTATTTTCCATAAGGAGTGAATTTGTAAAGGAAGAAACTTGGGAGAGGTCCCAGGTTAGCTGGAAGAAATCCCTCATAGCTCCATATAGCCCTGTTCAGCAAGCCAGTCAACACTTCATCTTCATCGTTGCTGATGCATGGGGACAGGATGTGAAGTCACTACAGTACCATGGACCACTCCATCTCCAACACTTCCTCTTTATTTTCTCATTTCTCTATGGCAGAGGTTCTCAACTAGGGATGATTTTGCTCTACAAAGGACATTTGACAATATCTGAAAACACTTTTGGTGATCACAGCTGGGTTAAGGAGAAAAACTGGCATCTAATGGGTGGAAGGCAGAGGTGCCGTTAAGCCCCGCAATGCACAGGTCAGCCCCAAAGCAAAGAATAATCTGGCCCAAAATGTCAATAGTGCCAAGGTCGAGCTACTCTGTTCTATGGTTTAAGTTGAAATTATTTGATGTTTCCCCCTTACAAAAGTATATAAGTGTGAGTCTGAGGAATTGTATGGTAAAAATGTATTAAATATATAAAAATTATCCTTTTTTAAAATTCAAGCCAACTTTCTGTATACAATGGGCAACACATATAAATGCATACTTTCTTCAAAGTATAAATGACTCTCTTCCGTAAATGTCCTGAGCAAATAATAATGGAGTAAACAAAACTTTCTTTTGAATATTTCCAATTATCCAGAAATAATTACTAGTACCTCAATTTAGCTGTCAAGAAAATTCCACTTCATTCCAAATATTTTTGGATAAACAAATAAACAAAGGCATCCATTCCTGATCGGGTCCCTCCCCCCAACCCCACCAGGGGCACTAGAGTTTTAAAATGTGGCAGTCACAATGGCTGGGACCCGAGGCCATTTTGAGTGAAATTGCTGTATTATGACAATATCCTTTAATGTTTCAGTAAGTAAATGCTATTAATGACATCCTGGGGAGACCAGCTTACTATTGAATTCTAACCTCAACATCTGGGTCTGTGTGCCAAGAAGAATAACCCGCTCCCCAGAATCACTGAGAATTGACAGGGGTTGTCGGGCTGGTGAATCAACTGTGGTTGAAACCTAGGTGTGGAATAGTACATATGCAGCTAATTCTGATGAAATTCTGTATTTGGCTAGGATGTCTCAAATAATGAAGCTGGTAAGGCTGAGAGAGACTCATGAGATTAATGATTGAAGGTTTTCAATGCATTGATGTGTTTGGTAGGTTTTGTGCATTTTTAAAACTACACAGAACTTTAAAATAAACTGAGGATGGTCAGCTCAAGATTTGAAAGGATGAAGATAAAATAAGTCTGCTGGAATAGCATTTCAAATCATGAACAAAGGATAAGTTTACAGAGGAAGAGCCATAAAGCCAGAATTAAGCTGAAGGGCCCCCAAAGAGGACAGGTGAGATCAGGGAATTACCAGGAACTATGGTTGGTGTGGTCATTCCTCAGCCACATTCTGTGACAGAACAACATTTGATGTACAGTAGAAGCTAGCACAACATTATAAAGCCATTATACTCCAAAAAAAAAAAAATGAATTTAAAAATAAAAAGGTAGTGGTCAAGATTTGATTGGTTTGAAGAATCAAGGCCACAGGAGTAGCCTAACTTAGAACTGAGGCTGAACCCTGGGATAATATTTTTACAGAGCCTGATGATCCTTAACTTGTGCCAACCTTAAATACATACAGTATTGCTAACCTGACTTGACTAGGGAACAAAAGTATTCAACCTAAAAAGTGACAGCACTTTAAATTGTTGGTAGCATATGCTCTAGCAGTAGATTTAATCTATGCTTCACAAAGCTATGAGATTCAACAGAGACCCACACCAGAAGGAAAGAGAGAGAGAGAAGCCAAATGTGTGGGTATCAACTCGCTACCCTCACTTCAACCAAGAAAGGCTCCACCTTTTTCTGTTTTAAACATTGGAGCTTCTGTCTACCGTTTAATCTGAAAAAGTAGATTCTGCTGCTGAAACAAAGCTTGGGAAGGAATATTGCTGGAGAATGAAAGAAGTCAAACTGTGACCCCAGGGTCAAGAGTCTTTTAGACAGAGGCATTGGAAATTTTTCTGAGCAAAGCAACACTATGAAAAGGGAAGCAGGCCTGTCTGTTGGGAGGCTCCTCCTTGATTTCATTCATGTTGGGGGACCCATATAATTTATTGTCCTAACTGGGACACTTTTGAGAATGAAGTTGGTTTCTATGAAAATTTACTGATTGAGACAAGAGGCATAATCAACCAAGACAGCCCTGGGCAAACCAGAATGTTTGGTCACCCTAATTAAAGCAGCTACTGGCCGTATTGACACAGGCCTTAGTGGGAAAGATAGACCCATTTCTAAGTCTGTCATCAGTGTGAATTGCTGTCACATTGACCAAAGAAGATGGTTCCAATAAAGAAGTTAATTTGTACAATTGGATTGAGCATACATACCAAGGCTTTTTTTTTTTTTTGTCCACTAAATTGGAGAAGAGAGAGGAAACCTCCTTAAAGTTTCTATAATATTAATGTCATAATTTTATATTATAGGCCCTCCCCTCCCCTGACTCTGAAAGCACACAGAGCAGATTATTGAGGACTGTCCAACCGAAGTCACTAAAATGACAAGGAAACTTAGTTGCTGTGCCACTGTTCATGGATAGTCCCCAGGAATACATTTGGTTACGCCATTAACCAATCTCTAAAGCACATGGAATGCTGCTCTGACTGTGGATGTGTACGTTTGTACCCGTCCTCTTTACCACTGCTAGCCACCACCATATCCCCAACCCCAAAGCCATTCAGATTCTGTTTGGGTGATAGTTAACACGTCTAACCACTTCACCAAAAGACCAACAAGAGGAAACCACCAGTGAGAGAGAAAGTTAGCTTATTACAAGTGCTGGCCACCTCACACCTTGTGTTTGTTCACTGAGTTTGCCAGAAATTTCCCTTTTGACAGCCTAATTTACAACTTCCTTTGAGCTGCCAAATCATCGCCCAGTAGACTTCTCCTATTACTCCTACTCTGCTCCCCATCTATGGCCTTCTCATGGAGCACTAAACAGAAAAGCTGAGACCAAGCAAAAGTGTGACCCACATCAGGCACAAATAATCTACCTGTCACTCACCCGCCACACTTGGCAGTTGGCAACAATAATGTGGGCGGCCAAGTAATTATAGCAGGGAAGTTGGAAGAAGAAATTTATGAGTTTCAATCTAAATGCTTGGCATGCTGTATCACTAGAACACTGAGCTCCTAAAAGTCGGGAACAGAGAACTGTAAAAATTGTGTAGATTAAGGGCTCTGAATTACATATTAAGGGTCTCATCATTGTTAAAAACTATTTTACTTACTAGGCATTTATCGTTCCTTGCCCTCAAGTGGTTCCTGGATCTCTCCCTGAAGAATTTAGAAACTGAGGAGGAAGGATAAAAACCAACAAGCCACCAGCACCAGGCCCAAACTCCAATTCAAATATCACTACCAACAGTGATACTTGACCATCACATGACCATCTCCATGTGCTGGAATTAGAGTTGGTTTTTATTTACTTCCTGCTGGCTTTCTGTATTTTCTAAATTTTCTACTATAAACACATATGCCTCTTATAATTAGAAAAATATAAATGTTGATAGAAAAAGGTTGTGGAATTAGAATTCAAATGCAGGTCTGTCTGATGACAAAGCCCACTCCTCATGACCTCTCTATCATGTCCTTCTTTCACACTCTTATCTATTTTATTTTTATTTACTAAACAGATAAATCGAGTTGAATGTGTGCCAGATACTTTTCTAAGCATTTTAAAAGTATTAACTTGCTTAAGCTTCACATCAACCCTGTGATATGGATACCATTCATATTCTCATTCTACAGATGAGAAAACTGAGGCACAGAAAGATGAGGTAACTTGCTCAAGGCGGCACAGCTTGTGAGTAGCAAAACTGGGATTCTTCCCCTGGCAGTCTGGCTCCAGAGTCTATGATCTTAAGCACGCTGCTAAGCTGCCTCAACCTTCTCCTACTTAAGATAGATGATCTCTGGCCCTCATAGTCTTTTCCAACCTGACCAGGCCCCCATCGCCTGTGTCAGGGCAGGGCAGTCAGGCCAAAGGAGAATTTTTCATAAGAGATGGCCTAGCCAGATTACTAGTGTAATCGCTCTAGCCTCAAAGCCTCACGATGAAAAGCTTCAGATGAAATCAACTCCAGTCAGCGTCCATGACAATGAGGAATAAAAGCTGTGAGGATCCTGCTGCCTGAAAAAAAAATCACCACAGCATCATTCTTCTCAGCTCATCCAGCACAAATTTAAATTAAGATCCTTGGAAGTGATCTTGCCCCCCTGACTGGTCCCTGGCTTTCTGTTTTTCTTAAGTGTTACCTTCTCAGCCCACTCCTCCCCGCATCACACACAGGCCATCCACGTCCATCTCCGTAAAGAGACTCACCCACACTGAGCCAGACAGCTGACCTCGCTAGACCCCAGATTTTCATCTGTAAATTTGGGGGTTTGAACTGAGGATCTCCAGTTAGGATGCCACCTGGCATTTGGATAGGGATTTATGGTTTGTAAGCTACTTCCATGCCCGTTACCTCGTTCTATCTCCCGATGACCCCAGATTGTAGACACAGTAGGAAGGTTACCCTTAATTTCCAGGTGAGAACACTGAGGCTCCTCTGTAGCAGAGAAGAAAACCCAGATCTACTGATTAGAAGCCCAAAGCTCCTTCCTCTTCACCCCCCAGCATCCCCAAGGGCCCTTCCAAGCTCACTGTCTGTGCTTCTGCACCTGTCTCCTAGGTCCCTGGCCCTCACTAGGCAGCGCTCTCTGTAAGTTGAAGCTACCTGCTGCAGCATCCTGGCTCCCGGAGACAAGTAAGGCTCACTTGGGACCTGAGGACCACGGCGATGAAAGTTCGCCCTTTAATTTTCATGCCCATGAGTCTGGAGCATCAGAGCCAGCCACTGAGACCATGAACAGATGTCAGAGTTGACCTGGGTTTTCTGGGAGTCACATCTGGCTGGCCTTGCCCCAGCCTGTTACTTCCCTCCACAGCTGGTCATCATGGAGGCAGCAGGCCCGCCTGCGGGGGCCGGTGGGGTGGGGTGTGGTGAGAGAGCTAAAGGATTATCTGGGTCCTGGATTGGCTCACCCTCTGCCTTTCATTTGTCTCTTTACGTACATCTGATGTGTTATCTACACGTGCACTGTACCACACATCTTAACTTTCCAGAAGGTCCTTACCTACATAACGGGAGTCCTTGGCTGCAGAGGAAACAAAACTGACGTGATTCAAAATGAGTGGCAGCCAGATAAGTACTGTATGAAGGTTCACAACACACAGAGCTTGGGGCTAAAAGTGTACACCCTAATTAGAGTAAAAATATACCCCACTTGCCTGAAACGGTTCTAATTTACACCTGCTGTCCAGTTGTAAATTTTAATAGCAGCCTCTTTCGCTCTCAGAAGTTTCCTACTTTGGACACTAAATTATATGAATACATTATCTATGATGTAAGATCGAAGACCACCAAACTACAGAATCTCTAAGCGGGAAGGCGTGTCAAAGACCTTTAAGCTGAGCATCCCTTCCAGTGCTTGGAATCCCCTCTTAAACACAACAGACTTCAAGCTCTATTAAGCAGTGCATTTGGACCCACAGCTTCATAAAGATTTTGAAGTCACTTCATATGTGTCTGTCTTGTCTCAGCAGTTTATAGCATTAGAAGACATCATAAACATTAATGAAGGAGAGAATGCCAGAATAACTTGGTCACAGATGATGCAGAGATATTTAGCAGAAAGGAGAAGGGAACTAAAATTCCTGAGGGCCCACTATGTGTGGTACACTGAGGTAAGAAAAGTTAAATCTCTCAAGATTCTATAAGCTAACAACCATCAGCAGGACTGGGATTTTAACTCTACTCCTTTTTTTTTTTTAATTCAATATTTTCATTTATTTATTTATGGCTGCATTGGGTCTTCATTGCTGCACGCGGACTTTCTCTAGTTGAGATGAGCTCTTCATTGTGGTGCATGGGCCTCTCATTGTGGTGGCTTCTCTTGTTGCAGAGCACGGGCTCTAGGCACGCGGGCTTCAGTAGTTGTGGCACGTGGGCTCAGTAGTTGTGTCTCACAGGCTCTAGAGAGCAGGCTCAGTAGCTGTGGCACACGGGTTTAGTTGCTCCGCGGCATGTGGGATCTTCCCAGACCAGGGCTTGAACCCGTGTCCCCTGCATTGGCAGGTGGATTCTTAACCACTGCACCACCAGAGAAGTCCTGAATTCTACTCTTTCTGACATCGAAGGCCATGCATGTTGTTCCTAGTAGAGGCTGTGGCCTCCCACTTGGTCCCCCTCCCCATTTCCTCTCTCCATTTGTGCTTGAGGTGGGAAAGCAAAAAGTGTCAAAGAGAGTTTTCACCTCTTACGCCAGGCAACCTCTCCCGCAATCTGCCAATTCCTGAAGAACACACTTCTTCGATGAAGGGCAGAGACAGAGCACCCCGCTGAATAAATTCTGTTACAACCTACCTCCAATTTACAAGTGTCTGCAGTGGGCACAGTCCAGATGTCATGTGAAGTGACACTGAATGGTGAACAAAGTTATTAAATAATTTCAGTGTTCTCCTTCTTTTCGAGGGAAAGGTAAGGGCTGAGAGAAAGAAGGAGAAAGGGAACTTGGAGCTGCTCTGGTGCCCTGGAGTGACATTGCCATGGCCTCATTTCCTGCCTGGGCTATCACTTCAGAGCAATTGTTTTCTTCTGTGAAGACACTTCAAAGATTCTCGGAGACAGATGCTCTTGTGACTGGCCATAGCGAGTAGCAAAAGGCTTGGGGAGAATGACGAAGCACTTCTCATGCCCCGTAGACTGGGAAGTGCTTCACAGCCATGTGGCAGATATGAGTGGGCAGAGCAGCTGTGGAACAGCCCCAAATGAGGTGGCGAAGGAAGCAACAAGCCGGGGGCCGGCTGCAGTGGCAGCTTGCAGAGGGTCACAGGTGAGGCCACGGCTGGGGGTGATGGGAAACTAACATCGTCCCATTCAATAAAGTCTGAGGAGACTATGCGGAAAGCGAGAATGAATCGAAACACTGCCAGCCACTAACTTTAGGTTCAGCTGTGGGTGTGCACGTTCATCTGTGTGCTCGTGCTTGCAGTTTCCTGTTATATTGTTTCTACACATAATCGTAGTGTGCCCACCATACAGTGGTGAGCGCTACAGGCTTGGTCTCTGTCCTGAGGGAGAGTACGGTATCAGGGACTCTGTAAGCTCTGTTCATCGGTGCCAGGTTTGGAGGCAATGTGGCCTCGTGGAGAGAGACAAAACAGCTCAGTGACCATGTTCAAGTTTTTTCACACCTATTTGGATCTCAGGTAGGGTTTTCCAAAGCGCAGTCCTTGTAGTATTATTATGTAGTGAAGACGTTTTGCTTTAATTGTTTTGGAATTATTTAATGTGTGAGTATCCCATTAGACCCAGTGTTTTCATGGACTTTGTGGCTTAAGCAAGGCTAAATAAAAATAGTGAATCATTTTTTTTAATTAAGTGAGTCATAGTGGAGGTGGTACAAAGAAACAACAAAAATTGTGAAAAGACAACTCGAAGAACTGATGTTTTCAAATCCCTAGGATAATGTGTGTGAAAATAAAAATGCATGTGGGCCATAGGTATAGAAGAGGTTGTAGTTACCCCTCAGTGGGCATTTGCTCCCTCAAGCATCCAAACAACATTGGAGGAAGCAACGATCGTGTAAAGAGCACTGCTTCCCTTGCCCTTGCAGACAGCTTGGCCATCGTTCAGAGACACTGTGTGCTGATGCCGTGGGGAACTAACAAAGAGTGAGACCTAGTCACTGGCCCAAAAAGAGTATAATTTAGTAGGAAAGAAAAGACGAGCAGACAAATAACTGTAAAATGGGATAAGCCCCAAAGAGGAGGTACAAAGTCCCCATAGGAGGTGCTCAAAGGACGGATAAGTCACGCCTGCTGGACGAGGTCAAGAAAGACTTCATGGAGATTTGAGATGGCATTTGAGATAAGCCTGGAAAGATGGGTAGAATTTCAATGACCCAAAAAAGAGAGGGAGGGGGATCTGGGAGACATTCCAGAGAAGAAGAAACACTTGAGCAACGGTACAAAGACTGGGAAGTGGTATCAGGATAGCAAATCCCTTTTATTTTGCTGAGATGTAGAATACAAGTCAGGCAGAGGATGAGGCGGGATTATAGTATAACAGGCCTTGAACCAGACTAAGGATGTTCTACTTCACGTAGTGGAATAGGATTGGGGGTAATGGAGAGTTTAAAAAGTGATTGGATCTGCACTGGAGAAAACTAAACCTGAAAATGGACTGGAAGTAGAGGTTATCATCACCCCAGCCCTGGTTATTGTGATTGACTAGGAGAAGCATAATAAAATGTGAGTTTGGAGGACCAAAATGATGACTTTTCAGAGAGACAGTCCAGGACCTGGGAATTGATTACAGGAGGAGATGTGATAGGAAAGATCCAAGGAAAACTAGATTCCCTCCTATTCTTCTGATATATGTTAATAATATATTAATTGTATTATAATAAATATGTTAATATGGTATAATAATACTATCTTACATATCATATATGTACATACATGCATATTTGTGTATATATAAAACATGTTATTTAATATAATACATAAATTATATATTACATATAATGAACCATTGCCACTTGGTACATTTAATCTTGAGTTTTTGCTCTGCTTGGATTTGCATGTGTGAATATGCAGATAGCAAGCCACCTATTTTCTCTTCCAAGATAAGGATCATCTTCTTGGTCTTCTGTTCTTTTTTACTTCCCCTGGTCTCTTCTCCTGGACACCTTTCTCTCTTGAGGCTAATGTGGTCCCCAAAGGCATTTATGTTTCTATTACATCACTTACAAGTGTTTGCTTTGGCCTACAACTTTAATATATGTAATGTTTATATATATTACAGAACACATTTATATATATTTTAAACAAACTTTTGCAGATGTAGTTAAAGTTACACACCCTGAGAAGGGAAGAGTATCCTGGATCATCCAGTTGGGCCCAACCTTATCACATGAGTCCTTAAAAGTGGAGAATCACTTCTTTTTCCCAGCTGGGGTCAGAGAGAGAGAGAATGAAGACAGAGCCAGGGTCGTGGAGATGTGATGTTGCTGGCTTTGGAGATGGAGGAATGTGGGCAGCCTCTAGACACTGGAAAAGGCAAGGAAATAAATTCGCCCCAGAGCCACCAGAAGGATGCAGCCAGAAGGCACACAGATATGATGCTGCCTCCCTGGTCTGCCTCTTCCACTACTAGTATGGCTAAAGGCCTGAGGAAGTCACTCAAACTCTCTGAGTCTCCTTGGCCTCAACTAAAATGGGGGTGATGCCTTGTCACGGAGGTTCAGGAGGTACAATCAGATCTCAAATCCATTGTCCCGTGCTTCTCACGCACAGGCCAGTCAGTAGGAAGTGTCAGGGCTTCTGCAAAAATAGCTAATTGAACAACACTTTATCAGACCATGTTCCTTCTCTGTTCAAAACCTCCCAGGGGCTCCTCTTCTTACTTATAGAACAACCTAAAGGCTTCCCCTTTCTCAAGGCCTTCATGACACAATCTGACCCCACTGCCTCTCTGACTGTATCTCTTTCTGCTCTTCTCCTTGCTGACTTTGATCCAGCCATACTGGCCACCTTGCTCTTTGAGGGGGCACACCAGGCATCTACCAGCCTCAGGACATTTGCACTTGCTGTTTTCTCTGTCTAGAATCCTCTTCCTCCATATCCATATGGCTTTCACCCTCAACTGCTTCAGATCTTCACTCAAATATTACCCTCTTTCTGAGGCCTTCCCTAATAGCCCAACTTAATATTGCAGGACCCCCAACCAAACACTCCTCATCCCCTTCCTCTACTTTAGTTTCCTCCACAGCATTTCATCTTTTAACATAATACATATTTTATTTATTCTGTTTACAGCAAAACACATTCCATGGGAATGTAAGCTGTATCAGGGCTCTTCATGGGAGACATAGAATAGGTACATCATAAATATTTGCTGAATAAACAAATCAGTGTGTACACAAATCTATCTGTAATCAAGAAATAAATATCAGCATTGTCTCCCATTAAGGACATCCCCTTTCACTTTCAGATGAAAAATGAAGTCAAAAGAATGGTAATCAACTTGTCATTGAACAAGGAAGCTGCAGCTAAGATCAAGCCTTTGACTGGTCTTGTTGAGCCCAACCAGCTCAAAGTAGGAGAGGAAACATGATCAAGGGTCGCAAGACCCAGCTCTTGTCTCCTGGACAGAGAGAAACCAGAGAGAGCCGGCCTTCCGATTTCCTATCCTTCCTGGTTTCAACCAGTCTCTAAAAACCACAAGAACAGTTTGTCTCAGTATTTCAGTACTTCCGCTTCCAGGCCCAGGAAAGAGCAGGAAGTGCGGGGGCGTGTGAAAATTGAGAGAAAAGAAGAATTAAACCTATTACATGTAAAGGGCTCAAAGACTTCCTCTGCAGCCTCTCACAGCACATGGGTTTTAACGTGCTTTCACTGAGCCTAGGGGGACCATTCTCAGGCAGAAGACCAAAACCCAAAATGCAAGTGTTGGTACTCATTCATCCAACACAGACTTACTGCAGGACAACTTTGTGCCCAGAGGAAGACAGATATGATCCTTGTCCAAGTGAGCTTACACTTCACGGGGGTATGATTTAGAAGGATAAACTCATTTCAGGATCTACCTTCCCAATAGCCATGCTGAGTAGGCTGAGTTTCTAAAAGGGCCCCCAAGGGGTGCCTTAGACTATGAGGAATTGTATGTAGGGTTTAAGGCAAGCTTTAGAATAAGGCCTATGAAGGCTCTAGTCTTGGCTTTGCTACACTTACTAGCTAAATGTAAACTTCCTAAAGGAAGGACTGTGTTTATTTCATTTACCACTCTATTCCCAGCACTTAGCATAGCACCCAATACTCTTAACAAATACTTGCTGCCTAAAAAAATTAAACTCTCAGAGCCTCCATTTCCTCGTTTGTAAAATGGGATTACAAAACCCAATTCGTGGCTTCCCTGGTAGCACAGTGGTTAAGAATCCACCTGCCAATGCAGGGGACACAGGTTCGAGCCCTGGTCTGGGAAGATCCCACATGCCGCGGAGCCACTAAGCCCGTGCACCACCAACTACTGAGCCTGCGCTCTAGAGCCCGCGAGCCACAACTGCTGGGCCCGTGTGCCACAAGTACTAAAGCCCACGAGCCCTAGAGCCCGTGCTCTGCAACAAGAGAAGCCACTGCAATGAGAAGCCTGCGTACCACAATGAAGAGTAGCTCCCACTCATCACAACTAGAGAAAGCCCGCGCACAGCAAGGAAGACCCAATGCAGCCAAAAATAAATAAATTTTTTTTAAAAAAACCAAAAACCCAATTCGTGAAGTTACGTGAGGATAACATGAAACTGAGTATGGCAGTGCCTGGTACATGATAAGCATTCATTTAAATGAACTGCCGTTTGGGTGGCAAGGGTGGTGGTCTGCTGGCAGAGGAGGTTTAGTTAGCTCTGGGTAAACTGTAGCACATTCCTATCCCTAAAGATTTGTTCTATCTGGAATCTTGGACTAAGCATGGGCTTGATGAGTTGGATCTCAGGGTGATCCATTTCTGTTAGAAAAGTGCTGTTCAAATTGAGCCAGAAACTCTGGAAAGGGGAAGGATGTGTTTTACATCCCAGCTACTGCGGTGGCTGGCAGCAGAACTGAAAGAGCGTGACTCAGCACAGCCCACATGGGGGGCTAAGGCCCCTCCGTCTCTGCTGTGGGACTGGAGGGGGGAGGGGTACCAGGCTTAATTGCATCTGATAAATGGATTGCAAAGAGCAAGGGCAGGCAATTGGAACATTTTCCCAGCCATTCCTCTGTTAGATTCTCAAAGCTAAAAAAAAAAATGCTAAATGTCCTTTCCCTAACTACCTATCTTCACATGCAGCCCAGCTAAGTTTCCCTTGAAGTTCACTAGCCCACTTCCTTAGTAGGTCTACAGGGCCATCTACCAACCTGCAGGGGTTAAATAAAGACCGAAGGCCTTTCTAGAAGCTGAAAATCCTAGGATTCCTTCAAAGCTTTGGAGGTTCAGCTCAGAATCTCCTTGGTTACAAGGAATGGGTCTCAGAGCTTCAAGCTGAGCCCTACTTTTTGGAAAACTGTTCTCTCTCTAATACTTCTCATAAAGGTCCTAATATAAATGAGATATCTTCCAGAAATAAAAGCAAATAGCCTTGAGCTGGATGCCAAAGACATTTGTGAAAAAGATGCACAGGAATAGGATAGGAGCAGCCTTGTATGCAATAATCATTTCAGAAGTGCTTGATGATACACGTGGGTTTCGTCTCAGCAGTCGAGGTGGAAATGGGGAATGTCTTCTCAAAGAAATAGAAAATGCAATAGCAATGATTTCAAGTCATGGTTGATATTACTGGATTTAACCATTTATATTACCTTTCCCTAATTTTAGACACCTAGCTTTAAATGAACTGCTCTAGGGCTTCCCTGGTGGCGCAGTGGTCGAGAGTCTGCCTGCCAGTGCAGGAGACACGTGTTCGTGCCCCGGTCCAGGAAGATCCCACATGCCGCGGAGCAGCTGGGCCCGTGGGCCATGGCTGCTGAGCCTGCGCATCCGGAGCCTGTGCTCCGCAACGGGAGAGGCCACAACAGTGAGAGGCCCGCGTACCGCAAAAGAAAAAAAAAAAAATTAACTGCTCTAATAAAAAGGAGCAATTTAATTAGTAATGGGTAATAGGTTCTTTTGATTTTTGCAAGGACTGTGGCGGAGAAGACTCCTGAGTTCCACTTCTCTAAATAACCAACTATTCCTCACTGTCCTGTAAAACTACCGCAGCTGTTGGGGGGGAGAAACATTTTAGGAACAGTTCAGAGCAAAGTACCAATTGCAAATCTTCTCACAAGGCAAGCAGCATCCTTCACTCCTTCATCCTTTGACTGAGGCCCTACTGTATGTGACTCCCTGTGCTAGGTATTGGGAATACAGGGTGACTGAGGAATGGGGCCCCAGCCCCGTAAGAGGCCTCTATGTAAGCAGACAAATGCAATGAAATATCATGTGTGGTACCCAAAGCATATGAAAAGTGATGAGGTTTGGGGGAGTCAGACTGCATCTTAAAGGATGACTAGGAATCTACCAGCCTGAGAAATGATGGAGCAGTGGGCCAGATACACAGGCTCTACTTCCTTTGGGGCTTTGCTTTATGGATTAAAGCTGCCTGAACCATGTAAAGGGACCCACAGTTACCTTCAGAAGGGAGCAATGATGTACCTTGTCCTCAGGTCTTTACTTTTGCTTCTAGAGCTAGAAATACGTTTTCTCAGATGTCTCTTAGGTGAACCTTCCAGGCAGCTACATCTGGGGCCATTAGTGCTACAACTGGACAAGAAGAAATGAAGGTGTGAACACTGCAACAGCCTTGTTGTGAGCAAGGTGACTTCACCCCCTCCCCCCACCTTAGGTTTGAAATTGAGAAACCCAGAGATGACTACAGCCCTAGGCCACTGTGTGCAAAAATGGGAAATGTCACTCACCAGGTCCTCCCCTGTGTTTAACCAGAATTGTCAGCCCATAGATTCAGGAACTAAGTGGCTTGATCATTTTGCACGTAAGCCATATGCATTGGTCCAAAGTAGACCAGTGAGCAACAATTCAATTTAGAGTTCACTGAACCCTCTGGTTTGGGAAGGAAATTGCTGGTAATCAATTGCAGCAAGCACACAGGCTCAGGGCCAGGAAGAGAAAAATCACTTTAATGGGCAAAGCAGATGTTGCTAAACTCATTGCAAAAGTGAGATGGGCACGGAGCCAGGCCTTGCATGAGAGATGCTGATCTGTCCTTCTGAATGAAGAAAGCAGAGATACTTCAAAACAGGGGTTCTACGAGGAAAGCCAGAGGTCCGTGTCCCCGTTAGATTGAATAAAAGGAAATGCAGAAGTGCTCTGGTGTCCCATACACCATAAGACCTAAAGCTGTTAACATCTCATAAGGATTTTAAGCAAATCCAGAATACTAGCTAAAAACTACCTGAGGAGTCTTCATTCTGTTCTCAGGTGACTATGGAATAATGGAAAGAATTATTCAATCAACTGAATTATTCATTCAATTGATGGGGGAATCATCAATTTGTTGATTCCACCATCAAGAAGTTGTATGACCTTGGGCAAAGTTCTTACTCTTTCAGTCTCAGTTTTCTCAGCTATGAAATGGGATGAATCTGACTTATCATCTGAGACCAGCTGTGAGGATTATTAACATGTCTGTAAAGTACAGTAGAGAAATGCACTTAAGCAATAACCTGTTTTCAGAGCCCTGACAAGACTGGTGCCATTAGGATGTGGGAGAATTAGTTTGTGATGGAACGGGGAGGTGGAGGAGGGTGAATTTCTGGTCCAACAACATCTAGCTTTGCCACTGCCTCTCAGTGATGGATTACTTCACGGACCAAACATTTATTTGTATGTTTCAGTGGATAAACTATCTCTCAAGCATGTAAGAGTTCAGAGAGTACAATATCAAGGCCCAAGGAAGGTCACCATGTATACCAAGAATGTTTTCATAAAGTAGCTTCTAATACAAGCCCCCTAAAGAAAGAGTCGATTCTGATTCCCCAAATTTGAAACGTTCCTCATTTACCTAATTCGCACTCATTCTTTAAGGGTGAACCAGACCCCTCCTCTGAGAATCATCACAGACTGCTTTAGACCTCACCGTCTCTACCTGTTCAGACATTGCCCCTGTTTTTATCAGCTGATTTAAACCCCTCACAGAACAAGATAGGTTCAATGTCAGACTTACTCATTAAAAGCTTTAAATGCTACTTCTCAGTTCTTTGTCCTGCAGTAGTAAACTGTCTCACATTACTCTTTACCTGAATTGTGCTGATCTCTTCTAAATATTTTGTAACTTCCTGGAGTTCAGATATTGATCATAAACTATTTAAAATCTCCAAACCAGAAGACAGAGAGACTAGAGGCTTCCCTTAAATTGACCAGCTGTGTTTTTTCTTACCTTTTCTAAGCCTTACTTCTCTCATCCGTAAATTGCAGGTAATGACAGTGCCTTTCTCCTAGGACTTGTGTGGGGATTATAGAAACTCAGTCCTACACAGTGCTTAGCACTACCGTGTTAGCTGAGTGGAAACAGTCACTCTTTTAGAAGCTTCTTCACCCAGAGGGACTAGCCCACGCCTAAACACCTAGAATATCAACTGCATTCACATCCTCTGAGATTTCCAGGCCATTTTTATAAAGTAGCCCCCCTTCAGAAAGCTGTGTCCCGCTGAAAATTGGTTTCCAAGTTGCCCTCAGCTTTAGAATGTCCCTGATAAGTAAGCAAAGCTGCTGAGGGACTTTGGCAGTGAATTTCTGGGGGCTGGTGAGAGGAGGATGTTTACCAGAGCGCAAAGGCCAGGTCCTGAGCAGAGAACATTTTGGCCCAGATAGAGCTCAGAGAAGGCATTTTTGCCAAGCACAGACTCCATTCTCAGGTCCTAAAGTCAGCGTCAGAAACTAAACAAACCTTCCCGGGTTCACATTTGTTTACTTTTGGCAAAATGCAACTTCCTGTTTGAAAGGAAAGGGGCAGTAAAGCTTTCTATAGCCTCTTGGACATAAAGTCTCCCCTCGAAACAATTGATCTGTTAAGCATAAATGAATCAAACCCACACAATGGGGATCTCCCTTCCCCTCAAAATATTCACGTTTTAACAGGGAAAGCGCTCAGCAAAACCAAAACAAATATTTTTTCAACTGTTGGCCCATGAGGATTATTTAGGCCGTTTCTTCTTCTAAGAGCAAGAAAAACAGACATCAGGAGAGAGCCAGGCTACATGTGCTGTGTCAGGAAAGTCACTTCGACACACTTGGGGGTTGAGATTTTGGTTACACAGAAAGTCAGAAAGTTTAAGTTCCCACAGCCACTCAAACCACATTCCCCAACATGAAGAGAGATCACTAGCTCTTTCATGATGTGACTACGTCCCCCGTCACGCCCTGAAATTCCCTTGGATCGTCCCATGCCCTGCCCTTGGGTTTGAAGGCCGACTGACAACCCCTCACAAATCTACCACAAGCCTTTTACAAGAACCCTAGATTACTTACTCTGTGTATATGAGGGGTGAGTGGGAGTGTCTGTAATTAATTTTTAGAGCACCTAGCAAAGTTAGCATCAACCTTGGGTTTATTTATAACCCAAGCACTCTCTATAAATCTTGGATCTTTTTGTCATAAAATATTAAATTTGTAAGGGACCTTAAAAATCATCAGGTTAACCCTTCCACACTCATCTATATACAGACACATAAATAATACAGATGAAGAGGGAAGAGGTCTGGAGAAGTTTCCTCCCTGGATTGTAAACTTCTTGTTCCTTAGAGCAAGAACTATTTTATGTACTTGTGTTCTCCATCAGAGTTCTATGACCACAGTAAAGACAGGAAGAAAGTGGTGAATGAACAAGTCCCCGTCTGCAAAGTCAGGGGCAGCACACGGGACTTCTCAGCTCTGTGTGGTCCCCAGAGCCCTACATCTCGTGTATCCACTAGATTGTAAGCTGCTTGAGGGCTGGGGAGGTAGCTTATTGTTCATTTGGGCCATATTATCCTAGGCGTTGAACTTTGCAAGCACTTGATAAAAATATTTTGAGTAATGAATTAGTGACTGAGTAGATGAACACAATTACATGAATGAGATCACTAAGCATCTTTCTTGAGTGATTTCAGTATCCTTCCTGAAGGTGACATTCTTTCCTCCTCTAGGATGCTGGATATAAGGAGAAGTAGATTTGTACATGTTCCATGCCTCCTTTAAACCCTTTCCTTTTGGTTTAGATAATTATAAAAGTGAGAGGCAGTTATGACTGGAGATCTCACCCCACTACAGTATTGCCAGGTCTCTTCCCACAAACTAAAGGTAACCAAATCCATCATCTACTTAAACTTTTAACGGAAGGTTTGGCCCGTTTCTCGGCCCATGACCCCCTTATCTCTGGCTCCCATCTGCCAATCTGTCTTATCTGCAGCCTTCCGACCAAGTGAACTTCTCCAGGTTTGGGGACTTAGTGAGATCTTTCATGACCTCATGCTGGCGGGCGTGCTGAGGTCTAGAATATACTGCACTAACCATGACCACTACCATCACCATAGACACCTCTCCACTACTACCTTCCTCTTTATTTCACCCCAGCTTCCACCATGAGCTCATTCCAGTTTTAAGGACACGCTGTCCTTTCCTGCTCAGCTTCTGATATAAGCCTTTGGGTTTCTAGTCAAAGCTACCCTCCCCATCCGAACCCTGCTTCAGTGGAATTCTTGGATTCTACACAGTCTTTGCTTTCATCTGTCTGGCTTTTCCAAGGTGCTTCCTTGACCGACAACCAACCTGTGCTCTGAAATTACTCTTAAAAAGGCTTCCCTCTGGTCAGATAATGAATCTCATTCTGCTGCTCAATGAGCCTTTCTACGTGGGATAGAGCAAAGTTTCCAATTTTTCATTTTTTCAAACTAGATTCCTTTTTCTAAACACCCTCTGTTTTCTCCCCGACCCCACTGGGCACAGATCAACGCTGCCAAGCGTTCTGGAGCATCCCCTCAAAGTCAAGTGCCAGGCCTGGTATGGGGAATTCCAGAGGCAGACATGACTCCAGTCCTTGGAGGATAGATCTCATCACAGAGGGAAAGCAGCCTACACACAAAAAGAGAAACAACATCCCAATGCAAGATATATAAAGTGCCAAATGGGTGGTACAGGACACCACTGTGCTGTGCAGAAGGGAGATGGGCCCAGGAAGCCCACTTTGTTGACAATGCTTTGCCCTCCTTGTTCTTCCCACTGGCTATTCCTTCTCAGTCTTTTTTACAGCAAGTGTTCCCTTCCTTGCCTCTAAATGTTGACATGCTCTGGGTTTAGCAATGGGTCTTTTTCCCTTCCATCTTTATACTTGCCTGCTCTGGGAAATCTCAGCCATTTACATGACTTTAAATACTACCTCTATGCTGACAACTGCCAGATTTCTATCTCTATCCCCAGACCCTTCTCTGAACAACAGGTTTGTATAATCAGTTATTTGGTTCACAGCACCACGTCGACGTTTTACAGACATCTCAAGCTTTACATATCCAAACTGAAGTCTTGGATTCCATCTCCCTGTCACTCTCTCTCTCTCTCTCTCTCCCTCTCTCTCTCTCTCTCTCACACACACACACACACACACACACACACTCACACACACATACAAACACATACACATACTGATAAACACCACCCCCATTTAAATTCTGTTCTTCACCCAGTTTTCCATTTAAATAGCTGTTCAGGGAAACAAAAAAACAGATTAAAATCATCTTTGATTCTCCTTTCTTGCTTCCCCTACATCCAAACTGAATCAGTTAGAAATTTAGGAATTTATAAAAATTTAGTAATGTGTAAATAATATTTAACTTGCAATGATTTAACCAAATAGGAATTTGATTATACTTTTCAGAAAAAAGTCCAAAAATTGGCAGTCCAGGGTGCGATGGCAGCTCTGAACGTCATCAGAAATCGGGCTCCTCTCTTCCTGTTTCTTTCGTGGGTAACTTCATCCTCATCTTGTTGCCCGGCCCCCACCCGCCTCCCCCCCACACACCCCCCTCCCCGTCCTCCAAGATTACAGCTCCACCTCAGAATCTGCCATCCAGGCAGCAGGAAGAGGGAGGGCAAAGGGAAAATGTCATTCGGCGATTGAATTCATTTCCTTTTAAAGAGCTTTCCCAGACTCCCTGCCCAGAAATTTCTTCTTGCATCTTTTTGACTAGAACTATATCACATGGCCACCCTCAGCTGCAAGAGAAGCTGGCAAATATAGATTCATTTTTTATGTTAGGCCCATGGTCACCCCAAACAACATTTACATTATAAATGTTATATAGTTTATATTATATAGCATTATATTAGTAAGGAAGAAGGGGAGAATGGATTGGGAAATCAATCTGAAGCGTCCGCCACAAAATCCATCAGCAAGCTATTATTCCTACCTCTAAAATATATCATAAATTCACCCTTTTCTATCTACACTGTGCCAGCAACATGATCCCTCCTACCAAGTTACTGCAATAGCCCTTTAAGTTAATTTGATTCTCCATCTGCTGACCTCTACTTCTTTTTCCACTCAAGTCAGAGTAAGCCTTTAAAAGCATATATTGGATCATATAATTCTTGTGTTAAAGTAGCTGTTACTTGCTACTTCAAGTAGAATAAAATCCAAGTACCTATCATATCCCACTGGCCCTATATTATTTCATCCTTGCCTACCTCTCTAGTTTCCTTTTGTTGTCCTCTATTCATTCACTCAAACATATTTTTTGAGTGCCTACTACATATAAGCACTGTTTTAAGCACTAGGGATAAAGAAGTGAACAAATCAGACAAAAACACCTTCCTTCATGAAGTTTACACTCTAGGGGAGGAAGACAGATAATTAACAAAATATGAAAGTAAGATCGTATGTTGGGTGGTCCTGGGTCATTCACTCTGCTCCAGCCTCACTGGGCTTCCTTAAGTTATTCCAGCTCTTTTAACTGAGGGTCTCCTCTGCCTAAAATGCTCTTCCTTTACCATTCCCAAACCTTCTACATTATCCTTTGGGTATCAGCTTAAAGGTAGCTTCTCCAAAGAGGCTTTCTGACCACTCATTCTAAAATAGGACCGTCTTGGTATTCTCTTTCAAAGCTCCTATCACCTTTTGAAATCAGATGGATGGATGGATGGGTAGATAGATAGGTGTGTGAATTCATATGTTTAATGTTCAATATCTGTCTGTCACTGACGATTAATTTTTGTAACTGCAGAGATCATGTCTACTTTGTTCGCCATCCTAGCCCCAGGGCCTAGAAGAGTCAGTTCCTAGTATATGGAGGCATTTAATAAATATTTGTTGTTGGATGAATAAATCAGTGAATGAGTGAAGTGGATGTGATATGTATAAGCCTTTGAAAGGCAATAGCAGTACCTTGATAAGCAGAGAGAGAGGAAAAAGGTTTTTGTAGACAGAGGGAATTATGTGCACAAAAACAAAGAGGCAGGAATGGCTTGGTCTGTTTTGCTGGGCAATTAGCCATTTGGGGCTAGAATTAAGGGGCATGATGTTAGAGGGATGGATTGGAGATAGATGAAGGAAGGTCTCTAACGCTTGGCCTTATTTGGGGCAGCATTAAAAATAAACAAATAGGGCTTCCCTGGTGGCGCAGTGGTTGAGAGTCCGCCTGCCGATGAAGGGGACACGGGTTCGTGCCCCGGTCCGGGAAGATCCCACATGCCGCGGAGCGGCTGGGCCCGTGAGCCATGGCCGCTGAGCCTGCGCGTCCAGAGCCTGTGCTCCACAACGGGAGAGGCCACAACAGTGAGAGGCCCGTGTACCGCAAAAAAAAAAAAAAAAAAAAAAACAAATAGAAAGCAAGCTCACCTTCACAGAATAGCGCCATATCTCTTTGGGACAACCACCCCGGACCCCGACCCAATCCAAAGCCATTGCAGTAAGTCACTCAGAGAAAACAAAAGACAAGAGAAGTCCACAAACTTGGGATTACTCGCTGGTTGGCATACAAATCACCTCTTTCCTGTTAACCAACTTTACATTTTAGAATTTTTTCTTTTTGATTATAAAAGTAATGCATATTTATTATAGAAGATTTGGAAAGCACAGAAAAATATAAAATAGAAATGAAGTATCACTACTCTGAACGTTAACATAGGCTTTCACCGACAAAGAAGTTGCTGGGAAACTTCGTCATGGCCCTGCAGAGTATACTGGGGGGCGGGGGGCCAGTGGCTGTGGAGAACATGGGGGCAACACCACTGACTAAGCAGCTGGGACAACCACAAGAGGAATTGCTAACTTTGGATTCAGTGAGTCTTTGGTGTCTGACATTGAAAAATCATGTTACTCCTTTACCCTCGGTTTCCTCATCAGTCAAAGAAGGAGTTTTCTGATCCGTGGTTTTCAAAGTGTGTTCCTTGGAGCTTTGTGGAGCCCTTTAGAAAAGGTGAGGGCAAAGGCTTGACCTCCTCACCTCTCCTCCCGGCAGCAGAGATCCACAAGTACCTGTTTCTCATATTGGCTTTTGGCATAAGTTTTATATATTGGATTTTTGTTGCTGTTGTTTATTTTGTTTTACTTTTAACAACAGATAGGGGGACTAACACAGGATTGCAATTCACCTTTCCAGATACTCAATAAAGTTACTTCGAGCTCTAACTTTTCATGATGATTCTAATTCCCTTCTGGTAGAAATCAATATAGACATGAACTGGATGCAACTGAAAACTCCTTTTGCTATGGGCCTAAAGGAACTTCCTAAAGATTCTAAAAGTATCAAGGTGTTCTAATAGAATAGCATATATCAGCTCAGCTACAGCAGTATATGAATTTAGACAAAGTATTTAACCTCCCCATGTGTCAATTTTCTTATCTGTAACGTGGGAGTCATGTCACCTACCTATTGAACTGGATACAGGGAAAATGAAATTACAGTGCATACACAGAAATGCCTAGCACACACCAAGAAATACAGCAGTAGCTTACATTTCCTGACTTCTTTCTATATGCCAGGACCCATGCTACATGTCAAATATACAGTCCATCATTCAATCTGCACACAAGCCTATGAGATAGGCACTTTTTGTATTACCATCTATTATTGTTCCCATAATAGAAACTGAGACTTAATGAGGTTAAGTAATGTTTTAATCAATTTTGCACAGAGCTTGGATTTGAACCTAGGTAGTGAGATTCAGGAGGCTGTGCTATAAAATGAATCATGGTCACAACAATAATATTAACCACAGTTCACATGTTTTGAGTGCTTGCTTGATGGTAGACACTGTTATGAAAGCTTTGGCTCATTTAATCCTTATGTCAATCCAGTGAAGCAAGCCCTGCTTTTACAGATTGGGAAACTGAGATGCAGAGATGCTAAGTGCTATCATCTCTCTGACTTTTTTAAGTTGATTGCTTAGAACTGGCTTCAATTCCTCAGGTAGTTTCTCTACTGGACATTAGAAGCATATACGATTGTCTAATTGATCCTTCTGAAAGCATGGGAAAAGAATTACCCTCTAGAATGAAAACTCCCAGTGGAGGGAGTGCATTCACTCAGGATTTACCACAGTGAAGGGTAATCATCCAAGACTCCTTTCCCTCCCACTCTCCATCTCCATTCAATTATGGGTCCTGCAATCTCACCTTCTGAATATGTCTTTAATTCCTCCCTTCCTTTCCATCCTACCCTGACCACTTTAGTCTGGGCCATTTTGTCTCTTAATAGCCTCCCACCTAATTTCCCTGCTCCAGTCCTGACCTCTGCCCTACTCCTCTTAAACCCGCCCTCCACCCTGCAATTTCCCCATTAAATGACCTACAGAATACAGTCCATGCCTTCACATTGGTCTCCAGCCTCATTTCCTAGCTTAAAATATATATTCTAACATCAAAAAATCACTCATGGTGGGGAGGGACTGGGAGTTTGGGATTAGCAGATGCAAACTAGTATACATAGGATGGATAAGCAACAAGTTCCTATCGTATAGCACAGGGAGCTATATTCAATGTCTTGTGATAAACCATAATGGAAAAGAATATGAAAAAGAATGTATATATATGTATAACTGAATTACTTTGCTATACAATAGAAATTAACACAACTTTGTAAATCAACTAGACTCAATAAAATCATTTTTTTAAAAAACACTCATATTGTCATTTCCCACCTCCGTGTCCTTTTACATCTCTGTGTTGAACTCCTTTCCCATCTTTCTGCGTGTAACTAACTCTTGCTCTTCCTTTTTTTTTTTTTTTTTTTTTTTTGCGGTACGCGGGCCTCTCACTGCTGTGGTCTCTTCCGTTGCGGAGCACAGGCTCCGGACGCGCAGGCTCAGCGGCCATGGCTCACGGGCCCAGCCGCTTCACGGCATGTGGGATCTTCCCGGACCGGGGCACGAACCCGCGTCCCCTGCATCAGCAAGCGGACTCTCAACCACTGTGCCACCAGGGAAGCCCTACTCTTTCTTTCTTGTACAGCCAGATTAACCATGCTCCTCTCTGCCAGGCTCCTCATGAACCCTGCCTTCTCAGCACGTGACGCTGCAGGTATGTTTATAGTCTGTCTACTCCACTACACCATCCATTTCCTGAGGGCAGCCACAGCGGTGTTTTATTCTTCTCTGTGTCCATGACCCTCAGTACAGTGTGTGCATATGGTAAACACTCGATAAATATTTGTCTAAAAATCAAACCAAGGCAGGGAATGAGAGATTGTAATGTGCAGTGTGTAAACTTGTTAGTTATAAGTAATATCCAGGGAATGCTCCCAAGTTTGAATAATTCTATTAAGCACCTAACATGAGCCATTTGCTCTTTCTTTGTTTTGTTTTGTTTTTTATTTGACAGAGGTTTTTAAAATTTTATTTTATTGAAGTATGTTTGATTTACAATGTTGTGTTAATTTCTGCTGTACAGCAAAGTGATTCAGTTATACACACACACACACACACACACACATTCTTTTTTAAAATTCTTTTCCATTATGGTTTATCACAGGATATTGAATATAGTTCCCTGTGCTATACAGTAGGACCTTGTTGTTTATCCATCCTACATATAATAGTTTGCATCTGCTCATCCCAAACTCCCAATCCACCCCCCACCTCCCTCCCTCTTGGCAACCACAAGTCTATGAAGCATTTGCTCTCCAAAGCACTCTACCTTATTTCCTTTTCGAGATAGTCCTATGAGTTAGGTGCTGTTACTGCCCCCACTTTATAGATGCAAGAGCTGAGAGAAATTAAGCCACTTCCTAGGGTCACAGACCTAGTAAGTAGTAAGAATGTGGTTTGAATCTGATTCCAGGGTCAATTCTCAACCAATAATGACAAGTTTATAATGCCAACTGAAAAACATCTATCATAAACCCAAGGCAAGAGCTGACAGTGCTGCAGACAGGAGACCAAAATAAGGGTGTAATATCTGTCTTAGAAAGAGAACCAAGAGAGATTTATAATCAGCATAAACTGTCAGGGCACAGCTGGTATCAAGAAGAGGGTCACCCAGCTTACACATCTACATGTTGCTCTGATCATTGAAAATGAGTTGATGCTATGGCCATATCCATTTAAGCCACTGTTTAGCAGTCAAAAGGAAAGGGCTTGGAGTCAAACAGCCCAAGGTTTCAACCTCAATTCCATTGATTTTTAGCAGGAAAAGAATGATCCTCTCCAAGCCGCTATCCTCATCTTTGAACTAGGGATATTGATACTTAACTGGTTTTGAGGTTTAAAGGAAATAATGTTAAGTATCTAGTGATGTGCCTGACACAGAGAAGGCACTCAAAATAGCTCCTATTATTACTGTGAACTTTACTATTACCATGCAAGCACCAAATCCGAAATCATTCCAGGAAGGGGGAGGTCATACAATATACATGGGTGCTGGGAATCCATCCCTCCCTCTGGGGGTGGCAGTCCATCAGGATCTGGGAAGACATCCTAAGAGCTGTCTATAGCCAGAGACTACTGATCGCACGTTCTTCGAGTGGTGGGAACAGCTCAGCAGTGTTCATGATGTAGTCTGAGAAAAAGGCCCTGGAAGCTTCTAGTGTCACATTTCTTTTGATTTCATTTTAAAAGCTAATGGATCAGAAATGTAAGGATGGGTCAGAAAATGAGGTCTTTGGGGATTCTCCATCTCTTCCAGAACCTGGTCAGAACATCGTTGGAGAATAATGTTCCATCTAGCCCTTGAGAAAGGTAATGTTTGCATTCCCTGAGGTCTCATCACTGGTATTGATTTGATCAACTGCTGATAAACTGGGTCTTTTCAAAGACATTTTTTGCTAACAAGGCATTGCAGGTGGTGAATTGGGGTGCTGTTTAAAAGCCTTATTCATGCACGAGCACTCAAGAGTCTCTTTTAACGATCTTGACTAGACCAGGATTGGAATAAGTTAAAGAACTGATAAGAAAAGGCTGAAGGAGATTGCCCAGCCATCAACCTCTGGGGGTGCTGAGAAGGCATCCCACCACCTACAGCTCCCTCATCCACATCCTACTCAGAGGGTCCTTCTACTCCTCCCTACTTCTCATTCACCCCACTCCGCCTCTCCTGCTGCCCACGTCCAGAACACCATGCTGTGTGAATGAATATAGGCCAGGACAGTAGAAAACTATGTCCCAAAGGGTGACTAAACTCATCCCACTCCCTGCTTTACCATATTTTTTATGAGAAAATTCCTTTTGATCCATTCAGGAATGCAACATTTGTGTATGTCAAGGAGGATTTGTACACTTCCTTGACTCAACTGTAATAATTTTAAAAAGCTAATATTTCTGGAGGGTTTACTGTGTTCCAGGATCTGTCTTGAGAGCTCTTAACATATTTTATATAATCCTCAGAATAACCTCATGAGGTAGGTACAATTATTATCCCCATTTTATAACCAAGGAAAGAGAACCTGAGAGATAATAAGTAACTCATTCAGTCACACAGCTAGTAAAAGAAGGAAGTGTTTTTTAAACTTAGATATGCTAAAGTCTACACTAATACTCTTAACCTAGAACCTTCTACTATACTCCAGTGCAAACTGTTTACTGACTGCCCCATAACAAACTACTCAAGGGGCTCTGACATCAGATTCTGTGACCGTATCTGAGAGTCCTATATCTTTTTAAGATAAATTCAGAAAGACAAACTCTTCCCAGGTGGCCCTTTCTCTTATAAAACCTGTACCAACAGCCTAAAACGTGCAAGAAGAGCATGGGCAGAAGACCCCAGTGGTCTGCCCTGGGCGCCGGGGCATGCGTTGCTCTCTAACTGGCCTCAAGGCTGCCCAGACTTTGATCTCTTCAGCCCGTCCCCTGCTGGTGCCTTCATAACAATGCTTAAGTCCGATACTGCCCCTGGAAGTCCTATAATGGGTCAAGATGAAGAGTTAGCAGATGTAAGATCCTTTCCCAGCACCATTTTTTGGACTTGGTTTGAGGGCTTCAGCCTGAGCATAGCAACAACACTGGAGAAATGTACAGAGCCGAGACAGACCGCAGGGCTCTGAACCATAACCAGCCCTGCCTGTCACCTCGCCACGGGCACCTAGACCTGTGGATAATGAACGGAAGTGCTGGCAAGATGTGTTCTCAGTAACCGCATGTGCTCTTTCCCGGAAAAAACAAAACAAAACACAACAGCAGGGTCCTCTGAGTTCATAGTTAGCATGTGCCAGGGCACTGTAATACGCATTGTCTCATTTCATCTTTACACCCACTGTAACGGTTATCTCATTAAATCCTTATATACCCAAAGATCTGTGAGGTTGATACAGACAAGAAAACTGAGGTCTAGAGAAGTTAAGCAAACTGCTCAGTGTCCCACAACTAGTTGGGGCCAGGATTTCATCTCAGGTGGTCTGACACTCTTACTCTTCCCCATATCTTTATTCTATACTCCATGAAAAATGAGGTAACCAACATCAAGGTTTTCAACATAGCTTGAATGTAGCCATTTTCATCAAAGACCCACAGGGCTTCCAGATGGATGCTATACACTAACCCATTCCAGTTATGAAGTTCCCCTGCCTGTTGTGGTTCAGCTTTTGCATTTTGACTGGAGGAAGACCCCACAAACACAATTGAGTAATGGCAAGGGTGAATATCCAAGATCGGCTACTGGAGATTTTTGAGTTGACAGTTCCCACTTTGCAGTCCCCATTTTGAAGAGTGGTGGTGTCCTGGATTGCTCCCAGAAAGAATGATCCCTTCCAAGACCGGACATATAATAAGGAAGTGGACAGAATAGAGAAACTAACATTGGAAAACTTCAGTGTTTCCATGAGGGAATTTCTTCCCAACATATCTCTAGAAATCACTATGTTTTTTCTGAATCCCAAACCCCAACAAAAGTTGGTCAAGAAATTGAGAAAATGGGGAAAATATTACAATTACATTGAGAAAACTAAAGCCTAATAATCAACTAAGAGACGTTTGAAGGAATCCACTGACATCAAGTAGAAAGCAAGAGCAAACAGCTGACACAAGCAGCCAAGGGTTGAGGCCAACATTTCAGGAAAGTGGACCAGCTTCATGTTGGAGGGAAACTGTCCCCATCCAGTCAGCTGATCTTTCTTTGTAGCTGTTGCCATGTTATAAGTGTGTGTTCATTGTCCTGTTAGCTGTAAATCGTGAGTTGTTTGGGGGAAAAAAGTAACAGTAATAAATTTATATGCATATATACTTTATTAAAAATTCTATGAGTATACTAAAAAATAAAAAGTTTTGGAAGTAAAGTAGTTCTTAAATTGGCAATTTCAACATGAGATTCTATTGTGCTGTTAAACTTGCTGGGACATCCAATGTTACATTATTTAAATACTACCTAATAATATTTACTGGCATTTTCAAGCATTTGAATGTTTACTATAGGCTATAGTTCCTTGCAAATACTACTAAACCTAATGTTTCTTATTTATTAAATACATTTTCTTAGATATTCATGATCATAAGTAAAGAATGTGAAGAACGTTGAAGTACTTTAAGAATCACTTAGGATTTGGGGAATTCCTAAGAATTCCTGGGAATTCTGGTTTCTCGTCTCTGAATCCTGAAGATTAATATCTGTTGGAAATCTGGAAACACCAGAATTCTTAAATGAGACGATTGAGGTGGGAAAGATGGAACATCCTTTTGCATGCCCAAGAGTCTATTCTTTGCAGCTCCTGGAAGCAGCAGGGGCAGCCCCCTACCCACATCCTCCCACTAGCTGATTGCTAACAAGTTACAGCTGGCATGAGCTCTCAGGCAAGAGACTTGGGATCAGCTGTGAACTCCAATATGCTCACTGCAGTGGGCAGAATTCAGTGTGCCTTTGATGGAGCCATGTCATCCTGTCAGTATCATCCACCTGCACGTTATTGATGGTACTTCAAGGACCGCTTAAAAAAAAAAAGATAAAGCCAAAACTAAATCCAAAGAAAAGAAGAACAAGCTCTATTTTCCAGAGACAACATGTGGAACTTAGACAAAATTTTCCACCCAAATTCGTGCAGCCAAGATCTAGAGAAAAACCTAGCCCAGTAGAGGGGACAAAGAAGGAGTCAGAACCTACCATCAAAGGTGTCAAATCGAAGGTGGATACCCCAAAGAACATCCCACAGACGGTGAGCACAAAAGGTTCCCTGAGAACAAGCAAGATGCCCGTGAGTGCAGGACAAAAGAGAAGCTGATATGCCTTCTCTTCTCCTTTGTTTTTTTTCTTAATACTTATTTATTTATTTGCACCATATCTTAGTTGTGGCAGGCAGGCTCCTTAGTTGCAGCTCCAGGGCTTCTTAGTTGCGGATCGCTGACTCCCTAGTTGTGGCACGTGGGCCCTTAGTGGCGGCATGCAAATTCTTAGTTGCGGCATGCATGTGGGATCTAGTTCCCTGACCAGGTATGGAACCCGGACCTCCTGCATTGGGAGCATGAAGTCCTATCCACTGTGCCACCAAAGAAGTCCCGCCTTCTTCCTTGTTTTTGTACCTCCCTCCTATTCATGGCAGATGTGTTCAACACAAGAACACCTTGTCGTAGTCCTCTTCTCTGAATGGAAAGTGCCTGTTATTTAAGAAAGACGGTTACTCCCTTCATGCTTTCTAGCTGAACTTTCCTTATGCACCTTTTGTACCTTTTTCCCCAGTGGGCTTGGGCAGCCCACCCACTCACTTGTGTATTTGTATATAGAGGAAAAAAATTATATACATATATGAAGATATTGCAAAAAAAATTTAAGCAGTTTGAGGACAACAATTTATCAAGAAAAGTTCATTATTGCAGAAGGCTAACTGTCTGTGCATGGACATTGTATCAAGTTTCTTCCTCTACACATGCACCTCACTCACAGAGCTAACTGTTTTGAAGTACTTCACGCAGATGCTACTCCAAAAATGAACATATAAAACCCGTCAGGTTATCTTTGTGCAAGGACCCATGCCAATCTTTTCTCCAACCATTCAGTCTGAGTGTATGTGCTGTCAAAATGTGGTCTCCTGCAGTTTTGTTTTCATTTCATTTTATTTTATTAATGAATCCAAGCATTTCTTTAGAAAAGATGTAGTGGTGGCACGTTTTTAGAGAAGCAAACAACATACTTCACAGACAATCCCCAACTGCAGTAGCAAGCAAGTACTCAAACCCTTCCCACGAAGAGTGACATGCAGAGTGGACTGGCATGTACTGCCCAGGCAGAAATATTTGGTATTTATTCTGTGGAAAATGGAAGTCCTTGGAAGATTGGTATAACATGCCCAAGGCAATATTTTTGAGAAGATAAATTTGTCTTTTGACTGGGATGATACAGTCATCTGTCAGCTAGCTGTTGGCCCATTCACCAAAAGTAGCTGTCTAGGGCTTCCCTGGTGGCGCAATGGTTGAGAGTCCGCCTGCCGATGCAGGGGACACGGGTTCGTGCCCCGGTCCGGGAGGATCCCGCACGCCGCAGAGCGGCTGGGCTCGTGAGCCATGGCCGCTGGGCCTGCGCGTCCGGAGCCTGTGCTCCGCGACGGGAGAGGCCGCAACGGTGAGAGGTCCACGTACCGCAAAAAAAAAAAAAAAAAAAAAAAAAAAAGTAGCTCTCTACAAACCACTTCTTTGTTTTTAGTCAATTTTTGCCTATAGGGAAAGAGGCTGAAATACACGATTGTACGAATTGCTAGGAGGTGGGGATCTTGATGGAAGCCAAAGAACTAGAGGATGGATGGATGGATGGATGAATGGGCAAGTTACTGAGGCCTCTGAGCCTCAGTTTCTTCATCTGTAAAATGGGAGTGAAATACCTACCACCTGAGAATGGGTGGTAGGTGCCTATCATATAACCGTTACTTTTCAAATGTTAGCTAATGTCATCACCACCACAACTACCACCAGGACCACCAGCGCCATCATCACCAGCAGCTACAGCAGCAACATGGCATGCTGTCCATATAGGGCCTCCAGAGCAGGCCTTCCCAGAATCTCTGGAAATCTGATCCCCAGGCAGCTCATTACTGCTTGTCCTAGGACTCCTCAGCACGCTCTTCCCCAGTGTGGAGAAGATCCAGTCAGGGACAGAGTCAGAGAAAATAATTAAGAAGGCTGAAAGTGTCCACCAGGGAAACAAATTAAGTGTTAATTGAAGCACATTGACAATCCCCAGAAATTTTAAATTGGTTGGACTCCCATTGTGTTATTCAAGTGTTCCTTAGAGATGCTAATCCACCCCATGGAGACCCCTTCACAAATGGCAGGTGCCAACAAAAAGCCTTGGTTAAATCCACCTTAAGAGAAGTATTCAGGAATGGACAACCCCTGGGCTCCTCCAAAAACCAAGTTAAGATTATTTGTCCCCTACTCAATTCATCTTTCACCCCCAAACACATTCTCTAGGAGCAACCTTCCTCTTTAGAAGTTCCTCTCTTGGGTTTTAGAGAACTTTTTGGCTTGAACTCTTTCTAAAATTAAAGCCAACTGCTCTTGCTGTCAGATGCAGTGATATTTCACTCTGGCTAGAGCTGACTATCAGAGACGCATCCCAAACCACATAAGTTCTTATTGTTTAAACTGTCTTAAGCAGCTGTTAAAACATACCCTAAGATATCAAAGCCACCCTAATTAACTTCCTGCTTCTCTGGGACTTCAAAGTCTTTCCAAAAGTTTAAAATAGGGTTTTTATAGAGAATTTGACCTAATATTTAAAGAAAAATTTGCAAGCTTGCCCAAGAGACTCCACTTCTCCTTCCCTTTTCCACCCCCCTTCCCTCCCTGCCCTACAGAATCTTAGAGTTCTGCTACTAGCAGTGAGAATGGAGGAGAAATGTTAAAATCTGCCGTAACCAAAAAGGTGAATCTCTTGACGCGCATCCACGCTATTTCTCAGGTGGGTAGTTGACATCCTACCTGAATGGCTTTCCCTGCTTCTCAACCCGGCAACACTGTCCCATCTTTCAAGACACAGCTCAAATGTACCTTCTCTGGGAAGTGCCCTTGACTCCCCAGGGTGAGGGTCCCACTCCCTTCTCTGGCGCCCACACAATCCCCAGGTCCCTATTTGGCCCTAATTTCGATGCATTGGAATGCATCCATTTATGTGTCTGTCACCCTGTCTAGACCGTGGGGTTCACAGGGCAGGAACTGTTTTGTGTGAAGCTTTGTGTTCCCACAGCTTCACCCGGGGTTCTGTGTATCCATGGTCAGGGCTCCATATATGTCTGATAAATGACTGAATTCCAGCTCATTCTGGGGAAGGTGGGGTTGCATTTAATTGATCCATCTCTTACTCATTCTGCTCTCTCTCCCTAGGTTTTCTATAAACATCTTAACAAAGGTATTTTACCTAGTGATTGCTGCTCTAAGAAATAGTCATAAAAATACCCCAAACTTAGAAATAAGACCCCAAAAAAGGAGGGGGTGGCACATCTTTCCAAAGCCACCAAGGCCCTTTTCTAGGAGAATGCACTCAGTTCATCTTACGATTTACTATTGACTTAAAGGTCCCTGCCTTCGTGAAGAAAATCTTATAGATTTTTGTCTGGTGCAGATGCAAATAATCTCTGTCCGGTGGAACAGATAACCCTTAAGATTTATGGGCTGTGGAGCATTAACCAGTTATTTCTAACTCAGTAATCTTCTTCTAACATTTCTTTATTAACTTGCCTGTAAATATCCCCACTTCTTAGACAGTTTTTGAGCAGCCCATAACATCTTATTGGTTCCCTCATTAATTAACGAGTTAAATAAAATCTTTGATTTGTGTTCCTTTTATGTTTCCTAAGAGTCAAAATTTTACGTTTTTGAAAATCATTTTTTTTAACATAGGGTGTAAGCCAGACCGACAGTGTAAAACCAAAGGTCAACGGGATGGGTTGCATAGAGCGACAGAGGGTTTGGGGCTGGAAGTGGAAGAACCTGGCTCTGCTGGGAACCCTCTAAAGCTTCTGGAACCTCCCTTTTTCCACTCTTGCCTTCACCCTCATCCATTCTCCACACAGCAGCTGGTGCTCTTTCAAAACTGTAAGAGAGATCCTGCCACACCCCTGCTTCAAGCTCCCCAGTGGCTTTCCAACACTCAGGATAAATTTTACGCTCCTTTTCTCGACCTAAAGATGCCATGTGATCCAGCCCAATGGCTAACCCTCCAAACCCGTCTCAGGACTTTCTCCTCCTCACTCACTTTGCTCCCACTCGTCTCAGGTATTATTTGCTTTCCTCAGACATACTTGGCTTTCTCACCTTCGGGCCTTTGCACTTGCTGTTTCTTCCACCTGAAAATCTATCCCCATCCTCCTTTCTTCACGTTACTGGCTTCTTCTTTTGATGTTAACTTAAATGTCACCCTCCCAGAAAGGTCATCCCTGCCTACCCTTTCTAAAGCATATCTACCATTATTCTCTCTCTCAGTACCCTGTTCTTTTTCTTCACAGCACTTCTCAGGATGAGACTATATTATGTACTGTCTGTCTCTCAGACTATAAACACTACATCGGCAGAGACTGTGTCTCTTGTGTTTGCCCTCGTGCGTGGCACGTACTAAGTGCTTTGTACCTATGTGTTGAATAAATGAACATAAAGGCACAAGAAATCCCGCCGGCTCCAAGGAAAAGTGCCTGCCCTTCGCCGTCTGTATACATTTCTGACCCAGTACAATGCAAGTTCCACAAGCTTGAGCACACGTTTCAAAAGACTGCAGTCAAGAAGAAAAATTCCCAAGCTCACGACGCATCGCATGGACTCAGAGCTACTTTCAAGAACGGCGCTCCTCAGAAATACTTTGCTTCAGGAACTTGTAATAACAGGTCTTCTCACCAGCACTTCATTTCCTAACTCGAATAGATATCAAATCTCTTCATGAGAAAAGAACAGCCCTTCCTCCCAAGAATTAAATGTTACCCAGAAGCACGGGGGCATCTGTACCCAAGGGCTAGGTTTAAAGCAGATGAAAGAAACAACCAACTGGAATTCAAGAATATTTCAACAGCACAATGGGGAGAGAAAACCCCAGGCTGCGCTTCAGGGCATCAGATTACACGGCTCCCTCTAAACAAGCCTGTGTTTCTTAAGCAGAGCCAAAGGGCGCAGCTCCATTTCCAGGGCAAACCAGGATTTTACAGATTCTCTGATCACTCCTGCCAGGCGCTCCAACCACTTCTGCAAAATGGTCCCTTCTCCTTCAAGATCCTCCCATTGACCCCTGGGCTGTGCCGTTGGGCTCATGTGAAAAGACAGCCTTCAACAGGCGATGCTCCTTAAGAGGTGCTGGTTGATGACGTGCTGGTCTGCTTTCTTACTTTTCATATCAAGGATGTCACACGGCAGCCAAAGAGGTCATGGCAGCAGAAAGCTGTTTCCTGGAAAGGTATCTGCTGGGGGAAAGGCCAAGAAAGTTTTCGTTCACCATGTAGCTGCCCCCCCACCATTGATTTGCCTTGAGATCAGACTCTGCTGGAAATCTGCCCCCTGGACGTCCTTCCCCTAAAAGGCTCGTGGCCAACTGTATCACTAAGGCAGGGGTGCCAACACAGTTGCCTCGCTTTGGGGTGAGTGTTATCTTGTGATCCAAGATAGGTTTATGATGGGCGGACAATGCCTTTTTCAGTGTTTTCCTTTTTCAGGTGCAAAAGGCACTTTTCTGCTCACCAGCCAGTCTGCCTACAATCAAAGGCCAAGCTGTAGCCTTCACGGCTTCGGCTGGGACCCACCCATGCAGGCTCTCTGCTGCCCAGAACCCTCCCGTCCTAACCCGGGAATCCAAATTGAGAGGTTCTTATCACTCGGAGACCAGTGCCTCCAAGAAGCCGCTCTCCCCACCCCCAAAATGCATTAAACTCAAAACTTCTTCAAACTCCAAAAACTACACACATGAACTTGTTACCATGCTTTGTTTAATTTTTTTTTTTTTCCCTCAGAAATATTCTTGTGGCCAAAAATAGAACATTTTCCATTCTGAGGAACAAGCAGCATCCATGGGAATTAAAGTAGGGCTTCATGCCTCTTCAGAAAATTCCTGCCAAACACGCACACGCATACACACACAGCCACTCGCAAGTTCTAAAAAGCTGCTTTCGGTAGGTGCAGCGGTGGTCAGGAGCCAAAAGCCCTCTGTTTATTTTCTATCCAAGAAAGTTACCAGAAAAGAGAGCTAGGGCACCTCAAGGACGCTTTATAGGAAAAGTCTAACTTAATCCAGTGTCATGATTTTGAAAATGGCCCCATTGTCACCCCTCCTCCCTCCCACCATCATCCCAGAATTCCTCTCAAGACTTATTTGTCTAAAATTCCAAAGCTTGCCTCAGAGCAAAGTTCACGGCCTTTATTCCAGCCAGCCACTGTTGGATGACCAGCCACGAGCTCTCTCTAAAGTTATTCCTACCATAGGATCAGAAATGGTAAATTTAGGAACATATGCTCAGGCTTCAATACTGAACAATATGTGCTAATAAAGGCAGATGTGGGTAATGTCAGAATAACAGTAACCCAGAAAATTATGCTACCAACACAAGGTACGGGAGTGTTTTGTACACTCTGTTCTCAAAGTCTGTTATTCTCAGCAGCGCTGTCATCCTCTTTAATGGAACTTACATGGCTCCAACGACATTTCATATTTTTATATTTGAACATGTAAGCCGCTGGACACCTTCCTAAACACGGGAGTAGGTTAGCTATCAGATCTGCAGGGGCTGCGTTTTTATATGCAGCTGGTAAGCATTTGGTCACTGTTGAGATAGAGTCCTCTAAAATAATGATCTATGGCTGACACCAAAAGGAGGAAAGCCAGTGAGTCAATGTAGAAAGAGTGAAAGAGAGGCCAAGGCGCGGGGAAAAGCATGAGATACGGGAGGAAAAGAGGAACTGGGAAACAGAGAAGAATCAGAATGTCAAATATGAATTGTTAGTAGGTGGAGGCAAACAAAAGCAGGTTGATTCATCCAAGACGGGCCATGGAGAGACAAGAATGGGGAGACAGAGAGAGGCAGTGTTGCCTAATGGTTAAAGGTCAGTTATCCACCAGCTAGATTACATGGGGCCAGTTCATCACTCTGAGCCTCAATTACTTCATATATTAAGTGGGGATAATAGCATCTCATGGAGGCACAAGCAGATTAAATGACTTAATATATAAGATACTTAGAAAAGCGCTTGGTGCTGAGTAAACATTCAACAGCTCTTGGCCATTTTTATTAGTGAAAGAAAAGTGTGACGGATTTACACGGGAGAACATTTGCTTATGAGTTACACCTCCATTTACACTGTCATTGAATTCTGCTAGTAGACACAGAAGCACAAAAGTTATGAGGGAGCTGTGAGCCCCAGCAAACGTTGCCAATAGGAGGAGCTTCAGGATAACAGCCCAGATGCTAATGAGCGCTTGGAACAGTGAGGGAGCCCCCCGACATTGACCAAGAAGGGATTCATGGCTGCCAATGAGTCACCACCATTCCTTTTAACTTCATTAGTTCATTCACTCAACAAACATTGTGCAAACATCCCTTGAAGCCTGCACACCATTAGTCTTGCCCCAGCTTATCTTTCTAACGTCAATGTGAGCCCCTTCCCCCAACTTCACCATCTTGTAGCTGCACAGGATAATTATTCAATATATGTGCTTTACAATCTTCCCCCTGTGCCTGGGCTCAGCCTGGATTTCTCTTTCCTTTTTCTTCAGTCTAGCAAGATACTAGTCATCCTTCCAGGCCAAGTGTTGTGGGGGGTTTGTGTGCCTTTTTTTTCCTTTTCTCCCACCGTCCGGGATGGTAAGGAGAGGATGGCTCTCCCTCACCTCAGGTGCACCATAAATACACTTACCTCTTCGTGGGTTGGGTTGTGTTCCCCCAAAGACAATATGTTGAAGTCCTAACTAGCAATGCCTCAGGATGTATGACCTTGTTTGGAAACAGGGTCTTTAGAGGTAATCACGTTGAAATGAGATTATTAGAATGGGCCCTAATCCAATAGACTGGTGTCCTTATAAAAAGGGGAAATTTATGGAGCTTCCCTGGTGGTGCAGTGGTTGAGAATCTGCCTGCTAATGCAGGGGACACGGGTTTGAGCTCTGGTCTGGGAGGATCCCATATGCCACGGAGCAACTAGGCCCGTGAGCCACAACTACTGAGCCTGCGCGTCTGGAGCCTGTGCTCCACAACAAGAGAGGCCGCCATAGTGAGAGGCCCGCGCACCGCGATGAAGAGTGGCCCCCGCTTGCCACAACTAGAGAAAGCCCTCACACAGAAACGAAGACCCAACACAGCAAAAATAAATTAATTAATTAATAAACTCCTACCTCCAACATCTAAAAAAAAAAAAAAAGGGGGAAGTTTAAACACAGAGACAGACTTGCACAGAAGGAAGATTATGTGAAGAGACACGGGCCCAGGGATGGGGGCATGCCACATGAAGGTGGAGGACTGAAGTGATGCATCTATAAGCCCAGGAATGCCAGAGATTGCCCGCAAACCACCAGAAGCTGGGAGAGAGGCATGGAACAGATTCTCCCTTACAGCTCTCAGAAGGAGCCAACCCTGCTGCTGCCTTGATTTTGTACTTCCAGCCTTCAAAACTGTAAGACAATAAGTTGCCCAGTTTATGGTACTTTGTTATGGCAGCCCCAGGAGACTAATAAACACCTCCATCACAGCAGGTGTGCTTGGTTTCCAGGTAGTCTCCTTGAGGTCAGGGACTGAATCCTATTTGACTTTGGATCCTCAGGCCTCTTACAGCATCTGGCAGGTAAAAGTAACACTTGAAGAATCTACAGTCTAGAACTGCAGGCAGCAAACCACAGCTCATGGGTCAAATCCAGCCCACTGTCTGTTTTGGTAAATAAAGTTTTATTGGAACACAGCCACACTCATTTGCTGATGTTTTGTCTATGGCCAATTTCACACTATAACCACAGAGTTGAGTAGTTATAACAGAGACCATATGGCCCACAAAGGCTAAAATATTCACTCTCTGGTTCTTTACCCAAAAAGTTTATTGGCCCCCTATTCTAGAAGAAAAGAAACATAAATGAAGCATAGCAAGGGGTTAAAATTAATGCTAGAATAATGCACAGATAGTACAGAAAAGGGGATGATGGGTTGAACCAAAGTCTTCATAAAGAAGGTGACATTTGAAAAATGAGAGAGATTTTACTCAGAAAAGGCAAAATACTTAATTTATTCACTCTACTGTGCTGCCTGGACTGATCATTTTTGCACTGGTAGTTGCATAATGATTAAGGGTTGGAGTTGGAGTTGGAGCTGGTTTGGGGCAAAATTATGATGTTCTGTACACATTGAGCTTGACTTGCCAATAGGAGGTTTGCCATTCATCTGTTTAAATTTGTTTTTCAAGGAAATAAATTCAGTTTTGAATTAGTAGCACACACACACACAAACACAGATTGAAACGAGCCACTGGACACTGCTAAACAGTCTAGGTCAGAGGCACAGATTTTGGCTGAACTCAATACAATAAAGATAAGTCATCATTGGAGGAGAAAAGATCACTCAGGAAAAGAATGGGAAATAAGAGGAAAAGATGTTTGCACATGAAATTCGGGGTAAACTTCAGAACATAAGTGCTAGGCAAAAGAAGAGAGAGAAGCCCTGAAGGATTTGAGGAGAAGCAAAACAGGAAGCACAAAGGGAATCATGTCCCTAAGGCCCGGGGAAGGGAGGATCCGGCAGGGTTAAATGCTGCCCAAGGCCAGAAGGACCAAACTATCCAATTCGGCAACTAAGAGGCCACATGGACTGGTGACAGTCATTTCGATTGCTCATCACTGGCCCAAATTATCTTCAGACTAAATCATGAAGAAGGGCACACTTCAGTTATTGTCAAGAGAAAATAAATAAATAAATAAAGAGTGCTGAGAAAAGAAAAGAAGAAATAAAGAGATGAGAAAACCACAGACATTGAAGATAACTGGGCTGAAATTAATCCTTCATAAAATCTAAGTGTTACAATCTCTCTATATAGATTCTATCCTTTATCTAAATTCAGCAGGTCTGAAAGTTGATCAAATGCTAGGATCCATTCCTTTAGACAGCCCAGCCAATGAAACAACTGACTTAAAACATACCAACAGGTGTTAAAGTAATCGCAGCTACAAATGACTGACCTGCTCTGTGCTGGGCGCTATGCTAGTTACTCTACAGGGACTACCTCATTTTATCTCCACTAAAACCCTATGCAGTGAATATATAGTAAAGTAGAATCTGTATTTTTTCTTAGTACATTAGGATATTGGGGCTTAGAAAGGTCACACGACTATACACCATTCTGGGAAGAAGCAAGAACAGAGGGCATGAGAGAGGGAAGAGGATTGAACCCAATATTTATTGAGTTCTTAGTCTGTGGAAGTATTTTATTAAGAATTTTACATACTTTGGCTCATTTAAGCTTCACAATAACCTATGTGGAAGAGGGGATGGTAAGGAAATAAACTTAGAGAGGTTCAATATGGTGCCAAAGGTCAAATCTGAGTGAAAAGCTTCTTGGTTTTACAAAGAAATCCTTCAGAATTCAGAAATAAATTATTTATTGAGTTATTTGAAGGTAAGAACAGTCTAAGTCCATGTTAAAATAAGGCAAAATAACTCCAGGTGCCTTCTAAGACATTTCTGAAGGGCATCTCTGATCATGAAGGATAACAGAACCCCCAGCTCCGGCAGCCCCACCCCCAGAAGTGGGAAATGCCTGGAAGAGGCTGCAGTGGCTTTGAGCTCCTCCTCCTTGAAATAAGGGATGGAGTCTCATGACCCTAAATTTCCTTCCAACATTAAAAGTCAATGTTTCCAAGCACACAATAGCATCTCACAAGTAGGGAGTGTTCAGTCAATGTTTATTAAACAAGCAATTCAACTGAGACTAAGAAAGACCCTAGTAAAGAATTTTTGGAAAACTTTCCAATTATCAAAAATCCCTTCCCTGTTTTTGGAGGACTTTATTCTGCAAGGTTTTCATTCACTGCTTTATACAGCTCTCAATGCAGTACAAGATTGCTGGCCTATGCCCTCTCCCTGCCCTCATTCACACATTCATTCCACAAACAAACAAACAAAAATCCTTCTCTGAAATGTAGGTGCTACGTTTTAGTCAACATGCAGAAGATGATCTTGAAATAACTGAGCATACTGAAAAACAAAAGGAAAGCCTTCTGCTTAAGAATGATTGAGGTTCCCAGTACCTCATGGAAGACAAGGAGATAGATTAGTTTTTTTCTTATCATGGTTCTGATAAAGGATTTGGGTTCTTTGTTGTTGACTATGGTGAAAGAAAACCCTCTACTCTGCTGGTAGAAGGGCTCGCTGCTTCTGGAAAGTAATCTGGCAATTCTTATCATGAGCTTTAAAGTAAGTCAAACCCTTTGACTGCAGGATTCTCCTTCTTAGGATATAAATTTAGGAAAATCACCAGAAAAGCAGCCTGAGAGAATAGTATGGTTTATTCCTTAATCTCTGGTTGTACAGTCCCTGTATTTGAGTGCTCACCAGTTGTGGAATTTTAGATGAGCTACTTAACCTCTCTGTGCCTTGGGTTCCTCATCTACAAAATGGAGATGATAATGGTCTCTGCATTATGGAGTCGTTAGGAGGATTAAATAAGGTATTAAATTTAACATTCTTTACACACATTTTGTCATTTATTCCTCATAAAAGCTCCACAAGGAAGGCAAGAAAAATATTAGCCTAACCTGGTCACTAATAAGCACACAATTAAATATAGGCTCTTCTTTTGATTACCATGTACATTACAAGGAGACAAAGATGTTCATCGCAATATTATTTACTAGAGTGAAAATTTATCAAAAATTAAATGTTCAACAACAAGAGAACAGGTAAATAAATGATATTCCCATGTGATAAAATAAGCAGCTATTTAAAATGCTTTCCCCCCAAAAGTTAATGAAATGGGAAAAATTCAGCCAATAACATTAAGTGAAAAAGTGGGCTGTGAAATTGTACTCACGGTGTGATAGTAATTTTGAAAGGACGTTGTAGTGGATAAGGCAGTCTTGGCCCAAATCCCTTCTTTGGAGCACGTAGCCCTCCCCAGCTGCAGCAAATATAACTGCAGATAGCTCACAGCTGCATCCCTCACTGGGAATTGTTCTTGGCCCTGGGAAATAGACTCATCCAAAATTAGCCCCCTCCAGGGGGCCAATGACTTGCTGATGCAGGGATACAAAGCCCACCCACCTGCCTCCACCTGGAACCTTTCTGAAAGGCTCTCTCAGCTCCAGCTCCCCCGCGTAATCAGCTGAGTCTCAGTAGCACCTGCATCTGGCATCAGATTCCCCCTCTGCAGGGTTAGTCTTCACTTTCTTACAGGGATGTCTCCAGAAAGAACCCGCCCGATAACATCCATGTAGCTTTTTTTCTCTGAGTCTGTTTCCAGGGAACCCCATCTAAGATATTTTTACATCAAAATATTATGAGGGAATATCTCTGAGTGATGAAATTCCTGGATTTTCCAAATTCTCTATGATGAGTCTGTATTACTCCTTTTAAATGAATAAAATGACATTGTTTTAAAAGAGGCAGTCTCCTCCCTGGAGTGTGGAACTTAATTAAGCCCATGAATTTCAATGCACAGATTTTATTTTTCTTCATCTCAGACTTGGATTATCTTTTAAAATATGTAGTTTTTATCGTATATTAACACATATATGTGGAATCTAGAAAAATGGCACAGATTAACTGGTTTGCAAGGCAGAAATAGAGACAGATGTAGAGAACAAATGTATGGACACCAAGGGGGGAAGCAGTGGGGGGACAGGTGTGGGATGAATTGGGAGATTGGGATTGACATGTATACACTAATATGTATAGTGTAGAGATAATAGATAACTAATAAAAAAAGATATGAAAAAAAATTTTAATATGTAGATATTTAAATGATATCATTAATAAGTAATGAGCTTAGATTAAATACCTAGGCACACACTTTGTGGTTGCTTTTTATAACATCTTTATTGGAGTATAATTGCTTTACAATGGTGTGTTAGCTTCTGCTTTATAACAAAGTGAATCAGCTATACGTATACATATATCCCCATATCCCCTCCCTCTTGCGTCTCCCTCCCACCCTCCCTATCCCACCCCTCTAGGTGGTCACAAAGCACAGGGCTGATCTCCCTGTGCTAAGCAGCTGCTTCCCACTAGCTATCTATTGTACGTTTGGTAGTGTATTTATGTCCGTGCCACTCTCTCACTTTGTCCCAGCTTACCCTTCCCTCTCCCTATGTCCTCAAGTCCATTCTCTACATCTGCATCCTTATTCCCGTCATTAGGCACACACTTTGGAGTATATAGTGCCTCAACCTGGCCAACAAGGAGGTTGACCTATATATCCCAAGGATTCTGTGGCTTAAAATGTATCTCCTTTCTCTTGAAGAACGCCTTCATATATTGTGCTATTTACTAGTCACACAGAAGAATCAGCCTCACTGCTTTATATAAGTACATTCGTGTTTTATTTTTATTGATCTTGTCCATCTGCCCACTCACCTCACTATGCACTCAGATTTGGTTCTGAATACCAATGAAAGGCTTAAAAGATGCAATTCTTCCTCAAAGGATTAAGATTTTGTTTTTTCATTGAGGATATTCAGAAGAATGTGCCGGAGACTCTGATGGCAGTTTCAAAAGAGGAGGCCTTAAAAAATCTTGAGTGATGATACATCCTTGGAATAAGTGCTTAGCCATCTAGATTAGCTCCTTGGAGAGGAGAGTGCTTTGAATGAATCCGCTTTGGGTGTTAATCCTCCAGATAACTTTTAAGAGTCACTTTTATGTTCAATGTAATCCTTTAGTTCTAATACGAGACGTTGTCTATCAACAGCTTCGGTTAAAAGATAATAGTAAAACTTTAGAGGTAACCTTTTGAGTCAGACTTTGTACTTGTAGGCACAGTACATCTCCTCCTATGGATGAATGCCAAACTGTTATAATGAGGCCAAAAAAGCCATCAAGATCCATAGAAACTGAAGAGAAAGAAAGAAAGAAAGAGAGAGAGAAATAAAGAGAGAAAGAAGGAAGGAAGGAAGGAAAGAAGGAAAGAAAGAAAGAAAGAAAGAAAGAAAGAAAGAAAGAAAGAAAGAAAGAAAGAAAGAATGAAAGAAAGAAAGAAAGAAAGAAGGAAAGAAAAAGAAGAAAGGAAGGGAGAGAGAGAGAGGGAGAAAGAAAGAGAGAGGGAGGGAAGGAGGAAGGAAGGAAGGAAGGAGGAGGGAGGGAGGGAGGGAGGGAAGGAAGAAAGAAAGAGAGGAAAGGAGGGAGGAAGGAAGGAAGAAAGCAAGCAAGCAAGCTTGTGGAAAACTTCCAGCCAAACAGTACATACTACCCTCATATAAGCATTACTATAACAACTGATAAATGGGGAAAGAACAGGGCAAAGCTTTGGGCTTTACATTTTTTTGTATCATCAGTTTTACTCTCATGAAAATGTACAATGTTCTTGCATCAGTAGGAATCAGGGTTTTTTTCCCACCAGAAATGTCAAGTACAGCCCAATGTAATATAGGCTAACCAGGCAAAAGACTTTCCATATTTAGGGAGGACACCCTACGTGGAGTCTAGGAAAATAGCTTGTTTTTAAAATGGTAGTCTTTCTAGTGATCTCAATTCTGGGAGTCTATCGCAAGAAAATAATCAGAAATGTAGGAAAATCTTCATGCACAAAGATGTTATCACAGTGCTATTATTATTTATAATAACAATGGAAATTTGCTAAATGCTTAATACTAGGGAAATGGTTGAGTAAACTGCTATATTTAATATTTCTGAAGACTTTACAATAATAAGGAAAAGTAGTCATAGTGTTGAACGAACAAAGCAGGATGTACGGGTTTATGTCAGATGCAAAGTAAACTGCATGAAAAATACACACAACTGAAGTAAGCAGTAAACATCGACTCGAAGAAGAAACAACAAAATGTCACCAATGAGTGGCTGTCTTAGGATAGAGAGGTGACGCATGATTTTTTTCCTTTCTCTAACTTCGCTGCATGTTACTGATTATAATGGGACAAACTTATAAACTTTATAACAATAGAAAGAAGAGAAGGAGAGGGGAAGAGAGTAATTATTCCTCCACCCTGGCTTCCGAGGCAGTTAGAGAAACAAACTCCGAGGCCTCATTGAAATCAGGCACCAGGCGGCTAAGACGGAGAGCAGAAAACCAGCAATGTAAGAAATGGCCCTAAGAGAGCACGTTAAAATAAAGGTGAAAGGGTAGCCGCAGTGAGAACTTGCATTAGGATAATATTTTGAAATGTTAGCCCATGTGATTTTCTTGGTTCCCAGACTTTTCTTCTATTCAGTCAGCTGTGTATTGTGAGGCACTTGCTCAGAAAGTAGGAAAAAAATCACACATCTGTTCTTCGCTTGGGTTTTAGAGCCCAAAGCCTCCGCGGAGCTGGAAGAGTTTGGGGCATGAAGTGAGAGAGGCTTGCTGGCCCTCAAGGCTAGAAAGCATTGCCCAGACTGGGATGAAAGGGGAGTTGGAACAGAAGCTAAGAGAGCTGAGACTCTGGTGGGTCCCCAACGGTAGGTCCCACAGCCCAGCCACCTCCCCTAGTTGTGCAGGAATGCGTAAGGAAATGCCACAAAGTCCACACGGGCTCGAGGGCATCTGTGTTCTTTTCCCAGGTAGAGCCAGGAAGGTTTCAAGGTGCCAGAAGAGGAAAGGTGACATGGCAGGTATACACAGCCCCAAGCAGCTGCTGGGTTTCCTCACTCTGAAGTGATAGAGAAGTTGGATTCCGGCAGGTCTAAGAGAAGCTTGGGAGGAGTGAAGTCTACCCAGTACCCACCACTTAGCAGGATGCGAAGGGGCAGAATACCCAGAACACCTCTGGAGCTCTCTCGTGCTCCAGAGAGCCCACTGAGTGGCCCAGGGCCTTAGCGGCCTCAAAGAGTTTCTGTGTCCAGGGAGGTGTGGGCCAAGCCCTCCTGAGCCAGCAGAAAGAGCCATCTAGCTCTTAAAGGGCCCTGAGATGAGAACGAAAAGGAGCCAGCAATGAACAGTGTGGCCTGATGACCAGGATCAGACAGAATGGTCATCTCGGTGGCTGCCAGCGCAGAGAGAAAATCATGCTCAGCAAATGCACTGCCCCCAATCTAGATGGTGGCAAGATGTCAACCCCCAAGAAATGCAGTGTAATCATGGGCAGGGGGGCTGCTGAAATGAATGAAATTTAATTTCTAATACCCAAAGGAATAAGAGCTCAAATGAGAAAGTAGCCATTTCATTGATACCAAAAAGCCATCGATTGTAAAATGCATCATTGACTTCTGTATCATGAAGAAAGAAAGATGCCAATTAATCTGTGAAAGGATGGTTTCTCATCACTTAGAATTTTTATTTTATACTTGCTGAAAAAGCTCTTCTAGATTTGTTGGGACATAGACTTTTATTATGCACCATGCTTGTGTATATATAAAAAAGAAAATAAATTAGTTAAGAAATTCCTGAAATGATCTTTGCATTCAGCGTCTAACTCTTCTGAATCAATATGCATATTTTTCTGCACAATATTGTCCTCTGTGTTGATGATGGAACATTTCTTACAAATGCCCCCACTATTGGCTCCAGCTTTTCTTCAAGATGTTGCCACCCATTCGAAAATGTGTAATGTGGGTGCATTCTTGCTTGGCACGTACTAACAGGCAATGCCTTTTTATACAACTCAGTAACAAAATATATCACAGTTTCATAAGCTTGCAGTAATCTACCTCTATTACCCTGTATGAGGCTGTTGCTTTACAGTGGTTCCTCAAACATATAATTTTCTTTACTGATATCATATTTATACCCCACTGCTCTGTTTCCAAACCCTTCCATTAACTCTAACTTTTCATTTCAACACTGAAATTTAGGATGATCTTTTTGAAAAATTTTCAAAGAGCAGCTAAACTCAACTTGGGTAATACCAACAGTGCATATAATTCAACTGAAGGGACAATGATACAAATACCTATGACTAAGTTCAAACATGCACAGGTCAGCACTGTCACCTGGCCAACAGCGATTCAAAGATGCCATCAGTTATAAGATCCTGATTTCAGGGCTTCCCTGGTGGCGCAGTGGTTGGGAGTCCGCCTGCCGATGCAGGGGACACAGGTTCGTGCCCCGGTCCGGGAAGATCCCACATGCCGTGGAGCGGCTGGGCCCGTGAGCCATGAGTCTGAGTCTGCGTCCGGAGCCTGTGCTCCACAACGGGAGAGGCCACAACAGTGAGAGGCCCGCGTACCGCAAAAAAAAAAAAAAAAAAAAAAAAGATCCTGATTTCAGAGTTGTTAACATATAAAAAGCATATATTAGAATTAATGAAGTATGCTTGTAAAATCAAGGTTTGCCCATTACACAGATGCAAGACCCTCCCATCACAGCAATGGGAGATTACACTTGCAGTTTCAAAGCACCCAGCTAAGAATACACAAGCAGGCTGGCCACAGGGTAAGGTCCAAAGTCCTTAATGTAATGCGGGCTTCTGCTATCTGGCAGGAATTGGTTAAGCAGGAACAGCACCCCTGAACTTCTGGCCTGAAGAGGAAGGTTTTATGGTTTCACAGAGGAAGTGTCACAGCATCCATTTTTCTGTACCTTCAAATCCATTTTCAGCCTGGCCCTTAATCAGGCAGTGAATCTTCCTGATAAAGAGCAGATTATAACCTTCCCTTTATGGTATGACTGGAGTGCAGTATACAAAAGAAAACAAAACAAACAAAGTGATGGGTAACGGGAGTAAAAGGGAGCATAGACATGTGTTTAACAGCTTGGCCTTGGAGTTCAACTGACATGGGTTTGAGGTCTGCTCTTATTTATTGTATTATAAGTCACTTAACCTGTGTGTGGCAGAGATTAGCCAGATACTTCACTAATATCATTTCCTCTTCTTCCTGGGCATATAACAAGACCACACAGCCCAGCCCCCGTGCATTTAGATGGGACCATGCAATTGATTTCTGGCCAATGGAATTTAAGCAAAAGGAATATACCATTTCTAGGCCTGACATCAAAGCCCTTCTATTCCTCTCTCCTTTCTCTTATCAATTGCCACCAGATTCAGGGGACCTACGAGAGGATTCTGACTCCCTAGAGGATAGTGGCACCTCTGTATGGAAGGATTCTGAATCCCCGAATAGCTGTGTGGAGTAGACACCCTTGACCGCCACACTACATGGACAGTAACGTGAGCAAAACATCAGGCTTTGCGTGTCATAGCAGCTATTCCACTCTATTGAATACATGCTGTCTTCCTCCGCGTCCTCTTGCATGACAGAGATTAAATTAGTTACTTAAAGGAGTTGGTACAATCCTGCTACACAGTAAATACTAAGTAAATTGTGACTATGTTACTATTGTTGGGATCGTACAGGCAGGAGGCTTTCTTGCAGCCTATAGTAGAGGGAAGTAAAACTTCTATAAATATCAACTGATACAGACTGTATTTAAAGTGAAATTTGAGCAATCACATTTTCAGAGACTGAGAATAATCTGCAAATAGTAATAAAGATCCTGAAACAGGGAAGTGACAGATTCCGAGCAGGCATTGCAGGTCAAGGACCAGTGTCAGACTCAGAAGGAGGGCAGCAGGAGATGGGAGAAGAGGAATCTGGATCAGGCCGGAACAGAAACTGCTCCCCTGAGCCACACTGGGCCATGGTTCTCAGCAGCTCCTCAGGGAGGAGGAAGTGGCCATGGTCATCAAGATTCTACTCCTGAATACATAATGATTGCATGATTCCATCATCCTCATTTGATTCCTTTATTGTTTCCATGATGTCCTCAGGTAGCAGACCCCTCCAGGCACTGCTACCGGGACACTCCCCCACCTGCGCTTTGAAGTCAGTTCTGGTAAGTAACGTGGCTTCTCCCTGTCCAACAAGATTTATTTCCAGCTGTGTGTGTGCAGTGCATTCTACTGGCCTTTGAGACCTTCTCCAGTTACTCAGTCTTGTCATTTGTTCATTCACTCATTCATTCAAGGAACATTGATTGAGCACCTGCCATGTGGCAGGCACGGTGCCAGCTACTAGATATACAGCAATAGCAAAACAAATACATGTCCAATTACATATGTAGAAAAAGTACTCTGAACATGAATAAAAGGAAATCACTAGGTTCTGATGGGGAAGAACAAGAGGGACTCCATTTAGAGAGATCACCCAGGAAAACCTGCCCGAGGAGATGATAATTAAATCAACGTGGTACCTGTACCCACCTCCCCTGTAGACTGTAAATGTCCTCAAGACAGGGATTCCCACAGCCCTTGGCAATGTCCCCATGCATAATAGGTGCTCATTAAATTTATAAATGAGCTTTTTCCTCTTCTAGAGAGCATCAGCCCCAATCTGAGTTTTTGACCTTCTCTTCACCCTTCTCCTGCTGCCCATCTATTGCTTTCTGTTCATCAGCAGAGCAAGCTTCAAGGAGATGCCCATATTTTTCTAGGCTCTTATTCTTCTGTAAGCCTTGCCCCCGGGCAGACAAGCCTGATCTCTGTGGTATCCACAACGCTACGGGATGTTGGGAATAGTCTTGATAACTGCCATTGCTCGGACCCCAGCCTTCGACGGTGGCTCAGGCACCCAGGATGGCTTTCAGGACTGTCTCCTCTTTAGGAGCGCTGTCTATGGCTTAGTCTCTCTTTATCCACTCTCTTAAAATATAGAAATACAACCGTCAGAGTCATGATTAAAGGGAAAAATCAAACAGTAATAGTGCTCCAGAGACACTGAGAGTATTATGAAAAGGAAGTGTTTAAGTGGAAAATACTCAGCTTTGGAAATAAAACTGTAGGCATCTGAACTTAAGTATGGAACCCAGTTAAAAGATGTGAGAAATGGTAAGAAGCTCTTTTGCCATTGAGTCAAGTCTCTGGCAAATGATCCTTGATGAATCCAAATTTGCACAGGGATTAGAAACTTTCCATGCGCTTGTATTTCATCAGCTGCTTTGAGTTACTTTTAAAGAAATGCATTTTTAATGAGAAATTTTTGACAGAGAATGCAGTGCAGATGTAATTCTTTGGAACAATTATTTCCTTTGTTGGTGCTTTTTTCCCCCACAGTACCCACTTGCAATTAAATAAAACAGTAATTAAAACTCTAAATTCACTCAGCATTACTGTCCCATCGGTCACCTTCAGGGATCCTTCAAATGTCATTGTGGAAAGAATGTCTTATCGGAAATGAAATGTGCTAAGACAGAAGGCCTTAGATTTTTCTAGTTTGGAGTCATAAATATACAGGAACATTTTAAGGGATTTGAAAATTATCACAGTGAAATAAAAATCCAAGACTATAGACCATAGGATAGCTTAACTCTCTTAGAAAAAAAATGACTTTTTTTGACATTTTTATACAAATTACATACACATTGAAGAATTTAGTGACATATAAGTTACAGGCATAGACCCACACACTCCCCCCAGTGCAGACATGAAACATTCAGTCTAATTTAGCCATGACATAAGTGTATCTTTCTGAGTCTTTCCCTAAGACAGGGTGTGTTCAAAATTGTTGTTAACTCATCAAATGAGTCTTTGAACCTTCTTAAAGTGATTTAAGAATGGCCTTCCCTCCCCATTATTTCCTCCTCTTCCCCATCTCCCCCACTCCTGCTCCTCTGGAATCTCCCACTTTCCTAAAAGGCACCATTGTTCTTCCAACAGCAAACACAAGCAACTTCCAAGAGCAACTCAGACTGCTTCTTTTCATGGCCCATCTGAGCCATTGGTCTGTAATATTTTTTTCATCCTCTCTCGTCTTATTTTCTTTTTATTAAAACTACATTATTCTCTTATTATCTTTAATCTTTAATCATTTATCTTATTATCTTTATCTCTTATTATCTTTAACCAGATCTCCTGACTTTCACTTCCTCCTCACACCAATCCTCACAACCATTGCTACCAAGTTAATATTCCTAAGAGCAGCTGCTGAATGACTCTCCTGTTAATGAAACTCTAATGCTCACTTTGCCTGCCTAGGGCACATTGCAGGATTTAGTGTCCATTTACCTTCCTGGTACAACATGCATCTTCCCCTTTCATGTACACTTAGCACCCAGGCTGATTGACTTGTCCTTAGTTTTCTGTATACATAACATACTTGACCCTCTCCACATCTTCAATCATGCTATTTTCTCCACGAAATAGCATTCATCTGCATGAACAAATCCTATCCACCTTTCGAATCCCAATTCGAGAAAAGCTGCTCCACGAATTGGGCCTTGAAGGACAACTGCAGGCCCCACAGGAATCCTAGAGTATTCAGAAAATTCCTGACACTGACTTCTATCACATTCAAGCCTTCTCTTTCTCCACTGAGTTGAAATTAGAATTATTTTCCTAATATGCCCTCTCCATACAATTAATTCTTATCTTTTTTTATTCTGCTCTCTGTTTACCAAAGAACAGAGTGGCATTGTCACCATGAACAGTTCTGGGGGTATAAGTGGTGGAGGTGGGTACGCAGTCTGCCCAGCATCATTTGTAAATAGTCATGTGTGATATGAAAGCATTAGATGAAACTGCCTTAAGGGCCTAGAAAATCGCCAGGCCTCGTGGGCAGGAGTGTGGAGAGATCTCAGCCCAGGCAGTAAACCTTGATCCTCAAGGTCTGGACATTCTCAGCCTGCACCAAAAAATTCACTCTCCAATCCTACAAGTTTCCTAGGAGGTGGGCAAATTAGGAGCAACTGTTTAGGGCTAAAGATAGAGTTTTAAAGGTTCTACTGCCTGCCTAAATGTAGACTTCCCACATTGTCAGGGTTTTGGGCCAGGTCTTTCAATTGCAATAATCCTATAGCTGATGCATATAAAGGATGAGTATTATGAGAATACATGGAGATCTCATAGAAACCCAAGAACAGGAAACTACATAGCACATCCTGTACCTCATGAGAAACAGAGCTGGGAACCATAAGGAACCAAGGTCACTTTATTTCTTGGGACTTACCTGCTTTTCGCAGCACATCTGTTCTTTGCTTCTCTTTTTGCCATCCATTGTCCTCTGTTTGCTCAGAGTCTTTTCTCTCTCATCATTTTAACTTGTACTTGGCTTCTTAAGACCTCTCTTGCCCCAGCTTGACCTGTGATCTTCATGTCCATCCCTAACTGGCTCAGTCTCTCAGTGCCCCAATTCTACCTTACTGAGAGGGCAATGTGATTCACCCAAAAACACTCTGAGCAAGGTCACTGGCTAGCCTAAGTCAGATACCACTAACCTGCTATGTATTTATGCTATAGGGCAGTGGTAATGGGGACTAAGCACATAATAGCTCTTACCACTTCCTGTGAGAAGCTTCTCCTCTTAGAATGGAGTTGTGATTAAAGCAGGGAATGAGCCCCTTCAATTGGTAAAGGTCTGCAGTCTAAGAGTCATATTAAAGTTTCCTAGATTTCCCTTCATTGAGCATGTTTTTGGGGTGTGAGACACCCTGAATACTCTCTCACAATTTGGAAACCTAGCCTACAGGCTCATCACTAAGGCCTGTTGTCTTACCTTGTAGTTCAATGCTAAGAAAGGCCTTTACAATCACACACTCATGGGAAAATGAGTCACCTTCCATGACTCTGTGGAATACTTAAAAGAATCTCCCCCACAGATAATTCATTAACCTTGTATTTAGTTAGAAAGGTCCGGGATGTAGCTTCAGGAAATCCTTGTGAGCACAAGCGATAATTGGGCACATTTTCCTAACAGTGTTCATAAGAAAAGCATTTACACATAGACATGGGAAATCCTGAGACTTAGTTCTAAAAGTTTAGCATTAACAAAAATTGTCAAATATGAAGTATTTCAGAATCAAATCCCCTACTCAAAAATAAAATGGGAAGGGGGACAGAAGCTACATTGGAGCGAATCTTAGTGAACTTGGCCCCTGCATCCTCTTTGGGTGTGTTGAACGGCAAAGAGAAAACCTGTGACATCTGTGCCTGGTTATTTAGTTCGTAAAGAGCCAGGGTCATGCGTTCTATCTTGTTCCCCAGTTGGCTTCATCTTGTTCAATGGCTACAGCATGTACCTGGCACCCTGGCCAGGAAGCTGACTCTGCAGGCCCTTGTTCTTTGGGGCTTTAGAGTGTTGGAGAGTGATGAAAATTTATTGCCATGACTGAAAAAAACCAACATGAAAAGCACCTTCAATCCATCTGTCTTGCCATCTTCACTGGCAGGAGACACCCCTTCACTTGTTAGGGTCTTGCTGTTCATCCTGTTCTGCAATGACAATAGGAGAATAATAAAAGAAAATCAAGGAAAAAAGAATGTCAGTGACCTCCCTCAATTAGAAGTACTTTTTTCATTGAGTCAAATGGGAAAAGATTGACCTTCTGAATAAGTCAAAAGGAATTTGATAAAAATTCAACATTGATACCTAATTTTTAAAAAATTGCTTAGTTAACCTAGAAATAGAGGGAAGAAAGAGATATAACCTAAACAAAATAAAGAATATCTGTATAGGGACTTCCCTGGAGGCGCAGTGGTTAAAGAATCTGCCCACCAATGCAGGGGACACGGGTTCGAGCCCTGGTCAGGGAAGATCCCACATGCTGTGGAACAACTAAGCCCGTGCACCACAACTACGTGACCTGTGCTCTAGAGCCCACGAGCCACAACTACTGAGCCCACGAGCCACAACTACTGAAGCCTAGAGCCCATGCTCTGCAACAAGAGAAGCCACCGCAATAAGAAGCCCGCACACCGCAACGAAGAGTAGCCCCCGCTCACCACAACTAGAGAAAGCCCATGCGCAGCAACGAAGACCCAACACAGCCAAAGATAAATAAATAAATAAATACATAATTTTTTTTAAAAAAAGGATATCTGTACCAAACCAACAGCAAATACTATATACATGGTGAGGGAGTGAGTCCCATTAACATCAGAAATAAGAAAAAGATGCCCTCTCTAATCATGAGCATTTAACATGGTCTGGAATTTCTAGTTAGTGAAATAAAACAATGAAAAGAAAAGTAAGATGTATCTTTTGGTAAGGAGATAAAATTGTTGTTTGCATATAATATTATTGTTTATCTAAAAAATTAAAACCAATAAATAAAGCAACTATCAATCTTAAAGAGAATTTAATAGGGCAGAAAGTTACAAAATAGGCATAATTTTTTTCCCCTAAATACAGCAGCAACTATATTGGAATTGGATCAAGAATACAGATGACTGTTGACCCCCCCTCACAAATTTTTTTAACAAAACAAGGATAAACCCGATGAGTACTGAAAAATCGGGGCAACTCATCAGTGACTAGAGAAATTGTGAGTAATTCTTTGAAAATAAAAACATAAGATAAAATATTGTAAATAGTAGAACAGAACACATGAACCTCAACTAAGATTGAATAAACACAAATTGCAGAGGTGGTCTTGGATCAACCAATATGTGGTTAATTGATAGGCAAATTTCACTTATGAACTGATACAAAGAGAGTATCTGAAAGTTGAATCCAGCAGAATATTAATAGCATAATATGTTATGACCAAGTAGAATGTATTCTATGTTCTATGTAGAATATATTCATGAAATTCACTACAATAACAGATCAAAGGAAAAAAATACATGCAGCTTAATATACTTTAAAAAGCATTTGTTAAATTTCAATACATATTCCAATTTAAAAAGAAAAAAAAAGCCCAAAAAAGAAATAAAAGGAAATTTATTTAGCTTAAAGTTTAGACAAGTATATAGCAGAGCCTATAGAAAGCACTATATTAATGCAGAAAGAAACATTGAAATAATTCCCATTAAATCAAAAAAGATCAGAAAACATGCTATCACTGCAATTATTAAATATTTTACTAACAGTATTAACAAATTAAACAAGATAGGAAATTTTTAAAAGAAACATACATATGGAAAAGGAAAAGACATATAATCATTATTTGCAGATAATATAATTGTCTACATAGAACCCAAGGGAATAAACTAAAAAATTTCCAGAACTTATATGAGGGTAGATACGGCTAGTACAAGATTAGCACACAAAATTTATCACAATCTGTAATAATCAGTTAGAAAGTTAAAAGAAAAAAAGACACCATCATAACAGCAACAAACGAAAAACCCCACAAGAAACATTCAAGAACAGTATGAGTAGGATAAACAAAACCTAAATAAATGGAGATATACCATTGATTTAAATGCAAATATACAGGGTTTTTTTAAGTTAATTAAAATTCCAACAAAATCTTTTCTGGAACTGACAAACTGATTCCAAATTTTATATGAAGGAAAATGAATGAGAGAAGCCAAGGCATTTTTAAAACAACAGTGAGGGATAACTTGACAAACACTAAAAAGCTAAGGTAAGATGTGTTAGTATTAGCTACTGAATAGAGAGATGGCTCACTGAAGCAAAAAATTCAAAAATGCTGTGTATGAGGGAATTTAAAATATAAAGGCAGCATTTCAGATCAGGGGGGAAAGGATAGTCATGATATTGTGAAAAATGTATATTCATTAGATTGCTACCTCTTGCCATGCTAAAAACAAATTCCAGATAGATTATTAAAAAATACAGTATTTTAAAATAAAATTTAAGTTTAGAAAACAGAAAGTATCTTTTTATAATATTATGACAGAAAACCCAGAAGCCAAAACCAATGGCATTTGACTGTATAAAAATTTTAAACTTGTATAGTACTAATAGACCACATAAAAATGTGAAAAGACATTCAAAAGACTGAGAGACCATAAAACCAAAAACGAATTACTACTCAAAATTCAGAAAAGCAATTACAAATAAGTAAGGAAAAGACAAACAACTCACTTGAAAATAAGAAAAAGATTAGAACAAGCAGTCACATAAGAAGAAATACAAACATATGAGATTTGCTCAACCACACTAGGCATCACAACAATGAAACCCAAAACAATAAAAACATAATTATTTTCCCTCAGATAGAAAGAATTAAAAAGATTAATAACATCCAATATCAGCAAAACTGTAAAGAAACCTTATTATTGGAAGTAAAATTTAAAAACCATGACAAAATCCTTTTGCAGAGCAATTTGCAAACATGACTAGCATTTCCACAATTGTAAAAACACAAAGAAGCTTGAATAAAGATATTAATTGAAATATTCTTTAAATCGTAGTGCATCAGTTCAGTAGACTCGAGTCTGCTGACTTCACAGGCACTGTTCTTTTCTGTTCCTCACAGCTAAAAATGGAGTTCATAGAAGGCCAGGGCATTGATTTTTCAGCATCCATTGCTGAGAGTCCAGATCTAAGAGGCACAGAAAACAGCAAGAGCAGAACTCACCACCTGCCCCATTGCCCAGACTCATTACCCGGGTTGAATATCTCAGGGGTCAGATCAGAGAGCCTGTTGCAACCAGCTGGCCCCAACATAAACACTATGATGAGCAGGTAGAGCTGTCGGTCCTACTTCCAGTGGATGGAAAGAAACTGGAAAGTGAAGATCTGCACTATCTAATGAAATTCCTGGCTGTGGGTCAACTCAGTTTAACAAGTATTTACCTAGACACTACGTGGGGATAGGCACTGGGGACATATGGATGAGTAAGACACAATTTTTGACCTCTAGGAATTTATATCTTTGTTTTTGTTTTCTACTCCAGATTCTTAGTTATCATTATGATTCCCTGGGCAAAAGCTAGTGACCCTAAACCAGTGGTTCTCAAAGTGAGGTCCTGGGACCTCAGCAGCAGTAGCATCTCCTAGAAACTTATTAGAAACACAGATTCTCAGGTTCCACTCCAAACCTCCTCAATCAAAATCTCTGGGGGTGGGGTCCTTCCAGTGATTCTGATGTACACATAAGTTTCAGAACCATTACTCTATATTAAGCACTAAACAATGCCCAGATTATTTTCCTTGTAAAAATTTTGCATAAGATCACTAGTGAATACAAAAGCAACCACTGTATAATTTGGATAAGCTATCTGATTATAAAATGGTGACTCAGGGCTCCCCTGGTGGTGCAGTGGTTGAGAGTCCGCCTGCCGATGCAGGGGACACGGGTTCGTGCCCCAGTCCGGGAAGATCCCACATGCCGCGGAGCGGCTGGGCCCGTGAGCCATGGCCGCTGAGCCTGTGCGTCCGGAGCCTGTGCTCCGCAACGGGAGAGGCCACAACAGTGAGAGGCCCGCGCACCGCAAAAAAAAATAAAGAAAAGAAAATGGTGGCACATATTTTGCACATATGATTTCTGGTAACCTCCCATTATCATAGAATTATCCTATATAGAATGTTCCTGTAGCAGAAACATATATTCATTTACTGCTAGATCAATACATGGTTATTTTTTTGATTTCCTATGATTTATCTGACACTGTAGATGTTGCAATGAACAAGTTCATGCATATAGCATTTTTTTTCCTGATTAATTCCATGGGATAAATGTTCAGGCATGGGATAACTGCGTGGGGAAGAAAAGAATAGGAACATCTTTATACATGTTGCCATGCTGCTTTCCAAATGGGTTTGTCCTCAAATGATGCCAGCTGTCCTGTGAATGTAAGTTTCATCACCTTCTTCGGGCATAATCATTGCATTTTTGTGTGTTTAAAATGTTGCCTCAAGGCTGCTCTATTGTACTTTCTTTGTTTTCTAATGAGATGGTAGATTTTTCCCATGTGTTTCTTTAATATTCACATTGCCTCTTGTGTGACTCATCTGTGGATTATTTCTTGGTTATCAGAGATATTGCTTTAAAAAATACTCACTTAAGAAGTTCTTACTGGAGTCAGGAAATAGAATTGTGTTCCAGGTATGTTCCAAATATATCAGAGTGTAGAATTAAGCATCTAAATGATTAGGAATCCTTCATCTGAGCCACTGATAGAGATTCAATAGAAGTACTTTTTGAGTTTTCTCAGGGCTGCTGTTACTCATATGGAGTACTATGTATTAGGAAAAAAAAAAGAAAAAAAAGGTGTCCTTCTTAGGGTTGTAGTACATTCCCTGGCCCTGGGCATGAGCCTTGATGAACAGAGGGTTTCAGTCTCCATTGGCTCCCTAGCCCAGGCACACTTGAACAGTGAATAATCTGTTTGACCTTATCCTACCACCCTGAGCCTGTCACTTTGAGCTCCTATGTGAAACTCGTGATTTTCTGAAAACCAGACCAAGGTAGGAGGGATCCTGCCATTGCCTCATTTCTATGGCCTCAGCTTCTTCTGGGTGGCTTCAGGTTTGAGAAGTGGCCCCACCACTTCTAGTTGTCTTTTCTGTGGTTTGGAAGGAAGCCCTGTGCTTAAGCAGGTTGGACACACTAATGAGGACCCAGAAGTTGGAGGGCATCTCCTACCACGGCTCTTGAAAGGAAGTGCTGTGTGTGTCACTGTTTCCATTAGTGAGAAGGGAGAGCATATTGCAAAGGCCATTCCGGTATAGTCAAAGGAGTTCTCCTTCCCGTCAACTGTGGTATGTTCAGAGAACTTTCCATCTCTATCTTGCTTCGCCCCTGACCACTGACATCTACTAACTGTCCTTATTCTTCCAGATGTTGACGTTCATTTGTACCCTCAGCCCAATGTGCACAAGCCTTCCCTATCTTAAAAGAAATATCCGTTCCTCCACGCAACACATCCTCCAGCTACTGCTCTTTCTCCTTCTTTGGACAAATGAATTTCTAAAGGAATCCTATACAATAGTCTCTACTTCTTCACCTCCCATTCACTATCAGCCACCAACCCAATAATTCCTCTAGAACTGTTCTCACCAAGGCTACTAGCTTAACTCTTTTAGTCCTTGTGGAATTTCTTGGTTTGTAACATTTATGAAAATTAATAAAATCACTTTCAAGGACTATATTTACCATTTAATTGCATTAGGCCATGAGTCTTTCAAGAAGAAGTCCTATTTGGAAATCCTTTCATGTCTTGAGAGGATAAATAAAAATCACCTTTGCCACCTCCAAGTCTCACAAGCAGGAAGGTCTCTAAAATCTGGACACAACAATAAGTTATCTTTTGTGCAAACAAAAGAAAGGATATAAAGAAAAAAAAGTGTTAGAGAACAATGGGGTACCCCAAAATATATTGCTCCTCCACTGACTTCAACTGAAAGAGAACAACAATTCACTGTTGGGAATGTACAGATGTTTGACCACAGGAGAAGTCCAGGCAGAGACAGCACTAAGGAATGATGGTTTCTATGTTGTGATATCAAAGTTTTCAAATTTGACTACTCAATGTTTAAATTAAAAAATAGTAATAATAATTACATTTAAAAATAAGAATTCAAATTCATTTTTATATGCCAGAATTCCATTCTGTGATAGTGTATTAGTTTTGGCCAAATACTGATCTTAACACTAGGTCAGTCAGCAAAACTGTCTATTAATAAGCCCTCTTCTTCTGATGACTCCTTAAACATTGATGATGTCTCTATGAGAAATACAGGGAGGAAAGAGACATGTAAATAACACTGCAGTCATCAAAAAGCAGACTGTGGTACAGTACAAATAACCTATTTTCCTCAACTAGTAAATGTAATCCTTAATAAAAAAATTTAAAACAGAAGGGTGAACCGACCCACAAATTGAGACCTAATTGTTATATCAACCAATTGTAATATACAGACCTTAGTAGGCTCATGACTCAAATAAATAAATTATAAAATAAATAAATATATATGTATATTGACATATAAATATACAAAAAAATCAAGTAAATTTGAATGCTGACTAGATATTGGACTCTATTAAGAAGGTATCGTTAATTTTTTTAGGTGTGAAAATAGTAAGAGGCTTTATTTTTTTAGAGATATCTATGGAAATATTTTTTAAGAAAATGATAAAATGTTGAGGATTTATTTCAAAATAATCCAGGCAGGGGGAATGGGATTAGAGCATGGAAGAAACAAGATTGGCTGTAAGTGCTATGGTACCCAGCCTCCAGTATAACCCCAATGAACCCCACCTTGTGGTATTCATGCTCTTGTGTAATCTCCTCCCACATGGAATAGGGTTGACCTGTGTAATCATAAGATGTTGTGGAAATGAAGGTGTCTGAAGAAGAGCTCACAAATATAGCTTCTGCCTTGCTATCTCTAAGATCACTCACTTTGGGAGAAGTCAGCTAACATGTTAGGACACTTGGGCAACTCTGTGAAGAGATCCACATGAAGGGAATCTAGGGTCTGCTGCCAACAACCGGCACTAACTTGCCAGGCACGTGAGCGAACCAACTTGGAAGTAGATATTCAAACCCCAGTCAAGCCTTCAGATGACCACAGTTCCCATCTGAGCCACATCCACACAGCGAAGCCACTCCTGGACATAGGACCCACTGAAATAAGGTGCAATAATAAGTGTTTATTGTGTTAAGTTGCTAAGTTTGGGGGTAATTTGTTATGTACAAGAGATCACTAGTAAAAGTGAAATTATTGAAGTGTGGTGATGCGTGCACAAGGAGTTCATTACAGTCACTCTTCAGTATCTGTGGAGGATTGGTTCTAGCACCCCCTGCAGATACCAAAATCCATGGTGTAATATTTGCATAGAACCTAGGCATATCCTCCCATATACTTTAAATCATTTCTAGATTATTTATAATAACTAACAGTGAAAATGCTAATGCAAATAGTTGTAAATACAATCTTAATGCTATGTAAATAGTTACTGGCACGTGGCAAATTCAAGTTTTGCTTTTTGGAATTTTCTGGAATTTTTAAAAATATTTTCCATCCATGGTTGGTTGAATCTGCAGATGCACGGCCTCAGGATTTGGAGTGTTGACTGTACACCATTCTCTCAATTTTATACATGTTTGAAGTTTTCTAAGTTTTCTTAAGGTCAATATTAAAAAACAAAATATTTCTGTTTCATAGAAGTCTATTATCTATCCTCTCTCTACACTGTACTTTTACATTTAAATGAATGATTTCACACCTTTATCACCTCAGTCTCCCAAATATTTATCTAAATTCCAGACTTCTGCACTAAGCCAGTTTCATATACCTAACACTTAGGACAAATCAAAATCTCTTTTTTTTTTAAAACCAAACATCTCTTTCCCTCAAACCTGCTCCTCTTATGGTATGTTCCATCTTCATGAATGTCACCATTGTCACAAACCTAGGAATCATGCTGGACCTTGTCTCCACTCTCAACCACTTTCCAGGTCCTGCTGGCTCCATGTCCTAAATAGCTGCTTATTATCACCCCTTCCCCCTTCTCTATCCCCTGTTCTTAGTTGAAACTTTCATTTTCTCACACCAAGATTTTATCTCACTCTGTATTATTAGCATAGACTAAGTTATGGTAATAGATCCAAATACACAATGACTCAACGTCACAAATGTTTATTTCTGGCTCACAGGACAGTCCGAGAGTGTGTTTCAAGATAGTAAGGAGGCCTGTAATGATGGCAGCAGCAGTATCTTCATGACTTGGTTTCCAAGGTCTCAACTGAGTCCACCAGTAAGAAGAAAAGCATAAAACCCAGTATATGTGAGGTTTTAATGGCCTGACCAAGAGGTAGCACAATTAACTTTTTGCACACATTTCACAGAATAAGGACACACAGCCACACTAACTGCAAAAGAGCCTGAGAGATGTGGTCCGGCTGTGTAGCTAGGCAGAAGAAGCACATTTTGGAAACCAGCTCTTCTTCTTTGCCAGATATCTTTTACTTTTTCATCCTTCATATTGCTACCAGGGCACTCCAACATGGAACTTAGATAATACTTGTTGAGTGGGGGAGTGAGGCAGTGAGTGAACAAGAAGCTATTAAGAAGCTGTGAAGATTCTCCTCAAAATTCTCCAATGGCTCTCCATCCATTATAGGATAAAAATTGTAACTTATCATTGCATCAAGGCCCCTACTGCTCTGCTTCTGATTATCTTCCAGCCTCATCTCACATCACTCATTCCTTCTCGCACTTGTATTCAACTAGATGGGACCATTTACCATTGCCCGAATTAGCCATGCTCTCACATATGATATGTATACGTTTCTTCTCCTTTCACCACCCACAAATCTCCCACGCATCCCTCACGCCTCAATTCAAGAGTCATTTCCTCTTGGAAGCCTTCACCAGTACCCTACCTCCACTTCTGCGCCAGGCAGAATGAGAGGCTCGCTCCCGCTTTAGCTCTTTAGTTCCTTGCAGTGACCTCTACTGTGTGCTTGCACAACCTGCCTCTCCTCTAGGTAATGAGTTAGCTAATGGGGAAAGCAGTGCGTGTGCTACTCACTCTCTTCCTATTAGTGATGGGGCAGCAACCATTTAGGCAGTTTTAACTTTCTCCATTTCAAATTCCACCAGCTTGTAGAAGTATAGCCAAAAATAAAAAGCAACACATAGAGAAAACATCAGAAAGGTAAATACAAAGTTTCCTCCTCCTTTTGGGTAAATGGCACCGCCATCACAATTACCCAAGCCATGTGCGTATGTCTGTATATATGTATGTACGCATATATAATCCAAGGGGGATTGCCTGATCTCTCCTCATCATTTACATTTAAATCACCAAATCCTATACAGCCTACATCCTTAATATCACCAAGTTCCCTTCCTCTCTGTGTGCTCCACCCTGGCAAGTTCAACCCTTCTCCCCAAGCTCTCCTCCTCCTAAAGGAACTTCCTCTCGTCCCTCTCTCACTCTACACCACCTTTTCACGCTGGTGCAGATCTGGGCAGGAACTTTCAATGACACTCTCGCCAGTCCTAGCTGATGCTAACTCTTGGTCCTAAGCACAAGGAGGTCCTGGTCAGATCTCAGACTCTTTCCAGCCTCCACTCCTGCACTGATGCATCAATTCCCAGTGCACTGACGCTCTAACTCCGCAGAGCTGTCGTCAGTCCTCGACTCTAACATACATTTTTACCCGTCCAAGTCTTTTCACCTCTCTTTCAAAGTGCCCTTCCTCCCCTTCCACGCCCCCCCCCCCAACCCGGCCTTTTCCTACCATAAACTATTCATCATGAAGTGGCTCAAATAATATCATTTTTTGAAGCCTTCCCCCACCACACAGAGGTTCGTACAACCTGTTCCCGTAGGATTTGCTTTCGAGAGCTACGTCAGCACTGATCTCATTGTAACCATTGTTTATGCATCTCTCTCCCAGTGCAACAGTGACCTCACTTGTCCCCTGCTCCACTCTATGCTGCAGAGAACTGCTTTCTCCAGGTTCCCTTTCCTCTAGCTCTGGATTGCTTTGGCCAGTGGAAGACACGTGTGAAAGATTAGGAAGCTAGAAGCTGGGGGGAACCAGAATATTCCTCTCCCCTCCTCCTTAGCTTTCTGTGATGTTCCTGGAAATGTCTCTAGCTGCTCCCCACCGGTCAGGCCCCACCATGGTTCTTGCCATGGTTCTAGCCCCCTCCACACAGTCCTCCTGGGCTCTGGCAACACTGCTCTCCCCGACCACACCCCACTATACCCCTCCACACCCATCCCTCCCATGCCCCCCACCCCTGTGCCTCTGCCCTAGGGCAGTAGCAGTTTCCTACTCTTACTATTCCTTCACCATCCCCTTTGCCATCCCAGTTTCTCCCTGATCATGTAATCAATTCCCTCTAATTTAAAACGTAGAGTGAGTCTGTTTTACTGAGTGGCTCTGACTCATATATACCACCTCTAAATCAAGGTCCTCCAAGCAGGAACCATGTATGCAACCACTGTTTAATACATGTTCATTTAAAGAATGAGCAGAGGGAATTCCCTGGCGGTCCAATGGTTAGGATTCCGTGCATTCACTGCCCAGGGCCCGGGTGCAATCCCTGGTTGGGGAACTAAGATCCCACAAGTGACGCAGCGTGACCAAAGTGGGGAAGAAAATGAGTAGAGCCCTATTAAGCTATGTCTTAAGTTAAGTAATAGTTATACACCTATAACTCAATATATTAGAGAAAAAGAAGGAACCATATCCCTAGACGTTTCAATCAGACAGGCCAAGAAGGAAGGGCCCTATGCAGGGCCCTCTACAGGAACAAGAACTGACCCTGACCCCCGGCCTTCTTCACTAAGATCAACCAGTATTCCATTAAAAAGTTTCAGCCACAAAGTGTGGCATTCTTTCCTTGTGGTTCACATTACCCAGAAGCCTCTGGTTTCCTGGAATTTGTATTGAGTAGCAGCTGTCAAAGATGATAATATTTGCCAACAATCCCTGTGGCACTACTTTACATTTTTCTGAAACAAAAAGGGGATTATTTTGTCCATATTTCTCATTTCTACAGGCTTTTGCATATATTGGTTCTTCCTCCTCTGGCATTAAATAGCAACATATTCCCATTAAATCATGAAAGTTACATTATTGTCTTTTAAACATCAGTTGTCAATCAAGGTTGACAAACAAGCTCTCTGACATTCTCATGAACATCTTACTCAGCCTGTGAGTACAAATGTCTCACTGATTTTGAGAAACACTCGTCACAAGCAGGCAGGCAGAAATAAATACTTGAGAATTTCATTTTTACCAACTTCCCATAATCACCTATTCAATTCTATATGCCTGCATTGTCATCCCAAACAATAATCTTTGAAACTCTCTAAATTTTGCTGTGATCATTGTTGATCTAATCAAATCAAAATACTCACTGCTGACTTGTTATCTTTTCTCTCTGGTCTTTTTTCATCCTTTTTTGTATCCCAGGAGTGTGCGTTGTAATGCTTCCTCCTACCCAGGGATTAGTATATCCAGATTCTAGCTTTCATGTAACATTTCCAAATGCCAGCAACTCCTCTATGAAATTTCCGTGGTGCTATCCTGCCCAGCATAATCTTTCTGTCCTCAATGTAGTCCCTTTTCTAATACCTGATACTGAATTTATAGACATTACTTTATATGTCTTAACTCTCTACTGCACTGCAAGGTCCTTAAGAAAAAAATACACATGCTCTTACTATGTTATCTTTACAGGGTCTATCAGAGTATTGGGTTTATAAAAGATTTTCATTAAGCATTTGTTGAAGGAATACATTTTTCCTGGATATAAATGGCTACCCTAGGTAAACTGTTGCTTTAAATGTTTTAGTGAATAATTGAGATGGATTTGCAGCAAGGTTTTTATAATTATTTGTACAGTATTTGATGTATACAAATGCAATCTAAGTTCCACTATTCTCTAGCTCAGGGATTCTTCTCTGCAGTCGTGACTGGAATGTAAGCTTCTTGAGGACAGAGATGATGTCTCTATTGTTTCCCTCTGTGTCCCTGGGTCTGGTATGTAGTAAGTACTCAATACATAAATGCCAAATTAAGCCTTCAAGATCGGCTCAATTTCTTTCAAACGCTTTTCTAACCAACTCTGGATTCATTTATGCCTGATGCTACACGTATATGTGTATATGTACATATATTCATACATACAGACACATGTACATATGTATACATATATGCATATATCCTTTCTTTAGGTAATTTAATATAACAGTTATCCAAAGAAAGCATTATTATCCCCTTTTTATAGATGAGAAAATAGGGTGAGAGACCTTTAAATCCGGTAACAAACGGTTGAGTGGCAGATTTTGAATTCCAGTTCAAGTAGGCCTAATTCCACATGGTTCTTTTTACTACACCGCAGTGTCTCTTGTCATTTCATGAGGCTTGAATTTTTTTTCACTTTCCAAAATCAACAATATAGTAATATAATCCCTCCAGGATTAGCATTAATTTTAATACCTATATTCCTTTGAGATCTATTTCTCTTTCTGTTCTGTACTTTGTGGTACATTCTGCTTAGGAAAGTGTTCTCCTATGATAAGAGCTTTCATTCTAACGTTGTACGGCCTTGGCTTCCTTTTCCATATATGAAGTCATAATGTCTTTTTCTTGGACTTCTCTCGATTCTTGTAGCTTAATAAAACTTCCCAAAACACACTAAAGTTTTCCCCCACTCTGGTCATACTTCCTCCTTCCTACTGATCACCTCTTTCTTATTATGGTCCATCTCTTTTCTAATAATATGTATTTCACTTTACCATAAATTGGCTAGCTCTCCCCTTCACTTTTTTTTTTTTTTTTTTTTTTTTTTTGCAGTACGCAGGCCTCTCACTGTTGTGGCCTCTCCCATTGCGGAGCACAGGCTCCGGACACTCAGGCTCAGCGGCCATGGCTCACGGGCCTAGCCGCTCCGCGGCATGTGGGATCTTCCTGGACCAGGGCACGAACCTGTGTTCCCTGCATCGGCAGGCGTACTCTCAACCACTGCGCCACCAGGGAAGCCCCTCCCCTTCACTTTTTTAATTATACAAGCAATACATCTTCATTGTAGAAATGCTAGAAAATACCTATAAATAAAAGGAAAATATTAATAACTAGAAATCCCACTACCCAGAGAAAAACATTGTTACTACAGCAGTCTTCATCTTGCTTTCTTTTTATCTATTTAAATATATTTGTATAAATATACATATACAGATTTTTAAAAGCAAATTATATTATACACATGAGTCATTTTTCATTAAAAATTTTTCATTTAGTGTTCCATGGACATTAAAAATAAGAGAGTTTTTTTGCAAGAAATAAGACTTTTTATATATTTAACTAAATATTATTAATTTATGTTATTCAGTTTTTTATAATCATATATACTTCTGTTTCTTTGGTTAGGTAAAGATTCAGAGGAATATGCTAATGTTTCCCTGCACTATTGTTCTGATCCTTTTCTTCATGCATTACAAATAGATTTAGCATTATATATTTTGTCATTATGTTGTTCAATGCATATAATTTTACTACAGTTAAGTATTTATTGAGGTTTATAAGTGCCAACAATAAAACAATAATCCACTTTGTCCTATTTGTTGATTTTTATAAGAATCTGAAAACATTCTATGTAAATTGGGAGCCCTGCTTTATTTTTTTTTTTGTATTTGTATGGCATATTTTTGCCAATTCTTATATTTTTAATCCAGCATTTATAACAGTTCCTGGTGCACGGTAGGCATTCAGTAATTTGATCACATGATTGAATCAATAAATGCTGATTAACCTTTGTTACCTCATCTTAGATGTCTTGTAAATAGCATCTTATTTGATTTTGTTTTTTGATCCAACTTAATACTTTTTACCTTAATTAGTGATTTTATCCCATTTATATTTATTTTTAGGTTGTATACATTTGGATCTATTTCTGTCATCTTATATGTTTCTAAATGTTTCATTACGATTTTCTAACTTTTAGCTGATGCTCTAATATTTTTTCCTTCAATAGTAATTTGGAATGTTTTAGTTCTACTTATGGTTATGTTAAATAAAAAACTACTTAGGGCTTCCCTGGTGGCACAGTGGTTGAGAGTCCGCCTGCCAATGCAGGGCACATGGGTTCGTGCCCCGGTCCGGGAAGATCCCACATGCCGCGGAGCGGCTGGGCCTGTGAGCCATGGCCGTTGAGCCTGCGCGTCCGGAGCCTGTGCTCCGCGACGGGAGAGGCCACAGCAGTGAGAGGCCCGCGTACCGCAAACAAAACCCAAAAACCAAAAAAAAAAAAAAACTACTTAAATCCATGCTTCTCTTCTATATTCTCAAATGTATCTGCTCACAAATGAATGGTATCCACTGGTGTCTCCTATAAAAATTATGGACATTGGTGTATATATATATACACACACACACACACACACACACCCTCTCATCACCTCCCTTCCAGTTGCCATTTAGCCACTTTGGGGGTAGTAAGATCTGGGATTTTTGTCCCAGTATGTTATTATTTATGTTATTTATCTCCCATATGTATTATATTCCTTCTAATAGACTTTGTCCTTTTCTTCTGTGTTCTTAAAGGGCTTCTTACACTTGTCTTTCATTTAACTGATTTGATTCTCTGCAGTATTGATTCTGCTCTTTATTGCTTCTAATGTCATCATAATTTCTCTTATGCTCTTACTTGTTCCCTTACATTTTAGTCTCATATTTCCCTTTTATTCTCATCTTGTTGTCTCACCATATCATCTTTTACAGCTTATTCAAAGGATTCACAATTTCTTTAAGTACCCTGAAAACACTAAGCAAATACTCCCCAAAATTTAATTGTCCTTCCTAAAGTATGCTCATCCTGTGGTCTTGAAATACTATGGTAATCCTTTAATTTATGTGGCAGAATTTTTTTATATATTTCACTTTTGTTTTGTTTCATTGCTGTTTAGTTACTTTTGAAAACATTCATTTAATTGAAAAATGTATTCCCTGGTGGTGCAGTGGTTAAGAATCTACCTGCCAATGCAGGGGACATGGGTTCAATCCCTGGTCTGGGAAGTTCACACATGCCACAGAGCAACTAAGCCCATGTGCCACAACTACTGAGACTGTGCTCTAGGGCCCACGAGCCACAACAACTGAGCCTGCATGCCACAACTACTGAAGCCCACGTGCCTAGAGCCCATGCTCAGCAACAAGAGAAGCCACTGCAGTGACAGCCCACACACCGCAACGAAGAGTAGCCCCTGCTCGCTGCAACTAGAGAAAGCCTGCGTGCAGCAACGAAGACCTGACACAGCCAAAAATAAATAAATAAATAATAAAATAAATTTATTTAAAAAAGAAAAATATATTAATGGAAGATCTTCACAGTTCTGGCACTGGAAGGATAATGATGAAAAGAAAAAAATCCTTGCACTAGCTTACAGTTCATCCTCTAGCGTTAAAGAGAGACTTTAAGTAAGTAAGAAAATAAATATCCAATATGAATTGGAGCAAGTTATCAAAGAAAAAGAAGGGAGTCTTATGACAGAAAACCTGGGGGAACCTACCTTAGATTGGGTGATCCAAAAGACCTCTTGAGAAGTGACTTTAAGATGGGATTTGGAGGATGGAAATAAGCAATCCATATGAAGAAAGTGAATAAGAGTGAAGAGGTAAAAGGAACAGCACATGCAAAAGCCCTGAGGCCAGAGACACTCTTGCTCGTCTCTACCCTAATCACTCTGCAGGAGATAAAGTTCAAGAGGTTGGCGAAAACCAGGACATTCCCAGTCTTATACAAGCTTGGATGTTCCTGGAAATGCTATGAGAAGTTACTAGGATCTTTAAGGAAAAGGAGTGCATGATCTGATGGATATTTTGAATTCACTGTGGCTGCTGTCTGAAGCATGGGGTGGAAAGACAAAAGTAGAAGAAGGGGACCAGTTGGGAGGCTGGGTCAGGAATCCAAATGAGAAATTATAGTTGTCTGGATTATGGTGGAAGGATTCAAACTACATTTTGGAATTAGAATCTTGGACTAAATGGGCTGGATTAAATGTGGTGAGGAGGGGGTTGTTAAACAAGAGGAAAAAATTACAAGGCTTTAGGCTTCAGCAACTGGCTGGACAGTGCTGTTACTTACTGAGATGTCAAAGACTAGTGGAGGTACAGGTTTACGGCTGAAAATCAAGAGTTTGGGACATGTCAAATTTGTGATGCATTTGAAAAATAGACAAGCTTGAGACTCTAAGGAGAGATCTTGGATGGAAATATAAATTTGGAAGTTAGGCTACAGAGGTAATTAATATCACATGAATGGATTAGAGCACGTTGGGTAAAGTATAGAGAGAGATGAGCAGGTAGCCGTGCACCACAGCCTGAGGGAAATTTGGATGTATCATATAGAAGAAAGAGGTGAGAGCAGAACCTGAGGACTGTGAAGTCACAGAAGCCAGGAAAGGAAGGTGTTTCAAGAAGAAAGAGTGGTTGACCTCCATTTAAAATTGCAAAGTAAAGATACTTCTGTACACCTTTCCTCACAGAACCTTCCTCCAAACAGCAAGGAGAATGAGAACAGAAACACAAATTCAACTTTAATGAATCCTGGAGACATCTGCAAAGCATAAACATGGAAAGAATGGAACAGATATGGATGAATAGTAACCACCTATCAGAACAGTAGCAAGTGAAACTTAAATGCCTGTGGTGAAAGATACCTACAAGAAGAAAGTCAGTTTATTCTGTCAAACCCCAAAAACGGTGCAGGAAGCAGAGTTGTCCAGTGTTGTAGAAAGAGGGGTAATACTGAAAACAGAGCTTTGGAATTTTGGATCTCTTACTCCTCGATATGAATGGACAACCAAGCAATATCTGGAAAGACATTTTTATTAATGTGAACAAAGATATCCAAACAAACAAAAAGGAACTTGAAGAAGAAGAAAACAATGCAAAGAGCAGATGAAAACTTGAAATTTTTAAAAATGTAATTGCTTCCCTCAGAATGATGAGAATATGTTGTGTCTATAAATCAACAACAGGAAGCCACACAGAAGAAAAATTCAGAGAACAAGAAAGAGATTCTGGAAATGAAAATGTAACTTAAATTCTTTTTTGAAAATCAATAGAAGGACTGGGAAGATAAAGTCAAGAAAATCCACCAGAAAGTAGAACAAGGAGAGAAAAGATGTTTAAATATTAAATTATCAATCCAGAAGTTCACATATGACTAAGAGGAGTCCCAGAAAGGAAGAAAAGAAAACAGTGGGCGGGAACTTATCAAACACACACACACACACACACACACACACACACACAATTTTCAGGAGTTAAAAGACAGGAAACTATAAATTAAAAGAGTCTACTATTACACAAAATGAATTTTTTAAAATCCCTAGGGCACATTATGTTAGAACACCAAAAATAAAAAGAAGATTCTAAAAGCTTCCAGAGAGAAAAAAAAAGGGTCCCACAAAAGAAACAGAAATCCAAATGCTATTGAACTTTACATCAGAGGTGGCACAATAGTGTAAAAGTTGGGAACCTCGCTGCCTGGGTTTGAATCCTGACTCTGCTCCCTACTAGTGATGTAACCTTGCACAGTTAATTAATATTTCTGTGCCTCAGTTTCTCATCTGAAAAATGGCATTAATAATGGTATTTACCTCATAGGGTTATTATGAGGACTAGATGAGTTAATATTTGTAAAGTGCTCAGAATAATGTCTGGCACCTAATATTTGCAATTTCAGTATCTCCTAAATAAATTTAAAGAAGAAAATTGAACAGGACTTCAAAATTCTAAGGATGAGTTGCTACCTAAAAGTCAATACCTAACTAAAACAAGTATGAAAACAGAAAAAAACATCTTTTCAGACATGCAAAATCTCAAAAAAAATTTTACTTCCTCTGCACCTTTCCCTGGGAAGTTCCAGAACTATGAGCATCATTAAAACAGGAATTAAACCAAGAAAGAGGAAGACATAGTAGCCAGGAAAGGATTGGAAGATAAAGGGGGAAAAGGAATGTAACACAAGAGAAAAGAAAAGGAAAGTCCCGGTATCACCTCAGTATAGCAGGCCAAGAGGGCAACCAGTGACAATCAAAGGAACACCTCCAGGAAAATAAATGGAATGAATAGTTTACAGCCAGATTTGACCATGTGGAAAATTACATTAAAGACAGGAGAGGGCTTCCCTGGTGGCGCAGTGTTTGAGAGTCCGCCTGCCGATGCAGGGGACGCGGTTTCGTGCCCCGGTCCGGGAAGATCCCACATGCCGCGGAGCGGCTGGGCCCGTGAGCCATGGCCGCTGAGCCTGCGCGTCCGGAGCCTGTGCTCCGCGACGGGAGAGGCCACAACAGTGAGAGGCCCGCGTACTGCAAAAACAAAAACAAAAATAAAAACAAAAAAAAAGAAAGGAGAAAAAATAGCAAAGGGTACAAGGCATAAGGAAATGGACAAATGAAAACAAACCAGGCAACTACTAACCATAGGAAAAACCAAAAGTTGTATAAGAAACAATCAGGACAAAGAGAGCAATATTTATTTAGTCCAGTGATGCAAATACTTAATACTGATTTAACTAAAAACTGTGATATAACTATACCAGGAGGATTGAAAAGGGGTAAGAATTGGGGTGTATGTGTAATAAATGGCATCTACCAAATAGGAATCAATATAATCTTTAAAATTAAATAATAAAGAGATTGAGTATTGACATATTATTTAGACACATGGAGGTAAATACCACATCGGTTATTTGCCCCAAATAGTGTGCACAGGTTCTCCTTGAGGCTTGTTGCTCATCTTGAGCACCCCTGACACCTCCTCTTAGATCCAACTGGAAGGCTGACCATGTGTGTTCTCATTACCATTCCAAAAGAAGTCTACAGAAGGCTGGAGAGAACAAGGCCAGAGCCTGCCCCAGGGTCAGATTGGGGTGGCAGAATTTGTCTCTGTTGTTCGCCTTCCATGTTTCTTTCTCTTGTCACAGGAAGGCAATTTTCCATGCCTAGTTTACTGTTTGGCTTGGTAGCCACTCTTGGTCCACCCACTCATTTGGAACAGTGTTCCATCCTCTTGATGAGAATGTAGGCATTTATACCGCTCCTGATCTGGAAAGTCCTTATCTGCCTAGATGTGAAGCCCTAAGTTACTGAGAAGATGGATCAAAGAACAATTCCCAACTTGCTCTTGAATCATATTCTTATTATAGCCACACCTCCCACCCTCACTCATAACCTTGATCATTTTAAATTAAGGGGTGCCAGTAGGGTTTCCAGGATTGACCTTCTTCTCTGTCACTTCAGTCTGGTCCCATTGCACCATATCTGATATAAATTCTTTGAATTTTGTGGAATGTGGTTGGCACCATTCCCTGGTTTCAAAACAAATTAGTTCGAGGTACTTTAGCTTTGTTTCTTTAATATCTCTTAGCCATTTCTAATTCTGAGAAAAGCTTCAAAATTTTATATGTAAGCTACCATCTTTCCCAGAAATCTGTCGCAAATGGCAAGGTTTCTCGATTCTCCTAAGCGTGTTTAACTCATATCTAAATATTCTTGTAAAATGTATTAAAAATAGACCTTTTCAAATTCACAACCTAAAAAGGACTTATGTTTTAATATATACTACATCACATCACTTGGTCCTGTATTGATTCAATTATATGTTGTTAACAAGGATGTTTAAACTTCTAATGCAAACAAAAGGTGGTATATCCACACAATGGAATATTATTCAACCACAGAAAGGAGTGAAGTACACCATGGATGAAACTTGAAAGAAGCCAGCTATAAGAGGCCATATATTGTATGATTTCATTTATATGAAATGTCCAAACTAGACAAATCTATAGGGACATAAAGTAGTATAGTGGTTGCCAGGAGATGTGGGGAAGGGAAATGGGGAGTGACTGCTGATTCATACAGGTGATGAAAATGTTTTGGAAATAAAAAGTGGTGATGTCTGGACAACTTTCTGAATATACCAAAACTACTGTTGTGTACACTTTAAAAGTGTGAATTTTATGGTATGTGAATTATATCTCAATAAAAAAAATTCTCTTGCAATTTCCTTGGGGGCTTGAGACCTGTTGAAAAATTTCAAGCCACAGCATGCATAACTGTATACAAAAAACCCCCACAGGAAGATCCCACATGCCGCGGAGCAGCTGGGCCTGTGAGCCATGGCCACTGAGCCTGCGCATCTGGAGCCTGTGCTCCTCAATGGGAGAGGCCACAACAGTGAGAGGCCCGCGTACTGCAAAAAAAAAAAAAAAAAAATGTACACGCATTAGAAACTTTGTAACTGAAAAATTAGGGAAACTTTTCAATTTTAACAAATATTTTCAAAGTCATATGAAAACTGCACTGGAAAGAAATTATCTCCATGTAAGTACTATGGGTACGCTGTCTGAAAATTCACAACATGAAAGAAATGTTATAAATTTTCTTTGTAATTGACTCATTCTTAAAGTGATTCTCTCTAGTATGGATTTCTAATTTGTTTTCAAAGTACACATTGAAGTGAGATAATTTTGTAGATACTCATTAAGCAAGAGTTCCTTAAAAATTAATAGGTAGTCTTTTCTTTTAGTTATTTAGTAATTTTTTGTGTGTCTATTTTGAAGTCTATTGGAACCATGAATTGAAGTTTATTTCTAGTATGCAAGTAGGTTTAATTTTTACCTAATTTTGTAAGTTATATGTAAGGAAAAGAACATTGAAAAATGCCGGTTTGGTTTTTTTTTCCTACTGGCTTCCTGTGGCAAGTACTGGATATGCCTTATTCATTTTATATATATATATATATTTCACCTTATTTAGCAGAAAACTATCTTTTTATTGCCTAAAGATCCTTATTCTATTTTCCATGGAATATAAAATTGCTATATACTTGTAAGTATGCAAAGTTAAAAAAAAAAAAAAAAACCCCACAGAACTACGGAGAAAGTGCCAAGCCCTAAATTACCTATGGTAGAGTTTTATGTACCAATAATGAAATCAAAATATTATTAAATATTAAAACAAAATGGAGTATATGAAATGTGTACAGCGTGCTACCGTTTGTATAAAAAAATGAAAATAGAGGATATATAAGTGTTTTTATATATGCATAAAATATCTTTAGGCAATACATAAAAATTGGCTACAGTGTTTGCCTCCAAAAAGAACTGGCTAAGGAATGTATAACAAGGTGGTGAGACTTTTCACTGTATACTTTATACTATATATACTCTACACAGTATATACTTTTTAAACCTTGTGAATGGAATAATCATTCAAAATAAATTCAAATTAAATTATTTTGCTTAATTATGGTTTACTTCATATTTATAAATGCAGTCTTCAACTGTAATTGTAGATTTGTCTATTTCTCCTTTCAGTTGTATTAGCTTTTGTTTCATATAGTTGAAGCTCTGTTATTAGACATACACATATTCCTTTCAGTTAGACATACACATATTTAAAGCAGTTATGGCTTCTTGATGAGTTGACCCCTTTTACACTAAGAAATGTCCCTCTCTAACCTTAGGGGTAGGTAGGAAAACAGGAAGCAAGGTACTAAAGTCATCAGTGAAGAAAAGCAGGTGACCAGGAAATTGCAACTTGGAAGAGTATTGAATTGTAAAGTCTAATGCCATAAACTTCAAAGGGGATGTGTTTTTTTGTTTTTGTGTTTTAGGACAAGAGAGGTAACGATGACGAGCAAGGACCATGCCTATCCTACCACCCCATCCCTACCAAATCTTGATCCATCTGAAATGTAAAGGTAAAATCAGCTTCTACTTGAGAGGGCCACAGGGGAAGCAGTGCCTTCTGAGGGAAGTCAGATATGAGTTATACATTACTAAGGACAGTTAATAGCATGAAATAGAAGAAACCACCCAAGCAAGCTGTTGGTGTCGAGAAAAGGAAGAGGGAGAAGTTCAGAACCCTGGAAAACATTAGCATCAAAATCTCACGCTGAATTTTTAATTATTTTGTATTAAAATAACACATGTACCTAATTTTAAACTTCAAATAATGCTAAAAGGTTTATAATGAAAAGGGACAGATTCCTATCTTTACCTCTCTCTGTGCCCTGACCCTCCAGAGGAAATGTCTCAAATCCATTCTCAACTATTCTTGTTTTCCTTGGTGTTTGCCTCCTTATATTTAACTAAACATTATGCTTCTATCTCTTGATTCATCAATGTTAGGTGTTAGGTATTAACAATTGCCTTCCCATTATGGTGGACAGGGACTTAGCTCCCTCCATAGCATCATTCTCCCCACGCCATCACCCCACCCAAACCAACAGCTTAGGAATTTTTGGTAAAATCATTAAACAGTGTTTACATTTTAGTAATGTATAGTAATGCTTCTGAGGAAACTTTGTAACCACACATCCTATTTTGTTCAACCCTTCATTTTTCCTAGAATCAATAATTAACCCCCCCCCCCCCTTTTTTTTTTCGGTACGCGGGCCTCTCACTGCTGTGGCCTCTCCCGTTGCAGAGCACAGGCTCCGGACGCGCAGGCTCAGCGGCCATGGCTCACGGGCCTAGCCGCTCCGTGGCATGCGGCATCTTCCCGGACCGGGGCACGAACCCATGTCCCCTGCATCGGCAGGCGGACTCTCAACCACTGCGCCACCAGGGAAGCCCCCAATTAACCCATTTAAAAAAATATATTTTATTGGCCGCACCGCACAGCATGTGGGATCTTAGTTCCCTGACCAGGGATCGAACCCTCACCCCTTGCATTGGAAGTGCAGAGTCTCAACAACTGAACCTCCAGGGAAGTCCCTGCTCCATCTTTTCATTTGTTTGATTATAAATGTACCTCTAACACTTTTTGCACCCGATGCCCCAACATCTCTGTCATTTACCTGTCAGTAACTTTTTGAATACACTCAAACACATCTTTTCCATTTTTTTCCCCTGGAGATCTTTCTCCTTGAAGACTCCATGTTTCTGCTTCTGTGCTGCTGTTTCTCTAGGCGTGCTACACAGCTCTTATTTTTAGGACTTCTCTTTGCTGCTCTCCCTCCCCTTTTCCAGATCCCACGTCTTCCTCTCTCTTGGTTTACTTCTGCATTTGAGTGGAATGTGACCCAGCCTCTCCTTACGTACCTCAAAAGGTAAAGTTAAAAGTAAGATTAAGTTCTTCAAGTTATTATTCTTTTGTTAGAAACTCTGTTAGCTAGAACGGCACTGTCCAAAAGAAATATAATGCAAGCCATATGTGTAATTTTAAGTTCTCCAGTAGCCATATATTTCAAAAAGTACAGAGAAACAGGTGAAATTAATTTAATAATATATTAATTTAGCCCAACATATCTGAAAGTTATTTTAACATGTAATCAATATAAAAATTACAGTAAGTCCCCTAATACAAACAAGTTCCGTTCTGAGAGAACGTTCATTAAGTCCAATTTGTTCATAAGTCCAACAAAGTTAGCCTAGGTACCCAACTAACACAATCGGCTATATAGTACTGTACTGTAATAGGTTTATAATACTTTTCACACAAATAATACATAAAAAGCAAACACAAAAAATAAAGAAAACATTTTTAATTTTACAGTACATTTTTAATTTTGAAAAGTACAGTAGTACCAGCTACATCACCGCTGCTTTTCTGCTTGCTTCCAGACATCCCGGGCTTGAAATAAAGATACCGTACTACTGTACTCTCTGCAGTACTATACAGTAAAATACACAAAAGCACAACTGCTTGTAGAGGATGCACGCACACGATAATGTACGCCAGACAAGTGAACTAACGTACGTGATTGGACATGCAAACACACGTTTGCATCTTTGAAAGTTCACAACTTGAAGGTTCGTATGTAGGGGACTTACTGTATTGAGGGGATATTTTACATTCTGTTTCTCACACTAAATCTTCAAAATCTGGTGTGTAATTTATACTTCCAGCAAATCTCAATTCAGACTAGTCACATTTCAAGTTCTCAACAGACACATGTGGCTAGGCTATGGTATTGAACAGCACAGAGCTGGAAGTTACTTATTGGGAGGCAAACTTGGCTTTCGAATATTCCATTCATAAATTCTGGTTACACTCCATGAGTACAACTCATCCCTTTCGGAGGCCTTTGCCTCTTTAGTATTACAGATACAGAATATAGATCTAGAATTGAAGTAACTTGCCCAAAGTCATCCACTGAGTGGTGGAAAAGCCAGGATGAGCACTCAGATGTTCTAACTCCCAGGGCTATGCTCTTTCCAAAACACCACACTGCTTTCTCTCACAAGGCAGACTTCAAATATTTTACAACATTTGAAAATACCCTTGGGCTTCTGTTCCCAAGGAAAACTCTTTTAGTTGTCCTCCATATGTGCCTCTCAGACCAGCCCCTTACCTAACAGAGTATTTTGCATATGGCGGGTGCTCTGTAAATGGTTTTTAATCAAATGAGATTTGTGCATTGTACAAGCAGTACCTATACAAATTATTATTGAACTGTCTTTATGTAGTTATTCAAACATTTTTACATGTATACCTTGTAAAGCATTGGGTCAGATGATCATAAAGGAAAAATGAAATTTAAGATGACCTACCTTGTCCTCATGACATCTGGTAATCACTGAATTATTTGCTAATGTTCTTCAATTACCGGCTACAGAATATGGTATAGTCATTTTTCTGGGAATCAGTGTTAAACACACTGGCATTCATTGCCCAGAATATATCCCTCTGGAGAGTTAAGGCAATCTTTTCTCATTTCTGTGTGTCTGAACTCTCTCCGATTTCCCCTGATTTATCATAAGAGTACTGCCAGTGATTCTGAGACCTCATTTCCAAGTTCCTTCATCACTCTGAAAATTAAATTTTTGGGACCTTTTAGGTAAATGTTCTCTTACTTGCCTCCTCCCAATCAAAGCTCTTACATCAGTGATCCTCAAAGTGTGGCCTGCAGCCCCTGTAGAATATTGAGACCCTCCCTTTCAGGAAAACAACTAACAGCATTTGTTGTCAGTAATAAAATTCAAGCTTTTGAGTAAAAATTAATATTTTTTAAAACTTACATCTGCCACCATGAACTTGACAGCTCCCCAATATTTAAAGACTTTTCTGATGAGCCCAGAGTGATAATTGCAAACGTGATTTTTTTCTCACATTGTGTAATGAAATGTGTCAACATTTGGAAGATCTACACAACTCAGTGAACCAATATTTTCCAAATAACCCATGCATGATGTTACAAAATCATGCATGGGTAAAAGATCCATTCAAAGAACAGGATAAATCAATGTGTTTGCATTAAACTGAATATAAAAAGTTCACTGAAGGTTTCCAATTCCACATTGCAACTAACCTTAAAGAAATTACAACTTGATGGGCTGGTAGTACCAAATAAAAATATCTACAATTATCTGAAAAGGCTGTTAACATACTTCTCCCTTTCCTAACTACATATCTATGTGAGTCCGTATTTTCTTCACATACTACAACCAAAAACCATATTATAATGGATTCAATACAGAAGCATGTATGAAAATCCAACTCTTTTCTATTAAGGCACGTAACAAAAAGATGTGAAAAACTGTTTTTTAAAATGCATGCTTATCACTAAATTTTTGTTTTGGAAAGCACAGTCATCTTGATTAAAAATGTTATATATGTTAACATGTAATGAGTTTATTATTGTCATTTTTAAATTAATAAATATGTCAGGTAATAATGCTTCAGTTTTATTTATGTTTTTAGCTGTAAAATATCTTTTTTAAATTGAAGTATATTGACCTACAACACTATGTGATCCTGGAACACTCCAGATCCTGGAATGCTTCACAAATTTTCAGGGGCCATGCTAATCTTCTTTGTATCGTTCCAGTTTTAATATACATGCTGCCAAAGCTAGTACTCAGTTTTAGTTTCTAATATGGTAAATATTAATAAGTATAACCCACACAAACAAAAGCTCATTGACATCCTCAATAAATTTTAAGAGTGTGAAAGAATTCTGAGACCAAAAAGCTTGAAAAGTTTCCTTACACCACTGTTCTACCCATTCCAATTTGAAGACTATGCCCTCTTAAAGAAATTAAAGGTTTCATTAAGTTGTTATAGGAAGTAACATGTATAACACGGTAGTTAATGGCCTAGGATTGGCAATCAGATTGACCTGGATTTAATTCCTGGCCCTACTACTTACTAGTTTTGCTATGTTCAACAAGTTTTTGAACCTTTCTGTACCTCAATTCCTCGTGTACCAGATGGATATAATCATACTTCCTACCTTATGAGAACTAAATGGCAAAACTTGTTATCTAGAATAATCATTGCAATCACAAAACTTTATACTAATGTCTGAGAGTAATATGGTGCTACTATACCAATGGGAGGTACTCTAAAGCCTTGAAATTCTCTTCCTTCATCAGAAGTAGTTTTTTCCCAATAAACTGCAATACTATCAGTTCTTCTCCAAACCAACCTAGAAATTTGTTAAGATTTCCGAGTGGTAGCAGCATTAAACATCAAATATTTTTCTGTTGTAAAATCAAAGAGCATGTATTATGCCTACATGATAGGTCGATTTTCTTAGGACATCTCTGTAATAACATCCATATTTGGGAAAAGGCCCAATTGCAAAGGCTGAATCAATGAGTTAACATGAGCAGATGAGCAAAGCGATTACCAAGCACTGATTCTGAGGATGAGCTTAGCAGTTATCTGGTGATGACTCTCAAAATTGCTTTTACTGCAGGTATACAATGTAATAGACCCAATCAGAAAACTTTTCTTTGTCAATGCCACTTTGGACATTGTAAGTCACAGAGCATTTGAAACATGTTTTTACATATTAAGCCTATATAAAACACTATAAAATTGACATAATTATGGTTGGACCTATGATAATACTAATTCTTCACTCAGTGTTATTGACAAATAGCAGGAACTTCTTCATATATATCTGAGGGTGCCCCATGAATGTACTTGGATTAATATCTTATTAAGGTACGTGTAGCTAATTACAATCAGATATATTTTGCTTTTCAAGCACTCATCTACCTTTAAGACTTTAAAGTCATCATTAAAATCTGACATTAATTTATCTTCAAGTTTGCTGACTCCTGTCATTTCCATTTTTCTGCTGCCCATCTAGTGGTTTTTATTTTAATATCAGATGGTGTACTTTTTGCTGTAAAATTTCCATGTGATCCTTTTTATAATGTTTCTCTGCTGAGAACTTTTATCTTTCCATTCAGTTCAAGTGTGTTTACCTCATGAAGCATAATTATAATAGTTGCATTTACATCTGATAATTCCAACATCTGGGTAATCTGGAGGCTGGCATCTCTTGATATTTTTTTCTTTAGAAAAAATATTCTTGGTTCTTCCTAGTTATATAATTTTGGATATTAGGTTATACCAACTCTGGATCTTGTTGGAACTTGGGGGAAAACATTTTATTTGTTTTTGTTTGTTTGTTTAGTTAAACAGGCAATCAACCCAATTAGGCTCAGATTGCATATTCTGTCTCACCTGTTGAGAGTGGTGGTTCCGATCTCAGTTTCATTTTCAAAGACTTTGCTATGGTGCCTTGGGTCCATCCTGTGCATGCCAGCTCAGGAGTGAGCCCAGGATGTGTGGACTGTCATACACAGAATTAGAAGATTTTCCAACTGTCAGGATTTCTCTCAGCATCTCTTCAAGATTTTCCCACTTTCCCCAACCCCATGCTCTCTGGCTCAAAGGAGACTCTTTTTCTGGTTCCTCTGGCCAGAAAGCTGGATTTCTCTGAATTTTAGCTAGTCATGTCTCCAGTGCCGTGCAGCTCCACAAGTGGGGCCCACCCTTAAGGCAAAAGCTGTAAGAGAAAAGAGAAAAAAATGGGAAACATCCTCATACAGGTTGCTTTTCCAAGTTTTGACACTCCTTCACAATCTACCTGCCTTTGTTTACTTTTCAGAGTTCTTAGGTACTTGACTTTCACATTTGCTCCAGAGGTTTTTAGTTGTCGTTAGCAAGACAGACAGACTTGAGTGGTTTTGGCCCACCTCAGCTGGAACCAGAAGTTTCCCTGCCTACTTCTCCAAATGTTTATCTTCCACCACTCTCCCTGGTCACTTACTCTACACCAGCCTTTCTCTTCTTAACAGGCTCCTGAATGGCCAAGTTTGCACCTACAGCAAGCCATGCTACTTGCTCTTCCCTCTACGTAAAATCTGTTTCCCCACTCTAAAATGTAAACTCTATGAACTTTCCTGACTTCTACACTACCGTAATTCCAACCGGACACGGAAAGCATGCAACACATACTTGTCGGGTGGCTGGTTGGCCTGCTTAACTGAGAACCAATTACTTTGAACAGTCCGGGTATTCTAGTTCAAGCAAAAATAAAGTAAAAGTTTATTGAATTGATTTAATAATAAACTAGTAAATAAAAGAGCTCTCATTCTGAGTCTTGATATGAAAATGCGTGCCAACATCTTACCATCTTACCTGTCAAGAAGTTTGCAAGATACAGAGTTTTCTTTTTCTCTTTTATGGCTCAAACAATTAAGTATTTCTCTTTGCAATTCATTTTGCATGACTTACAGCTGGTACTGAGGTTTGCTTTTCTTCTGTCAGTAATAAAGAATATCTGTATGACTTCATTACGCATTAGTTGTTTAAGCTTTGGGTTTTGTTCACTTTGTAAATTTGATTCTGTTTAACAGGTAGCAGGCTGCCCTGTTCATATCCAGTTCTACTTACTAGTTGTCAGACTTGGGAAATTAACGTACTCTGACCTTCAGTTTTTGTGCAGAAAATGAGATACAACTACCTACCTTGAAGGGTGGGTAAAGCATGTGAAATATCTACCACAGTGTCTGGCACATACTCAGACTCAGACTCAGACTCAGACGAATATTATTTTCCTATCCCTCTACCAGCCCTCCAGTACTAAGAGTTACTTTGAGCTCTCCCATGCTTTTCTTCCTACCTTCCCTTCTTTTCTTACTTCACCTTCCTCTCTCTCTCTGTGCTATTTTATTTTAGTCTCTAGGTACCTGACATCACAGAATTCCCATGAATTTTAAGTACGTGTCTTCAGATTTTCTGCGGTAGAACTGTGTTTAACTTCAGTGATATTTTTGTTTTAACCTTATTAGATTTTTTTTATAGAAACAAAGGCTTAAGTCTTCTCCAAGGACAGCTAAACACATTAAACGATGTCTGCCGAGTCTGGCAAAAGGGACATTTTACCTCACACCTACTATTTTACCAAAGACTAAAACTCATTTTCTCTTTCAAATGTTCATTTAATATACAATACTAATAGTCATAACAAGCCCATGCATTATTCATATGCATTGTGATGGCTGTACACGGTAAACAAAATATTAGCTATTTAATTACTTAAGGAACGCCTGTGGTTCTCTTGTTGAGGATAACCATGTAAAATGTTTTCCTGCCAAAGATGTCTTCATGAAAATACTGAATAAAACTGAGAAGTTTGCTAATTTTCATATCCAGGAAATTTAAATACATTTCTCTTCCTTATAGTAAGGATTAGAAAACTAGGAAATATCTAATTTCAAAAGCATGATTATAACAGAAAAGGGAAGCATAAACATAGATATAAACATAAGCATAGGTAGTATTGTCATACTTAAAAAATTTTTTACAGATTATATTTTTGGTGAGTTTCACAATATCTACAGGTCATATTTACCTGTAAATATATCAAATAGAAAAACATAACTAACTCAATTTTTCCCAAGTCTCAGCTGTTTCAAGAAGAGTAAACACTGTGGTGAAAATGTGGCTTATTTCCCTGAAAATTAGGTTGACGGCTTATTTATCAATGCTTAAAGAAGCAATTCACAATAATATTGGAATGTATGGATTTTCAAATTCCAGTGAGGTAGGTTCAGGAGATATTCCCAGTAAGCGAAGTTTAACCCTTAGGCCAAGACCAATGGATACAAGTAATATTTTTTCCTAAACTGACTTGGCAATTCTTCTCACGTTAGGGAAACCCAGTCAGCTACCTTAAATTCTTTCCAAAGCAAAGTAAAATGTATTTAAAAAAAAAAAAAAAAAGCCTTGGACTCAGAATAAAAACAAAATGCAAAACTGTCAAGGAAATGTCTTTTAAACCACTTATAATTCTATTTTCTAAAAAGCTAAAGTTAACATTTTCTTTCAAAATTTTATGTCCAATTATACATACCTGCCCTGATAGGAAGAAGAAACTGATCAATAGCAAATACAAGTTAAAAATAAATATTCCTGATAAGTAGTTGCAAATTTCTACCGTATCAACTTAATTTAATTGTACTATTTTCCCTTGATCACAAAGTTAAACTTCTGGGATCTTGAAATGGGGTAGGAGAAGAGTAGGGGGGCGGGTATCCCTCGCTGTGAACAAATATTTCTTTTACTATTTAGATATTTATACATTTCCACAGGTTTTTGCTCGAGTTAAGAATATAAAGAACTAGGCCATAAATTTCACCTTTTGTTTCTTGAGGTAACTCAAAATTTACAACTTGTTTCCCATCAATAAATCGTAAGTGACATTTCCTTTCAGCTTTACAGTAGTGTTTAAGGCCATAACAGAACTTTAACTTCTACTGAAGTGATATCAAATATTGCCAAAGTACAATCACACACATTTAGTAAGATTGTAAGAAATTTAAAAATGAACTCAACTCTGAAAATGAAGAGAAACAGATTGTTTATATAGATTTGGCCAAACCAATTTAGAAAATTAAGTAACTTAGAACATTGTGACTATTTTGAGTGGTATTCTTAAAAATTCTATCTAGATACACCAATAATGATCTTAAAAACTCAAGAATTAATATAGAGTTGTAAAAGGTGAGAATAAAATTTTATAGAGGATAATGAGTGCACCTTGCGGATTAAAAGGATGAAAAGTTCTAACTACTGTTTCAGGGGGTCTGTTCAATTCTCACCTTCCCAGTGAGGCCTATTCTGGACTTACCCTATTCAACACTGCAATCTCTCTACCTCTGCGTACCTGGTCTTCCTTACCCTGTTCTACGTTTTCCCCCCATAGCATTTATTAACTTACATATGGTATGTTGATTGTTCATTATCTATTATTCCTTGCTAGAATGTGAGATCCATGAAGACAGGAATCCACTGTTCACCCATTTGTATCCCAAGCATCTATAACAGTGCCTGACCTATATCAAGTGCTCAATAACTATTGAGTGACTTGCAGTTTAGTTTCCTTATTGCATCATGTTGTTTAAAGATGTCACTTTCTGTTTTGCTTTATTCTTAACTCCTTCCTTGCTCAAGAGAGCCTTCCCTGACCCTTCCAAAGCATAAGTCAGAATGTAATTAATTATGCTATGGTAACAAGTTGTCCCAAAATCTCAGTTTACGTCAATATGTTTACTTTTTGCTCATGCTAATATCTAACACATTCAATGTAGGGAGAGAATCTGAGGAAGTTTTGCTCATATAGTCACTCAAGACCCAAGCTGACAGAGTTGCACCATCTGGAACATGTCATGTACTCGGTCACTGTAGTAGAGAGAAGCCTAAGGATTGTACAAGGGATTTTATTTACAATGCCTTTCCTTGGAAGTGTCACATCACTTTCAGTGCTATTTTGTTGGAATAAACTAGTTACAATGGCTCCATCTAACTTCAAAGGGGTGAAAATTTAGAAGAGCATATGGAATGTTTGGTAATCATTACAGTATCACATATTATAACTTTTTAAATAAGGTCTATTTCCTCTACTAGAGTGGAAACTCCTCAAGGGCAAGAGAGGGTGTCGTTTTGATCGCTAATGTATTCCAAACATCTGTTATATATAGTGAGGACTTGATAAATACTTGTCAAATAAAAAGTTTAAAACCAAATATTAAAAATAATTAACCTTTTTAATTTTTTAAAGAAAAAATACTCTCCATAATAAAGCATTTGTTTTTACGTCCATCAGTAGCCAAATGGAATTTGATATAAACATTTCCAATATACCAACTTTGGATAAATGCACAACTTAGAAAATAACTCAATAATGCATGCATCAAGATGCTACCAACAAATTCATTAACATACAAGATTCATTACTGTATGTCAAAGGTCATCCAGGGTTAACATTATTTTCATTACGATGAACTGTAAAATTCCAGTGAGAACTGTTTGCCTGAATCAAACTATTTAATCTCTAAAATCGGAACCTAGCACTCTCACCACCCACCCAGACCTCCCTACACTCACACACATGCACACACACTTAAAAACTGCCCATTAAGGCATTATAATGGAAAAAGAAAATAGAAACTGAATGAGCATTTGTAAACGTGGGATATCATTTAGACAACTGTATAAAGTAGGCAGAAAATCCTAAAAGTGTACATAAATAAAAGCCAATAAATGATAAGCTACAGAAAGCCACATCTAAACATTTTAAGATAATCTCACTACAGTAAACAGATTTGACAAACTGAAACACTAGAGCCATGACTATAGGCCTTGCTCCACTCCAGCACAAACAAAATCTCTAACCATTTTAAGAACAGATGAGAATCCACATGCAACAAAGGAGATATAAATTACTTTTAATTAAAAAAATGAAAAATATAAATCCTTGTTAAACACTTCATTTAAAAATATGCAGCTTTATTTTAAAATGTGGTAATGCTCAAAGATGGCAGTTGACTTCACTCATATATGTAAAAATGTTCATAAAATATCAATACATTGGTTTGTAAGTTATGTACTGCCCTCCAGCTAAACTTTTTTCCACCAAATTCTCAAGTAACTGTTAAAAAAAAGAGATCTATGTTCTAAGCCCACCATTATACTAATCATGGTTAAGCTCCAGAGCTAAAGGTGAACCATTCATGAAATAGTTTTGGATGTGATGGAAGTCTCATGAGCACACAGATGTAAAAACAACTAAGTGATAAACCAGCAGTGGCTTTTTTTCTGTTTTCCAGGTGTTAAACTAATTCACTCTAAATTGAGCAACTGTCTGGGAATTATAAAAAGTGAAAAGCTCACCCTTCTTTTCCAACCTATAAAGAGAAATAGAAAGGTGATGATGATGAAATTCACTACTAATACAGTGTTCCACACATTCTGTTTAACACCTAATTCCAAAATACAAATGTTTGAAATGGTTTTTGAAGAGAAATATCTACAATGTTAAGCTTGTCTATGCTAAATAAATGTAACCGTTTTATTTACTTAGACATGTATTATTCTGATGCTAACAATATTTAAACGTCCATGACTGACCCACTGAATTGGAAAGGGCTCTCAATAACTGCACATAATCTGCATCTGTAGTGTTAGAAAGAATCCAGTCACTGTCCATTCTCTGATGTAATTTAACATTCTACAAATCCGTGATGGAAATACTAAGCTTAAAGGCCTGGAGAGTATGCCCAGTACAAATTTCATTTTTTGAAGAAAATATATACATGAATATACAGAAAAAAATGATTGTATAGTCACTAAAGCATTAATAATAGCTGTTTCCAGGTGGTGAGATTATCACTGAAGATTTTGTTACGGGAAACTATTCTCAGAAAAGCTAACTAAGAACCAAAGGGTATTACCACCAATGAAACTATTGTCCTTTACTGACTTTACATAACAAACTTTTAAAGCTACCAACACATGTGAATTTGTCAGAATGGCTACATACAGTCTGATATATTGTGTCGGCCAAAAAGTTTGTTCGGGTTTTTGGGTAAGATGTTAAATACCCAAACAAACTTTTGGGCCAACCCAATACTTGAAGAAGGAAGATCTCTTAAAAAATGGAAAAATACCAAGATCATGGTCATAAAGGAATAGATTTGCTCTAAAATTAAAAACAACGGATAATCATTAGGCTTCCTATAGATACATAATTCTATAGGAAAATCGGTCTCTAACATGTCATCTTTAAAAGTTTTAAAATGTTTTCCTCTATTATCTTTTTTGCTAGTTTTTTAGGTACTTATACCAGTTTAGACTGAATATTTATATTATTTTTTCCATTCACAAACATTTCTCTCTGCACTAGTAACAGCACTGCTAATCAAAACTTACACTTAAGCCATTTAAGACTAAGTTTTAGATCTGTGGCTAATTATCTGGCAAGAATAAAAGAACAAGAAAGTTTCACATTAGCAGCAAATTGACTAGATTTAAGGGTCTTGATTTTTTGTAAGCCTTTGGAAGCCTGCATGTTAAACACTGGTGATTTTTATATTCTCAATGGAAATGGTGATGGCATTCACTTAACCAAGCTAGCCCAAATTAAGAGTTGTGAGAACACGCAATAAAAACAAAATTGTCAGTAAATTCCTATTTTTCAGACATCACCAAGATCATCTTATAAATCAGAATAATTTTAGACTCCAGTATAGTTTTCAACCATACTTACGATACCTAAAAAGAAAAAATGTGTGTACACACACATACTTTTCATACCTCTTTACATTATATATTCACATTTACTTTAAAAAAAGTCACATGGAGAAAATGTAAACCTGAAATAACATTAAATTCTATTGTTACATAAATGATCTGCTTTATTTTCAAAACATTTGTACAAGCTACACTTTCACTTATTACCTTACTATGCTTTGTTGAAAGGATGTGCCTTACTTAGTCTTACTTAGTGCCTTACTTAGCTTTTAAGAATATTAGAAATAACAAGATTAAGTTCAAGTACACAAAGTCCTTTAGACTATTCTGGAATATCAATTTTTAAATGGCACAAGTCACAATGAGTAGATGAAGCTCCCCATATGTTGATGGCATACTACAGAATCATAAAGAATGGAAAAGCCACAAAATTGAAATCTGAGATATCAAATCCATTCTGGGGAATTATCTTCAGACATCTTAGTAAAAAAAATATATATGCACAATTTTTCAAGACTCGTGAACTTTTTAGGATTAGCATATTATTTAATGTGCTTGAAACAGGATATTAAGTGTTGACTAAGACACTAAAAAAGCTAAATGCCTCTCTCAAACATGAGTAGACTGATACTCTACTCCCAAACTGACAAGAGCCCATGTTTTTATATAACTGTAGGCTTTGAAGGACAGCAGGGAAAAAAAAAAAACCAACAAACCTTACAAAAACTTATTAATCACATTTGGCTGCCCATCATTTAAAATGGCAATAAATCTAATCAATTTAAATTATAAATATTAAATATTCTCATTTAATAAAACACCCACACAATGACAAGAATGAGACTTTAATCAGTTTTAAGTGGAGTTTATAACACTAAGAGATAAAGGGTTGTTAACAAACACAATAACAAATGGACATCTGATTGGTATGAGGCATTATCCTGTACACATCGTAATTTTTTGTGTATCCTCAGTGCATAGCATTTACACACAGAGCCACTGCTGCACAGCACAAGAGTATCTGAAGAGGCTGAATCAGAGTAAGGCTGTTTAACAGACTGAAATTTTTTAGTATATATATTCTATATGAAAACAGATTGAACTTTTGAACTGGCAGGGTAGAAGGCAACTCTGCCAAACACTGCAGTTAAAGCCCCCACTTTAGTGCACAGTTCCACCCCTTCCATCTGCATGCATAACACATTAACAGTATTTAAAGGTAAACGAGGCACTTTGTGGCAACCACAGCCATCGTTATGAACATATTGCACAAATTTTCTAGAACTAAACAGTAACTTGTACCCTACTTTTATTTTTTAAAGCTGAAACATTTGATGCTGCCAGTAAACTCCACTTAAGTTTATAACCTGTGCCACAGCAAAGAATGGTGATGCTATTTATTCAACTACCCTTTAATAATTATGGCAAAAAATGTTCAAGAGGAGCTACAGAGGACTTGGGATGGTACAGGGCCCAATTGTAAGCTTTCTTAAAAGTGATGCCTTCAAGTAACTTCAGACATGTAAGCGGCTGCACATCCAAAAAGTCTAAGAAAACATTCCAGAAACTCAAAGAGATTACCTACAGAATGCATTTCAGGCTAATCATGAATACTGTCATAAATAAAGTTTTAATTAGGACTCAAAAACCTTTCAGTCATAGCAATTCTTGTCAAATTCTATGGGCGTGGTAACTGAAATAAAGGAGAGTAGTATGTATAATATATATTTATATATATATAATATATATAATGCCATTTTTCCATTTCCAATGACTACACCATAAAATGTAAGCAAGGCTTCTCAAAAACACTGAAACATTCAAAATCAAAACCCTCATTCAGACCTTCACATTCCAAAGGAAAAATAATAACAGTGCAAAGCCCATTATAATGTCATTATTTATGACCTGGCCCTCCATGTTACATATTGGAACCATACAAGTTACGCTTTAATATACTGTGCCCAAAACTGTAACAAATAACAGTATTAATAACCATCTTCAAAACATGAATAGTTGATTTTCATTTTAGTCAACAGTTTTCAGCTTTTATGAAAGACAAGGTGACATATAAATTTCAATGATGAGATCTTAGGAATAGGTGTCTCTAACTTTACCAATTTAACTTATGAGCAGTCAATCAATTCTCTATATATCAATGTTTAAATATAAATGTGTAAATCCTAACAGCTTTGTTAAAAATTTTAAAATTTTATTTGTTGAATGAAACTGATGAGGTATGGAAAACATGTCAAGATTATTTACTAAGAATATTTTAGATGAAGTTCTGCCTAATCTATTTACCATCAAACTCTATAAATGCTGCTCTAGTAGGTCCTATGCAATTTGTATTTGTAAATTAACTAGGTCAGACCACAGCTAGTGAACAATTTCAGCACCAATAAGTTATTGAAAATGAGATTTTACACCATTAAGAAATAAATTGGCTGGATGGTCAAATGTTTCAAGGTCAAGGTATCATTTGAAAAATACCAAATTTCTGGGGGAAAAAATTCTTTTTAATCATATCTTCACATTAACTTTACAATAGTAGTTGTACTCTGCTTAAAATCGTATACAGTCTGGGCATATCAAATATATGATATTTAAGAAGTGAAATTGAAGCCCTTGTCCTAACTCTAGCACTATGAAGAAATGATTCAACACTGCACATTTAAAAAAATCTATTCTTTCAATAGCAAATTGATAAAAGCATTATGTGGGACAATTTCTACTGAAAAAGTAAATGACATTATTTGTGCAGTGTTGAAAATTTACTGCAACTCTAATTTCCTTTTTAACACAAATAACGTCCTTTTAAATATAAACATTATATGTATTCAGTATTCAAGTAAAATTCCCTAACAGTTAATGACATTTAAAAAATGTGCAAAACTGCAAAACTCATTGTAATGAATGTGTAAGGTCAAAAGGGTGGAACGGCTGACATCTATTGGATTGAATAAGTGCATCATAAATCTTTAAAGGAAAAAAAAACGCTTACTGTAGAATCTCAAATTGAAATTTCCTGTGCAGCATTACAAAACATTTTATATTTAATGAGAAAAAAGAAGCTTTTAGGCAGCACATGAAGCATCCACAGCAGGTATACGATTGAAAACTAATAAAATAAATGTAAGTTGTTGACTGATGTAGGTAATAATAGCATCTGACTTTTAGCACTGGCCTTGATTACACAGGAGATGGAGCAGTCATTACAATTGAGAAAACATATTTAATAAATCATTGTCAATTTTTATAATGTTTCAAGCCCATTCTTTGTCGATAGCCTCCACATTTATATGGTTAAGTCATTGTTGCTGTGTTTCTTATCTATGACCACATTATTTTTATAACCCTTCATTTGTGGATTCTTAAGATGTTGTGGAAGGTTCATTCCTGTACCCCTATACAGATTCACTCCCTCTAGCTGCCTTTTCTAGCACCAATATGCTTAAAAAAAATAAAATGCACAAATAACAAGCAGTGACAGCGGCCAATTCCTCAAATGTCCAGATTAACAACTGTAGCATGCTAAAGAAAGGTGCGTGTAAATAGCTGGAGATGGTATATGGTCCAGAGTCCAGCGTAAAACATATTCCTTTCTGAGCATTCCCTCCATTCCCCTAACCCGAATACATGCATTAGAATGTAGCAAAACCCTTTAGAAACTCCTCTTAGCCAACTGCAAACTTATCTGTTGCCACAAGTGCAAAGGGGTAGGATGTGAACCTGTATATCACAAAGCTCTTTAGCCACTTCAGTTGGTGACAGAACACAAAATGAGAAATTCCTACGTATACACATCAGTCTGTCTCCACTTTTTATAAAACTGGAATAAAATGGGAAAGTGCCATCTTTATTTATCCTAATTGAATTTTAAATGTCCTTTTGACACAAAAAGGTATATACATGACACAGCTACACAACCTTTTTTCAACTGGACAACAAGTGTCAAAACCCTGTGGATGTATAGGGTAAAACAAGATTGGTCAGGAAAAGAGAATTGTTCCTATAACTGGTAATCTGACACAATGTCCTATTGCCATTAAAAAAAAAGGTCCATTTTCAGTTTATTCAAGTTTGTTTTCATGGTGTTTTATCCCTCTTGATAAAAAAAAAAATCAAACTTTTGTAATTTGTGTATGCTGATCTTCATCAAAAGGTTCATTCTCTGGATCAGAGTCAGTGGTGTCAGAATATCTATAATGATCAGGTTCATTGTCACTAACATCTGGTGTTACAGAAGTTGAACTGCTAGCCTCTGGATTTGATGGCTCCTCTACTGTTTTTGTGAAGTACAGCTTCACCTAGAGAAAGAAGAGAAAGTATAAATGGAAAATCCATAAATCTGACTAATCTTAAATTACTTAAAGATACATATTTTTGACAGATTCATTTTTAAGTACTATGACACATATGATCTTTAAAGGGCCTTTTAAATGACCCTCTTCTTAAGATTTCCTACACTTTCTTTCTTGGTATATACTGAAAAGAAACTGGGATGTTAATATACTATATTTTTTAATAGGCATGTTACAAGCATTAACTAAATAATTCTGCAAAAGAAATGTATTGAGTTCAATAGTCCACAGAATCTATTTCAATCACAAAATTCAACTCACAAAGAGTTGAGTTCCAAAAGAATGTTTCACTTAACTACTTATCTGAAATTCAATGTATTTTCTGATACAAACAATACTAAAAAACACAGATACTACACTATGTAAAATACTAATTAACAATGATGTTTAGGATTCCATTCGCCCTAAAAACTTCACCGAAAGGGAGTAATAAGAAAGTTAATATCCTACAGTGCTCTTAACAGTGAACCAACAGCCTTATAGGCAGAGCTGAAATAACTGTCAAAACAACTCTAGGGCTTCCCTGGTGGCGCAGTGGTTGGGAGTCCGCCTGCCGATGCAGGGGACATGGGTTCGTGCCCCAGTCCGGGAAGATCCCACATGCCACAGAGCGGCTGGGCCCGTGAGCCATGGCCGCTGAGCCTGCGCGTCCGGAGCCTGTGCTCCGCAACGGGAGAGGCCACAACAGTGAGAGGCCCGCGTACTGCAAAAAAACCAAACCAAAACAAAACAACTCTAAACGGTAGGTATCTATTTTAAAAAAGAGAAAGCTATAGCTCAGAGAGGTTAGGGAACTCGCTAAAGGCCGCGTATCTAGTAGGTAGTGGATGTGGGATTTAAATTAGATCTGACTTCAAATCCTTTGATCATTCTACTATATCTACAGCCCCTCCCCCATGATCCAAGAATCATTATCAATTTTTCTCCTTCTCTTACATCCAATATCCAATCCATCAGTAAATCCTTTTAGTTCTACCTTCAACTAGCCTCCCAGCTTTCATTCTTGCCCCTCTCGAGTCTATATTTTAAAGGAGGGGACAGAGTAAACTTTTAAAGACAAAATTCAGATTACATCTTTCCCGTGCAGAAAACATTCAACGTCTTCACACTGGGACTGATGTGCGTTAGTCAAAACAATTTCTTATCTATTACTCCTCAAATAAACCAAGCTCACTCCTGTCTCAGGGCTTCTGCACCAGCTTTTCCCTCTTTTCCCAGATATTTGTATAGCTCACTCATATGTTTACTTATAACTGAAATAGTTTTTATTTGTAATTACAAATATAAAACCTCTTGCAATATTAAAACAGAAAATAATAAAGTTAGAGGAAGTCACATTTTAAAAGCTAATAATTGAGTAAAATATAGACAGAGAAAAGAAAGTAAATGGAAACCTACGAATTCTAGAAGACACTACTGAACACTTTAAATATAAGATCTAAAGGCACTTATTATTAGATATATTTTCACTTAAAACAGGTAGCCCCCCCTTTATTTTTATTATTACTAGCAGCAATATTCTTATAAGCTATGATTAGGTTTGCTACATGGTATAAAAATGGAATGAAGAGAGAATTTGAAAAGAGAAAGGAGGAGGGTATGGTGAAAGGAAGAGAGAAAAATGAAGTAGAATAGGCAACAGGAAAGGGGAAAAAAAAATGGCAAACCACCATTTGGGAATGTTTACAAGTCAGCTTTTTAACCTGGAGAATTCTCCTCTACAAATAGAAATAGAAATATACACATACATATCACATTTAGATAAAAGTAAAATGAACCAAATAATTCCATAATAAGAGGAAGTAGAGTTTTACAAAGAGAAGGAGAGGGGAGGATGATCAGATGCCTTACAGAGCACATGAGATTGAAGCTAAGGTTAGAATGTGAGGGACAGCCACGTGAAGGGCAGGGAAAGGCCAAGGGTGGAGAGGTTCGGGGAGAAGGAAAAGAATTGTAAAGACCTGAGGCAGAAGAGTATAGCATTTTGAAGAACTGAAAAGAGACCAGGTCTGAGAGTGAATCGCAGGGAGAGAATGTGGCTAGAGTAGATGCAGAAGGTAGTCCTGTGCTAAATTATGCAGGTTCCTGCAGGTCACATCAAAAAAGCACAAGGTCTTTAAAACGTATAAACAGGAGTGACGCAATCAAGTCATTTTTAAGATCACTCTAAGGAGTTGAGAATAAACTGGAGGGGACAAGAGTAAAAGCAGTGAGAACATTCCATAGGAGTCATTCCCAAAGGGCTGAGTTCCTTTCCACTTCTTTTTTCACCTATTCCTACTTCATATCCAACTTACTTAAATCCCCTCCCTAACCTATGCCCCAGATTTCACCAACTAACAAAGAATAGGGTAAGGAAACTGTAGCCTTTTGACTCTCTGTGCATTGGATTTCATTGACTTACTGCCAAATAAACAATGCTTATGAATATACGTAATTTAAAAATTAGCCAAGCAAGTCTTTCACCAGCTACCCACCTAGAATAAAACAAACACACACACAGAACCACTCACCAACTCCTCAAAGTGTTTTTAACTGACCTTAAAATTTGGAGAAAAGTATCGGTTGGCCTTGTCTTTATTTGCTTTGTCGAGATCATTTTTTGTTAAAGTGAGTACTAGATATTCCTTGTCATTATCTGCACGCTCTATACTGCAAATACTATCAATTTCTTGATCACATAGACTTCCATTTTCTACTTTTTCTGAGGTTTCCTCTGGTCCTGGTATGAAGAATGTATTTACCCAAAAGTGAAACATTTTGTCCTAAGAAAAAAAAAGAAAACAGACATAAATTTTTTTTAAAAAAGACAATGTTACTTATATTCAACATTTGCCCTAAGAAGTGAACAAATTATGCCATGTGTCAATAATATTCTGAATAAAGGTAAACACAAAGACTAATACTGGGCAATCTGTGGGTTATCTGTTGCATCTAATTCACATAGGATTTTTCCTTTAATTCAAATCTAGACCAAAAATATAATTCCACAAACTCTAAAATAAACTTATTTTAATACTTTAAGTAAAATATTTCCTTTTCTAGTCTAACACTAGCTTTGAAAAGTGTTGAGTTTATATGTATACATTAAAAAACCCAGAAATGGATTTAATTTTGTTTCAACAAGCTATTACAAAATTTACTTTACCAAAAGTTCTTAAAATGTCACTACAACTTCCCAAGGAAGCAAGGCAGATACATTTTTACTTCTACAGCAATACAAATATTAAGTGGCTCCAGTTTCTTGCATGACAATGTATGTTTGAAATTTTTCATAATACAATATGTGGGGGGTAAGAACTTCAACTTTTTGTTGTTATAAAATGCCTATTTAAAAAAAATCACTTATTAATAATGAGGTCTTGTAAATCAAAAACCACCAACATTACTTCAAACCTTTCTTGACCATTACTTCAAACCTTTCTTTCTTTCTTTTTTTTTTTTTTTTTTGTGGTATGCAGGCCTCTCACTGTTGTGGCCTCTCCCGTTGCGGAGCATAGGCTCCGGATGCGCAGGCTCAGCGGCCATGGCTCACGGGCCCAGCCGCTCCGTGGCATGTGGGATCTTCCAGGACTGGGGCACGAACCCATGTCCCCTGCATCGGCAGGCAGACTCTCAACCACTGCGCCACCAGGGAAGCCCCCTCAAACCTTTCTTGACCAACATAGAAAATGTTCTCTTAATTAGTGGAACTGGCCTGTATGCATTATTTGACAATTAATGATGTACAACCCCATGACACCTTATCTGGTGCCTTAAACTGCCATTTAAATCTTTTATTTTAATTTATCTTCAAGTTTATTTTCCCAGGAAGATGGTAAGACCCTTAAGTAACTTGTGTCTTAAATGCCTTTGTATCTTTTAACAGTACCTAGCATAGCAATTTTATTTGTGGTAGCCTTTGAAAATATTGTTAATTTCAATCATTTTAGCAAAGTTACTGAGTTAGTAATAACTAGACACATATTTTACTTAGATTCAGAAGAAAATAAGCTAGTAGAATTTAAATTTCAAAAAATGTAGATTCTGCTAATGTACTGATTATAGTAAAACTGTTCTTGTTTAAATCAGAACAAACATTTGTAACAGGCAAGGAAAATCACATAAAATGGAAATAAATGTAAAGTAATTCAAGATACACAAATTATTATAAATATTTAATTTAATCTTCAATTTTACATGTGTTAATATAATGTACAGGTGATAAGAACTAGAAGAATAAGAATTAGTACACTCCTAAACATAGAGGGAAAGTGATACAGGTGCCTATTTTTAAAAGCAAAACATAAAATCTTGTGTGTACCAGTCTTACAGTGAATAGAAGGAAAAAACTTACTTACCTTAATTTTAAAACATTTGTTAACACTTCTTGGATTATTGGAAAATATATTTTCAAAGTTACTGAGATATACTTAACTTTTATTTATACAGAACATGTAGGAAATGGGTTTCTGGTAGAAAAAAATCAGTTTTACATTTTGTGATTTTCCAGCTACCTGGATTCTGGATAAAGGAAATTATACTTCTTTTGACAAGTCAAAATAGAGGTTAAAACTTTTGTAGTAAATGAAGCTTCCTCTTATTTTCTCTCTCAAAAAAAAAAAGAAAGCTAAATTTCAGGAAAATGAAATCAATCCTATTACAGAGACTGTCTAAAGATTAGCAATACACTATCTGGTATGTTTAAGGAGGCAGTAACAATATACACAGCTAATGTTTTTGTTCATTACTACCTAAAAATTTTGCACCTTAGGTTCACCTTAAATGTTCACACTTAATATTTTAAACCAACACAGTTTGTTTTAAAATGAGCCCCTGCATTCTCTAAATATAGCTCAGTGAGATGCAAACCTCACTAACTTTCTAAACCTGCATATTTAAATAATACCACACTTTTTTCATTCTTTATTACTTCCTCTTCATATTTATTTCTCTCCTAACTAAAAATCAAAATACTCAGTAAATCTGAGGAAGCTAAATATAAAATGACCCAGTCTCAAGAAACATTAACCAAAATGGGGGAAAAGTGGTTTGTGTCATTACACAAGACCACAAAACAGATTTTATTTATACATACAGACCAAATTTTTTTTTCAAACTCATGGTCCCATGTTAACTTCTCAGTAATTAATCATCCCTTCTAAAAGGACTGTAACTGATTGAATGGGATATGTATGCAATCTTTAATACTTTTATAAAATTTATATGCATAACCTAAGTTAAGGAAAATTCATCTCAAATTATAATGCCACATGGCCGTTTCCTTCTAATAGGACTATTTACCATTAATAACGGCTCACCGATGCCATAGTAAGAAAAGCATGTGCAGATCTAATAGAAAATAATTCATGATTCATTAGATGTCAGTCATAAAATACATCTTTTAGTCTCTCCTTACAGAAATGACTTCTGCCTAACTAAATGCTTTAAGCAAAAGATCTAAAGTTACTATTCAAGGTATGGCTATTCTGGATATTTTTCCCAATAAAAGTAAAGTGCAAACCTTTTTTAGCATCTTGTTCTGTTTGTGGAAGAACTCTACTTTGATGTCACCACACACAGGCAACGGCTGAGGGAACTCAAAGTACATGAACTTGTCTTCCCGTCGTGTGGGTCCTGAATTGGAGGAATATATCTTCACCTTTAGCTGGCAGACCACAAACTGAGGATCTGAGTGGTCAAATACATAACTAGTATCACTTCACAGGAAATACCTTTAACTGTCAAACTGTCAAAAGCTATTTTGATGATTAATATCAGCAATATACACAAAGTAGTAATTCTGCATCTTTAACCCCTGATCTAAAACAAATCAGTGGATAGAAAATAATAAATAGATAGCTAAATAAATAAATAAATACATAAATAAAACAAATCAGCAGAAATAAACTAGGGCAAAGTAAAATCAATACAAGGTTTTCCCTAATTTGAGCCTTCAACATAAGGTTCTATTACTGGTATTAAAGTCAATTCTATTTCATAAATAGTAAGTACCAAGACTGGACTTCTAGCACTATACAGTAATATCAAAATTTCAACATTACAATAAATGAACTGCATAAAAAGTAACTTTTAAAACAAGTATTTGCTGCAGTATTTTAAAGTCTCTACCACAGAATAAAAACCACAAAATACCAATCATTACACATTCACAAGAAGAGAATATAATCTATAACAAAGTTATAATATATTCCATAAGCACAAGTTTCAATATTTATAAAAATTTAAACCATAATTAATTTTACTTATAACTCATATTTTATTTTTAAAGGTATATAAAGCCACCACCACAAGAAACAGGAGGAAAGAGATTTGAAATGTCTGCAAAGAAATGCAACAGACATCAAGTACAAATTACAGCACAACCCCCCTTTCTCCAAAACACACTCCATTTTCATTAACAAGTACTTTGGCTTTGACCCATGTGTGTTTTAAAACAACTGGTAAAATATGACCTCTCAAGATGTATCATGCTTATATTAGCAATGCAACTAAAAGGCAGGTAAGTGTGAACAGGCAAGGATTATGTTTTTTATTTTTAAAAATCTACACATAAATACATTTATACCTAATGACATTAATGACAGAATTTAAAGTCATGAACATTAAGATCCTAGGACTTTAAAAACTTTAAGTTACCTAAATAATTTGACAAAGGATAATTTATTTGTAGTACACCAAGTTCAAAAACAAGAGTTCATTAGAAAAAAAAGTAATTAACCTGAGGAGGTAAGAAGTGGGTCTTGAAGTTTCAAAACATACCAAGATAATCAAGAAATAAAAACATAAGCTTGCATAAAGTGCATGAGAAATACATATATATAGACATAAATTTCTCAGCACCAAAGGCGTCATCCTTAAAGACTAAAAAAAGAAGTATCACATTCTTTATCAATGTGACCAACAACTGAGGACAAGGCAAAAAGCTTATTCAGGCTAAAATTTTCCAGTGTAATAAACACCTGCTGGCTCATCTATATAATACCTAAAGAGGTATCATCAATCACATAATAAATAGTAGGCTTCATAAAAGCATGAGGGATTATTCCAATATGGATTCGTGAGACATTTATCATGAGAAAAAGGAACTCTAAAAAAGGGAAACATTACACTAACAACCTGTCAATAATTTTCACTTCCTTGACTAAAGATTCAAAGTACAAGGAGCTATTTTACAAGACTTTATTTGACTCTGAAAATTTCACTGGGAAGCCTAGTTTGAAGAAGCAAATAAACAAGGTATGATTTCAAAGCTGTGATAAAAATCAACCAGGAGGGAAATGCCTTGCAATCTTATTAATTCAAACTCCACTAATTCAGAATCTGATAATCCTGATCTTAGGACTTTAAAAAGCAAATTAACTGTGTAAGCCAGATTTCAATTAAACTACATCTAAAATGTGTACCTTCAAGAACTTTAGAATTATATATACAATTGATAATCTAATTAGAAATTAATTTTTTGAGGAAATATCTAAGCAACACTAAGTTAAAACATTTTAATAAAAGTAAGTAGAAAATATTTCTTCAAATCACTAAAGAAAATAATTTTCTTTACAGTGTGAATTTCACATTTTAGATAGATAAGACCAAACTTAACAGTTGTCCAACATTAGTATGGTTCTTTTGACTTCTAAGACACAACTCTGAGATATATATCTCTGATATGATCGACTGTGTTCTAAAAAGAAGAAATGAAGAGGCTGATACGTAGCAGACAAAAATTACAATTAAATTTTCTTGGATATATGCATATTGATATAGTATGAGAGAAAAATCACACTGGTCATCTTTTATTAACTTTTTCAACCCTTTCAGATACACAGAAGATAGTAACCTTTCCTTTATTTAGAAATATTAAGACAATACTCAAATAAGAAAATGGCTGTTAACCCCTGACAACTTTGCAGAAGATACTTTATTTTCACATGGTCTGTTTTCTTCACTGATTCCTCTTCCTCCTCCTGAACCCACACTGTTACAAATCCTATTTGTCTCAGCCCTCACCCTGTTTTCCTCTGAACCTTCCCATCTTCTAGCCCCACACCAAATTTACATGAAAGGCTTAACTGCTATGTTTCTTTCCTAATGCTTCTCAAAATATCAGGTATATCTCTCACCTAAGTTCAAATCCATACTTTCAAGTACCCACTAAATATCTTCATGTAAATAGCTCACCTTTACCTGATTTACAACATGTTTAAAACCAAAATATCAACATTCATGTCTCCAAGTCTCAGTTAGATTCCCTTTTCTGTCTTCCCTTTTCTGTGAATTATTCACCTGACCAGAATAAAAGCTCCGACAAAATATTTAGATATAAATGGCAAAAGAAAAACTAATCACATCTCATTTGATTGCCCAAGCAAAGCACATCTGGCTTAAAGCAAGTCACATAACTGCTTTCCTTTCCACCATTTTTCTCCCTCTTGCAATCACTACCTTCTACAAAACTGTACCTAAATACAGCTTATTAAGCCTCTAGTATGACCACTGACACCATAGTATTTATCAAATCAAGTCTGATATGCCCATTTGGAGTCCTCCACAGTCAGCCACACATTCCGTTCCTATTCTATTCTCCATCTCTATATTTCTTGTCCAGCTCATTTCCTTCTGTTGTGCTTCAATTCAAGCTATTTCCTATTGCCTGTAATACTTTCTTTGGTTTTAAGGCCAATCTAAACTGTATGCTTTCTCAAATGTTCAATAAAGAGCTGGACTTCCTTCATGAAACTATTTGACAATCCCCGCAAACTTGATTTTTCTAAATATACCATTTATGATTTATACATACAACCTCCCATTAGTTATATATTACTTATTCTACAGCTTTACTACATAGTATTAAATCATAGTGCATAAACAGAGAACCAGCAAATTGGTAAAGATTACAAAGATTTCAGTAGTAAGTTGAGAAGTTTAAATGTAATACACTGAGAGATCCAACACACACACACACACACACACACACACACACACACACACACACCATTTAAATGTAGAGCAGAACTGACAGATGTTTGCTAGAGAGACCAATGTGAAAAAAAAATTATAGTAGATAAGATTATTGAATTGAATGTTCTCTCTCCCTTATTATTTCTCTAATATTTTATACCTTACCATTTGGCTCTTACAGTGATATCTAATACTATAGGAAGAGCGTGAGCTTTTTTATTTTCTTCCTTTTCCCTTCTCCACTATACATCTAAAGTTCCTGTGCCAATCATCTCTGATAGCCTAGTACCTTGTACTCTGGAGTTTTAAAAATCGTACTGAGATGACAAAAGCATCAGTGAGGTCTCTTAGAAGCCTTTCATATGCTGTGTTAATAGATCTGTGGTCTCTGATAAAGTTATTTGCCCTAAGAATACAGAAAAGATCTAATGAAGGTGATCACACCTATCTGACAAAGATAAACAACATCAAGAAATTAATTCCCTAGGTATAAATTAAGGTCAGAAAAATTTTAATTACATAAATACTGTCAAGAAGCAAACTTTAAGCTAAAAACTGAAACCATCAACAAATTGCAGAATATCACTGAAATATTATTAGAGGTATTAGAAAAAGTAATACAGTGGTATCTTATCTAGAAACTACAAAATTGTATTCCGAATAAATAAAACACAGTTCTTAAACATGAAAACATGACTGATTACTTCCAAGGTAGAAACTAATATAAAAAACTCTGTAACAGAAAAAAGCAGCAACAGTCTGGTCTTTTACAGGGCTGAACAATACTTCCTTCCATGTGTTCTCCCTTGACTACCTGCTTTGGGTCAAAGTATTAAGGTTCCTATCAGTTTAGCTAAGAACTCTGGCGAATAGCAGAGAAGCAGAATGGGACCAGGGTGACTGAGGTAGGCTTACAGAAGTTAGGGTAAGAGAGAAATAAATTAGAGACAGACATCAATGACATGATCCTTATTTAGTGCTTTTCTAGGAAGTTTCAGATTTCAAAATATCTTCATATTGTTGATGAGCAAAGACAAAGAGAGGTAGATGATGTGCCCTCGGTTATATAGCACATTAAGGACAAATCTAGCTGGAACTCCGATCTAAATCCAGGTTTTCTCTAATACTCCACACACACTGAATCTACCCTATTCATTCAATATACTTCAGCTTGTTGCCATCTCTTATCATAGTTTTCTTTTTCTTTTTCTTGTCCCTATCACCATTACTATTAATATCTAGTCTTACTAAGATATCAAGGAATTGGTCCTTGCCCTAACACCGGTAAAGGGATGAACCCCAATGCTACTCTCATGCTGACGGGACAGGTTATTTTAGTCATCTAGTCAGAATATAGGCTGCATTTGGTAGCTGCAGCACAGAATATTTCTTTCATAAATATAATTTGGCTTCAAAGACATTAAAACCCAATGGTCTTAGCTTCCACAGCCCAATGTGCTGAACAACTGAGCTAATTAATTAGTTTGGATACTTAAGAAATATACAAACCTGCATAAATTTTAAGTGTGGTAAATTTCTTTTTAGACTTTTATATAAACTTCTAGCTATGTTAAGAAAAGTGTTCCAGTACATCAAAGGATGAGAATTTAGAGCACTTACTGCAAGTTCCGCCACTGAACATTGGAATAGTTTCAAACATCATCTTGTGAAACAACAATGCCACTGGTCTATAATCCAGATGATTCTTTAACAGGTAGCTATAATAATATACATAGCGCCTCTGACTGGGAATAGTTACTCCCTGGTGGACAGAAAAAAAAAAGAAAAGCCAAATTCAAAAGAAAAGTTCCATTATAGTTATTTCACTAAATCGTTATGGTAACTGGGTTGTATCCATTGAAGAACATATATACATTAGAAATTTGACCTTAAATGATTTAATACTTAAATCCAGCTCAGTAATAGAGTAAATCAAAGCAACATCAATATAAAGGAAACATCAGAATAACTTTTCTCCCTTAAAATACAATTATCATAACACCCCATCTATTCAATGGTCACAACAATCTCTGACCCATGTACCCAATAAGCAAAGGCCACTGCATATCCAAAATAACTGTCAAAGGTCTCTGCTCTACAGCTGTGCTCTTTACACGTAGGGTTCCCCACAAGCATGTATAGATTCTTATTCAACACAGAATTCCTCAAAAACTTGGATACCTATTTTCCAGGCAAAAGCATATCAGAATCAGCAAGTCAGATAAAGGCATATTGCCTTTAGGAGGCAGAAATAGCAGCAGCAAAAAGTGATGCTGGCTTTAGAACCCAACAAAAACAAGAGTATGCAGTTGACATAAATGTATGCAATAGTTTGACAACAAAGGTACTTAGAGATGTCCCTGAGCTACATACACCTCTTTGCATGTAACCAGGGAAATACATAATGTTTTAGAAAAGTTAAGTATTACAGTGCTAAAAATACATACAATTCATGTGGTGTTTAAATGGGGACCCTGACTTATCTCAAAAAAAAAAATCTACTGTGTGCAGCAATGCACTCACTAATGATGCTGAATAAGTGAGGTATTAGGGAACTTATCTAAGGTTTCTTTTCCTATTATATGATATGACTTCAGAATAATTTAAGCATTTAACTTAGAATTTGCAATATTTCTCTTTTGGATGTTATATTGGCATATAAATATGCCAATGTGTTAAAAACTCTGGACATAAAAACTTTTCTTTCCCCAATGAAAAGTAGAAAGTACATTTACGTGAATTTAAAGGAAAGCATGTTGAATGGCAGGTATATAGGTATTTGTTTCAGTATTCTTGGTTCTTTTTTAAAGGTCAGCATGATTTTATTACAATTTTAAAAGTACATAAAATGCCAAATAATGGATAAAAGCCATTTCATGGGCTTTCCTGGTGGCGCAGTGGTTGAGAGTCCGCCTGCCGATGCAGGGGACACAGGTTCGTGCCCCGGTCCGGGAGGATCCCGCATGCCGTGGAGTGGCTGGGCCTGTGAGCCATGGTCGCTGGGCCTGCGCTTCCGGAGCCTGTGCTCCGCAACGGGAGAGGCCACAGCAGTGAGAGGCCCGCGTACCGCAAAAAAAAAGAAAAAAAGCCATTTCAAATCAGGACTAATGATCTAAGATTTTGGCTATAGTACAAAAATCATATAATCAGAAGACTTGGATTTGAATGTTGACAGTCAAAACACAAACTTTGTTTCTGCAGGAAAATGAAGACAATACCATCTTCACAGGATTCTCATGAGGATTAAACACTAAACGCAATTAGACAAAAGCATGCTAAAACAACAAAATGTTACAGAAATCTGAATCAGCAGTTTGAGAAATTCTACCTACATTTAAGGTATAATTTTGGAATTGCTGGATTTTTAGTTCTACATATTTTTTTAAAGAAATGGCAATAAAACAGTGTTGCTTTGAATAGCTGCTACAAACACTAATGCTAAAAATTAACATTAAAGTTTAAAAAGTGTTTAAACTTAAAATTATTTTTTATACATTATTTAATGCCATTTCAGCAAAAAAACTTATTCATATGTATCAAGATAAAAAACAGAACTGCAAAGCAGGTTGGGGGAAACAGCAGACAGAAGATGGGTGGGTGGGAGGGAATCTTTTTTGAACCATGTGTATTTATAATCTAGTCTAAAAATTAAAATTAAATAAGATTTTAAAAATTAAATCAATGGAAGTCTACTAGACGACCAAGCTGTCAAGTTATTTATTGGGGTTTAGTGGAATGATAGATGATATTTTTTCTCTTTATCTCCATTCTTAGTGTAAGTTTGCATGAAATAATTAAAAGGTTGTCAAAACTTTAATTTTACTCAAGTAGCAAGTGACTGGTAGCGTATCTATAATGCAAGTGTTTATACACCCAGTTAATCCTTAACAGAAAGGCAAATGTGTAGAGAAACAGTGTTATGAATCTGTAAGTTCTCACCAGCAGATTAATAATTAATGTGTAAATACAAGATGAATCAAAATTATTGACACAATTCAAAGAAAAATGGTGAAAAACATAATTGTAAATTTATTATTTTACTATCAAATTATGCATAATTAGTCTTCTGTACCTTAACTTTGCAATCCTTACCTACCTGTTAGCTTACTGGCACCTCAAATTCAATGTGTCCAAATTAACAGAAATTAAAAAGTTGGGGAGAAATCAAAAGCTTTACAGACAAGCAAAAGCTGAAAGAATTCAGCACCACCAAGCCAGTTTTACAGTTTTATATTAGATCTTGATATCTGGTAATGAATAAACTCTTGTTTTGTTTTCCTTAAAAAAAAAAAAAAAATCTGGAAGGCCCAAATGTGTATGGACCATAGCCCTTAATGTGCTGTCCTCACTCTGTTCTCATCTCTTACAGCCATCATGCACACTTACTAAAATTTAATTAACAATACAATGTATTGTACAGAATACACTATAATCTAGGATTCGAAATAAAATGAGTAAAACTTCCACACTAAGTTGACAATGTGATTTGTAACACTTCAAATATATTTCCTGAATGCATACACTGAAAACAATGATTCATGTGCATGTTTTACATACAGCATCTTGAATATTAAGATTAAATTTATATATCTTTTTAAAATTCTGAGAAATGAACTTTTTACTGATTTTCAAAAATTCTACATATCTGAAAAGAGGGCTGACCTTTAAAGCTCTTGAAGATTAAAAATTACTACATTTTCAAATTTTCCATTATTTCAGTTAAATTAAGACTAATAAAAATCAATTCTATTCTTGAATCAAGAATTTTTAATCTAAACTGATCTATAACTATATCCCCCAAATATAGTTCTATTCTCTACCACTAATTATTCTCCTTTTCCTACTCTAACCGTGAAGAAAAATACTTATATTCTTAACTTTTTTCCTGAAGTAAAACTTTCAAAACATTCTAATTTTAGCTAAACTTAGCATTCTTCAGATTGACGTAGCATCATGTTCCTGGCCATCTTCTCAAAAGGCAGCCATTGCTTCTTCAATTCCCTTATATTCACAGACCAGGAGGATATTTGGTGTTCCTCCCACTATTCCTTCCAATCCACTTTTCCACTGTCTTTACTCAGTCTCACCTATTCCAAATCTGTATCATTCAATAACTCTTTCTTCTGTTATGCACTTATTAACACTTGACTATAATGATTTCAGCATTTTAAAACCTCTCTTTCTGTCCTGTCCCAAATATCATCCTCAAAGAACTAAGCTCCCATTTTACTGGGAACCCTGAGGTCACCCGATGTGAGCGCCCTCAAAATTATTTTCTCTCGTCTTAAAATCTTTTTAGGGGCTTCCCTGGTGGCGTAGTGGTTGAGAGTCTGCCTGCTAATGCAGGGGACACGGGTTCGAGCCCTGGTCTGGGAAGATCCCACATGCCGTGGAGCGACTAGGCCCGTGAGCCACAACTACTGAGCCTGCGCGTCTGGAGCCTGTGCTCCGCAACAAGAGAGGCCGCGATAGTGAGAGGCCCGCGCACCGCGATGAAGAGTGGCCCCCGCTTGCCACAACTAGAGAAAGCCCTCGCACAGAAACGAAGACCCAACACAGCCAAAATAAAATAAATTAATTAATAAACTCCTACCCCCAACATCTTAAAAAAAAAAATCTTTTTAGTCCTGATATTTTCTAACAGTGTCTCTTCATGTTCACATTGGTTCCATTTTTGCAAGTGTTCTATTAATTTTCTCCTCTCTGGCTTTTGCCTTTATTCTCTCCACCTGTCTCCTCCTAATGAAAAAGCTCAGGTAACGCTTATCCTTTATCCAAAACAAGCAAACAATTCTAAGACCAAAGACCCACACTCCCCCCAAAATCTTGTATCTCTTTCAAACTATCATCTTCTCTCTATATATAAACTCTTGAGAAGCCTCTACTCCTTAACTCTTGGAAATCTGTTATTATGAGGCTGATTTCTTAATGGTCATTAGTTCTTAATGGTCATTAATGGTCATTTGCTACTGTTTTCTTATTATCATTGTGGCTCATTTTTTAGCTGCCATTTTGAAAACTCCCTGTTCCTTCCATAGGATACACTCTCTAAAGGTTTTCTCCTGGGACTTCCCTGGAGATCCAGTGGTTAAGACTCCCCGCTTCCAATGCAGGGGGCGAGGGTTCAATCCCTGGTCAGGGAGCTAAGATCCCACATGTGGTGCGGTGTGGCCAAAAACAATAAAATAAAATAAATAAATAAAATAAAATAAAATAATAAAATAAAATAAATATTTTTTAAAATAATAAAGGTTTTCTCCTATCCTTACCAGCTATCTCTTCTCTTCTTGTCCCTAAATGCAGGTATATCTCAAAAAATTGATCTCAGCTATTCCCTCTTTATATCAATCCTATCTACTCCACTGGTTTAATTATGTCTTACACATTAACTCCAAAACCTGTGTCTCTCAATATGACTTTGTTCCCAACTCCCAGTCCAGAATTTCCTACACTTGGACATTTCTAGCTGGAAATCTCAGAAGCACTTAAAACACAACATATCCCAGAACTGAAGCTTTCACATTCTTGCACGGACCAACCTCTGTTATCTGTCGTTATACTCAACTCACTGTCTTCTCCAGCATCTGAGCCAAAAATCTATTCTAATACCATCACCATCGTTGAGTGAAGGAAACAATCTGAGAGACAGCAGTGATATACACAGGGTTATAGTAAAGAGAAGTGCGGGAACCCCAGCACTATGGCAATGGTCCAGGCAGCAGAGTCGAGGCAGAGATTGGTATATCAGTCAGTATATCAACTACCTGGCATATATATATATATATATATATATATATATATATACACACACACACACACACACACACACACAAACACATATGCACGTGTGTCTGTGCACGCAGACACACACACACACACACTCCATGCAAAATGGAAGGCAAACCAGAGGTTAAGCTTGTTTAGAATACTCATACTCACGATTCCTTCACGTCTATTCAGATGTCGAAATCCAGAAAAAATTTTTTACTTTATATTGGACTATAGTTGATTTACAATGTTCTGTTAGTTTCAGGTACATAGCAAAGAGATTCAGTCAAAACCCAGATTTTGACTTTGAAATGCTTCTCAGAATACCAGTTCTGGTTTTCTGTGGCCTTTCTATTCAGTCGCCTCCTGCAATTTTGCAATAGCCAACTGATTATCAGCCTTTCATTTATCTATTCTCCAATTCATTTTTTATGCTGTTTTTGGATTAATTTTACAAAAATATAAGATTAATCACATTACCAAATAATTCAAAATGTTAACTGGCTTTGCAGTGTCTACCCAAATGACAACAAATTTATCAAACACTATAATTCTTTAACAACCTGAAAATATAGCCTAACCTCTTTTTCCACTCTTATCCCTCACAACTCCCTTCCACGTACTCTTAACTTTTCACCTAACCATTTAATTTCCCCCATATTATACTTTCTGGTTTTAAAAATGTTATCTTTATCATATTGAGGTAGAAGGGCTATGCAAGGCTATGCAAGCAGTCATATGGGGAGTTTTACATACTTTCTAACACCTGGACCAATTTAAATAACATAATTATTTGATGCTTCAAGGTCTGATAGCAGCCATCTGAAATGCAATTCACATCAGGTACTTCTTGAGGGCTCCTATTCATTTTCACTCTTGGATGGTCTATTCAGATTTTGGATTTCATCTTGAAGCATTTATTGTCCATTTTCCATTGAAATTTTCAAATTAATTAGCATATACCTGAATATAATTTTTAATGTCACTTCCACACTGCAGTTTTATCTCTTCTCAAACTTCCAACATCTGATTTTTTGTTTTCCCTCTCTTTTCTTTTTCCTTTGATTGGCTTAAAAAGAGATGTATTGATTTTATTGGCATTTTTTTTTTTGTGTGTGTGTGTGTGGTACGCGGGCCTCTCACTGTTGTGGCCTCTCCCGTTGCGGAGCACAGGCTCCGGACGCGCAGGCCCAGTGGCCATGGCTCACAGACGCAGCCGCTCAGCGGCATGTGGGATCTTCCCGGACCGGGGCACGAACCCGTGTCCCCTGCATTGGCAGGTGGACTCTCAACCACTGCACCACCAGGGAAGCCCTATTGGCATTTTTATACAGTGTTTGGATTTATTAGTTCAAATGGCTTACTGTTTGATAATTCATAAATCTATATTTTCATCTTTATTAATCCATCTGTTATTATCTTAATAATATCTAATATAAATTTCTATTTCTTCATTGTCCAAAAGTTATTTAAGTAAGTGGCTTTAAATTTCCAAATGGTTGATTTAGTTTGATTAAACTTTTTAACAAAATCTCTCATTCTATTGAATTGTAACCAAGGGATGAGGTTTATATATTTCTACTTGGAGGTGAGATTTTATGGTTGGCCTAATGAATTATTAATATTGATAACTGTTTTGTGAATGACAAAAAAAAGAAATACATTTTATGGGCTTGTATTATATTATTCAAGCCATCTATATATCTTCTTATTTTGTACCTTCCTGATCTTAAAGTACATTAAAAAAGATTCCTACTAGCACTGCTATCAATTTTTCTTAATTTCTTCCAGTTTTTGCTTAATATATTATGATGTTATGTTTAGCACTAAAAAGTCCATAACTGCTAAGTCTTCATTGTGGAGTGCACCCTGTGTTAAAATAAAATGACATTCCTGATCCAGTTTTACACATTTTGCTCCACATCAATACTCTCAAATCATCTTCTTTAAGATGAATTCACAATCTAGATTCCTCAGTTTAAAAAGTAATTTTCTACCTCAGTAAACTTTTCACTGGCACTTCTAAACTCAGAAATAATGTAGATGTTTTACAATGATAGTGTTTGCTTGAAGCTTGGAAATCCATGTTTCAGAGTGATCACAGCAAGATTATTACAGGAAAGTAATTCAACAAAGGAAGAAATGTGGCTTTTAGGAATGCCAGTTCCTACAATGACAACATATAACAGTAGTTATTGGATATTAAGCGGCATGCCAGACATTTTACATATATCCCTAAAACTACCACCACTTTACAAGATAGATCTCCTCTATTTTAAGGATAAGAAAACACTCCTGGTGCACATAATCACCTTGTTCAAAAACAAGATTTGAACCTAAATATGAGTCTGATTCTAATTTTTTTTACTCCTACGTCCTGGGTTTTACTAACAGCACGCATACCAACTATAACCTGAAAGATTCACAACCTCTCTGAGCTCTTATTTTTCCCACCTACAAAAAATCTCCAAAGCTTAGAGTATTACAGTGCTTCAGTTCTATGAAACAAATTATAAGTAGTGTATTAAATAGTGGTACATGAACCATAGAATTCTTGAGAATAATATGAAGCAGAAAACTGATATTTTTATTATCCTTTCCCCTTTGGGATGCCATCTCTCTCCCTGTGGTTTGGGGGAGGGGGAGGGGGGCCCTATTCTTCAGCTTCAGATATATGGCCCAAGCCTCTGGTCAGAATGTTTGGTTCAGGGATGGGTACATGCCCTAATCCAGGTAAACCAGAACCTAAACTAGAAATTTTTGCTCAAATTGTAGCTCTCTTGCCATCGCAGTTGCTAAAGTACACAGCATGTAAACCTGGAGCTACTACCTTGCCATTACTTGCAGAGTCTGCCTAAAAATAAAGTATATAAAGACAAAAAAAGAGAGTAGAGAGAGAGATTTCTGACATCTGTTAAGCATCGAGATTCAGGCCAGAGTTTTAGGGTTATATAAACCAATAAATGTCTCCTTATGTTTCAGCTATTTTGAGTTGGGTTTCTGTGACTTGAAACTGAAAGAGTTATAATACATTATAACACAGTCACTTTTTTTTTTCCTTTTTAAGTTTCTATTTCTACTTTGGGGATCAAAATAATAAAGAAAAATAATTTGGACAGGAGAACACAGAACCGTAGAAAGGATACTGGATTTGAGGTTAGGAGATATGGTTTTGAGTTGTTACACAGAGAGATTAAATGACCTAGGACAAAATGATCTTTGCAGATCTGTTTTATCATTTATACTAAAATGGGTCTGAAATAATTGCTAAGGTCCTTCAAGGTATAAAACTCTTAAAATTTTATGAATATACAGATTGGATAGCAGGCTTAAATACCATGTATCAGTGAAACAGTTTAGCCCAGGAGAATTAATGTGTTAGAAAAAATAAGAATGTTATATTTGGAGGTTTTTTTAAGCCAAAAAAGAGGATAATTATAGCTTACTTTGTTTGTTTGTTTGTTTGTTTATATGCACTTCCATGTTTATTGTAGTTCACGATAGCCAAGATACGGAAACAACGTAAGTGTCCATCAACAGATGAATGGATAAAAATGTATAGATACATACAATGGAATACTACTCAGCCTTGAGAAAAAAGGAAATTCTGCCATTTTCGACACCACCAATGGACCTTGAGGACGTCATGCTAAGTGACATATGTCAGACAGAGAAAGACAAATACTGTACAATATCCCTTATATATGGAATCTAAAAAAACAAAACAAAACCAAAAACTGAACTGGAAAACAGTAGAATGATGGTTACCAAACGCTGGGGGTGGGTGAGGGGATGGGAGAGATGATGTTTAAGGGTACATACTTACAGCTAGTAGATAAATAACTTCTGGAGATCTAATATAAAGTACAGGGATTACAGACAACAAAACTACATTATAAACATTAAAAACTTGCCAAAAGACAAGATCTTATGTGTTCCCACCACTAGAAGAAATGATACTTCTGTGGCACAACAGAGGTTAAGGCTACAATGGTAATCATACTGCGATATAAATGTATCAAATAAATATGTTGCACATCTTAAACTTACACACTGTTTTATGTCAATTATATCTCAATAATTAATCAAGGAATAAATTAAAAAATAAAGCCTTAAACGGTTTTAAGCCCTACAGTAAAAATGTACCCATTCATAAGTGTGTCCTTATCTCCTTAGATACAATTTTAGACAACAACATTCTTAGTATCCTAATTTCTTTTAAGTTTTAAATGCTTCAGAATTGAAGGCTTCACATAAGACAAAGTTTTGTAACAAATAAATATTTGCAGAGCTGTTCTCAAGTGTCCAGCTATCCTGGCGTGGCAAAGCAGAGAGTGCATATGTACTAATTCAAGTGTGTACTCTCAAACACTGCTCTTCCCCTGCCACCCAATAACAACTACAAAAAACAACCAATAAATTGTCATGAGTTTGTCAGGAAAACCAGAAAGAACTCATAAATACATTTCTTTTCCTGTTACATCTACTTCGTTTGTTCTTCCTTACTTTGTTTTAAATGAAAAGAAAATGAGAAAATTTCATTAGGTTACCATATGGGGAAATTTAGTAAACAGACTAGAAAAAAATAATCTGATTATATATTAGAACATAATTCATTCCTCAGAGACACTAGAAAATTTCCTCTTCTTGGGATCACTTAGAATAAAGTTAATATTTATTATTTCTAGAAGATAGAAGTCTTCATTAAAGGTAAGCTAATGAACTCACATAGAGAGATCATAATACATAAGAACTTTAATAACTGCTTCGAAAACAAACCCCCCTCAAAAAGAAAATCAAAGCCTCAAAATTTTTTCCTGACAGTTTAATCAAAGAAAGTAAGTATTAATGCTTACTTTACCTGCTACCATTCTAGAAGCAGGAAGACAAGAGAGACAGAGGAGAGATTCTGGGTAAGTTTGTCATGTAATAGAAGTTTCTCTCTCTAAATTCAGAAATTTTGGGAATCTTTCCAAAATATACACTTACCCCTACTGGTAGGATGTTTTAATTCTTTATTCATAGTCTGTAATAAATATTGTGAGTTATCTACTTTAATTCTGAAGCATAAGTACAAATACAGACAGTGTAAGGCATAGATTAGATAGGAAGCAACCCTAGGAGCTTTATTGGGGTGGGAACCATCGACAGTTCATTTTAGAGTAATTTGCCACGTGCTCATAAAGCAAAAGATCAAATATGCAAAGAAATGATTCCTAGAGAAGTATAACATAATTGCCTTCTTGTAAATTATTGAGTAAGAAAGTCTTCCCTCAAGTAGTTACACCACTCTCAGAAAACTTTTTTTTTAAAATAAGAGGCATCAGTTGTACTTCTCTGCAACATTCAAATCTTGAAGTATTATTTGGGTGTTTTACTAACACAGCTGCACATCTTATGGTCAGTTGGCACCCACCACTCGGCCATCTAATTTGTACCAAGTCTGCTGAGAAAAATGTCAAGACTCTACCAGGTTAATTTGAGGAGAGTCTCTTCAAAGTCTATAAATCTTCACCAAAAACATGACAACTGGCTCCTCTTTCTTCAAAACAAGAGGGAGGAGGGGAAGGTGGCGGTTGGGGGGGGGGGGGCAGAGAAGAGAAGGAGGAAGAGAAAGAGGGTGGGGGAGGAGGAGGAGAAACATTCTGCTCCTATAAAAATGTCACCAGAACACAATTTTCTTCAGCTTCTTAGTGTTTCTCCTTAGTTAAAATTAAGGCTACAGCAAAAGAACATTAAAGACATTTCTAATAAAATTAATCCTACACAAACTGATAAAATGTACGTATCTCCTATAATAGTGGTTCACAATTACAAAAATGCAAATCTACAGACACAACCTAAAATACTGGTAAGATAATAAATCTCTCTAACAGATATTTCAAGAATAAAACTACTTTGGATAGTCAATTATATTTATTATCAGATAACTTATTTCTCTGGAAGAATTCCACAGCTGTATAACAACAGCTCTACCATGCTCAGCTAAGTTTTCTTATGATAAGTTATATTCATTAAAGGTTAAAATATATATATATATACACGCACATATATATATATATGTATATATATTTATTAATTTTTTTTTTTGCGGTACGCGGGCCTCTCACTGTTGTGGCCTCTCCTGCTGCAGAGCACAGGCTCCGGACGCGCAGGCTCAGCGGCCATGGCTCACGGGCCCAGCCGCTCCGCGGCATGTGGGATCTTCCCAGACCGGGGCACGAACCCATGTCCCCTGCATCGGCAGGCGGACTCCCAACCACTACGCCCCAAGGAAGCCCTAAAAATATATTATTATATATATTATTATTTCACTAGTACTCTTACCATTAGGTAAACATGTGATTTATTTGAAAATTCGTAAGACAAATTCCAAAGATTTGAAGGAAGCCTGCAGCATTATATTTTTAACACCAACAAACTCAAGCTATCCTTATTCTACTTAATCAGGGGTCTTTACTGCTCCAGAATCTATTTTTAAATATAAACTGAGGAGCCTTGTCAAAAGAGGCCAATTTCATCATCATTATGTGACCTTTCAGGAGAGCTTGACTCTGTGCAGAGATTAATTCTGAAGAGCTTCAAAACTCTTTTACAATTCCAGGATTTATGGACTTGATAATGTAGAAAGAAGTTCACCAGTGTGTCAGGGGATTCAAATTTTACTCTGAACACCGTCATTAATTGTTTGGATAATCCTGTTCAAAGCACTTCATCTTTCTGGGCCTCAGTTTTATCATCTATAAAATAAATACTCCTGCAAAAAAAAAAAAAAAAAAAAAACCTCATAATCTTATGACTTTTATCTACTCTGTCTCGCTTTCTAATGCTGTTTCAACCTATAATGGAAACAACACCGTTTAGTAAAATACAGCTTTGTCAACAGCATGTGCCCATAAATGTCTTTTTGCCTTTTAAAATATACACAAGGATAAAGGTAGGAGCACATTAGGATACTCCTTTAGAGCCTGTGAATAATTCATCCAAAAATAGTCTAGGTATATTAATTAATCATGAGCTAATAAAATAAGCACAGCAGATCTTAATGATTTACTTTGACTTCAAGATGCTAAAGTGATCAATTTTGGCCAAATTACATAACTCTGAGTTTTAATGTCATGTAACAGCTAAACATAATTTTACTGAGTACATCCTTAGTAGTGCATCCAGAACTCCATTTTCTATTAACCCATCACCTTTCACTTGGGTGAGATTCTAACCTATGAGAGGACAGAGAATATGCTGTGCCTGGAACAGTTCTGCTGATGATGTAGCTACTATTATTCTACCACATGACACTACAGGCTTTGCATTTTATTTTCATAAATACTTCTCTTGCTATCTTTTCACTCTGGCCCCTGTTTCACAACAATATCCCATGGGGCTTGCCATTTCATCAAATCTCCTCTCCTCTCCTCCACAGAGAAACAGAACTGACAATTGTATTACCAGATTGTGATGACTACAATATCTTGCCATTGAAAATTAAAATATGGCCTCATTTTTCATTATGTAGACATCTCTTGAATCTAACTTAAACAGAAAACAGAGAAAATAAAATACAATAAAGTTTAAGTATCCTTAGGTTTTACTTTTTCCTTGAACACGATGGGACGGAATATCCCAAGTGCTTCTTATATGGCTAGTTCTCACTATCAGAAGCATTCAGCCAACTATCCTGAAGAAGCACCCACGTCAGACAGAGTATATATTCACATATGCGGGGGTGGGTGGGTATAAGAGAGTAAGAGGGAGGGAAGTATGACGGGAGTGGGAGGTGTGTGTAAGAACACGTGAGAGCACAGCTTAGTTACAAAGGCTGGACCATTACAAATACCTTATTTGCCCCCCAACTCAAAATTCTTGATTAAAGTAACCTACAAGGATACTGTAATGCCAAACAAACTAAAAAGTCACAGTGAACATGGTGAAGGCAAATATCTTAGAAATGGTCAAACATACTTGTAGTTTGCAACAGAAAAGTAAGACTTGTAGTATCTCTATCAAACAGCTTTATCCATTCCAAAAAAACAGACATTTTTTTCTAAAACTATGAAGCAGGTCATGAAAGGACTGGAGATACCACTTCTCTTCAGCATATGAAATCTCAGTTTAGCCAGCTACTAGTTTTCATCAAATACATGCATGGTGACACAAACAATAATTCCTATTTTGGAGTCCTTTTTGGAAACTTCAGCAGACAGTAACATTTTCAAAACGGTGAAGTTTCTCTGCCCAAAAAAAGTCCCCTGAAGAAATCTCAGTATTCTGTAGACAGAGTACACCTTAATGCCTGGCAAAACATCTGGTTTTGCTGCTTTGGTAAAGAGAGAAGTTCTACACGTCACTGTGACTCCATGCTTTGTTCACCAGTATGCACTGGTGTGTAAGACTCTACCATGAATCCCGAGAGAAAGCTTAGCTATTGTTGTAAAAGTATTCTATGACTTCATGAGAGCCAAGTCTTGAATCACAGACTGTACAAGAGGATTTGTCATGAAAAAATCTACTGTTGTGAAAGTTGCCAAATTCAGGAAAGCCAAGACTTTCAATCAAGGACTTAAGAGGTTTTGTCAAGAAGTGGGAGCAACTATGCAATTCTTTGCTACACATAAGTTCACTTGCTTTAGGAAGACAAACTCTATAGCTAGAATTTTACCTGCATAAAATACAAACTCATTAACACAGTTTAACTCTTCAATATTAAAACTAAAATGTGGAGTCATAATTTTTTCCTTCAAACACAGCATTATGCCAGAATCTTGCCAAAAATGATCTCAATAACTAGAAGGCAAAGAAAATGATGCAACATGAATTAATCTGAAGAGTATTATAAGAATTCTTATTTCTTGACACAAGCCTACTTTCATCTGGCAAAAAATAAAAAAATCTACAGAGTCCATTTGCTCTTTCATTCTTTCATGAGATGGGGAAACAAAGTCAAAACTAATTAGATATCAAAAATGACATAAAAGTTGCCAAGTCAAAGACAATGGCATAGTTTCAATGTGTTCTTTAAAAGCTAAATAATAGAAGCCCTTTCAGGAAAATTTACTACTGAGCAGAACTAAAGCTTAATTTTGGTTAATTTGTACCACTTGGATTTATTCAGCAGTCTCAAGTAGTGGCCACTGCCTGGCATAAAAAAAGAAAATGAGACATTATTCTTAAAGTATTTTTTACATTCTTTGTTAAAAAAAATAATTTTCAGTGCAATTAAATACTATAAGCAAAATTTTATGCTCATGTACATGATGCACATTTTTTGTGGGAGAATAGAGTTTTCATCATATTTTTAAAAGGTATATAACAGAAACTGTTTAAGAGCCCCTAACTTAAAGCTAGTTCTGGCTGAACATTATACAACTTTTCTGTTTTTATTTTAAATTCTTTTTACCTGATTTCTTTTTGATTACCAAAATGTCTGCTGCTCATCAACCCTGTTTTAAATTTCTACCACTGCTCCTGTGACTGTATTTTAATTTGAGCCATCTCTCTAGGTTTTCTTCTCATTCAGTCTCTTTTCCCTGTGCTGCCCTATGTTTATTCACTTAAGTACAGAAAAATTTACCTTCTATATTTTTAATCAGTAAAAGCAATTGTTTCCCTCTAAATGAAGAAAGGATGAACCAAAGAAAACATCTCAGTCCTCTGCTCTGGAATTCATTCTAGTGCTATCATCCCAGGGTGCACACAGTATACAGAAATGTATGGCAAGTTGTTATAATCAACACTCACCAAAATCATGCATTAACAATAAGATTCAATTTTGTAAACTGTCACCAATAAACAGTGCTTTAGCATCCTTAGAAATAATTAAAAAATGTAACAACGACAAGTAAAAGAAGAAATGAGGAAGGAGTAAAGGAACCAGGAATCAATGCCATTATCCAGCTGAAAATGATGGCTATGATCACTTATGTTTCTGTTTTGAAGTTAAATTAAAAAGAAATTAGCTTAAACTGTAAGAGAACCTTCCTCATTGTGAAAATTATTAAAACTACAATAAATTTTTCATATAAAATTAGGATGTCTTCCTCAATAGAGGTCTCTAAATGAGTTTTTCCATCTATCTGAAGTAGTTTGGTTTTTTTTCTTTCTTGGAGACAGAAATGTACAAAGTCCATTTGTAAGAAATGTAAACATGTTTTGCCATACTTAGTATCCAAAGAAATAAATCCCTTGAAAATCACTGTAAAAAATTCTCCCAAGAGTTCATTTTTTGCTTTCAAATGTACTACACAAATTAAATTTGTCAATGATTTTCAGCATAGTCTTTAGTCTTCTGAATAAGAGAAGAACCTTTGACTAATCTTAATTATAACCACATTTATGAGTATTCAAATCAAAGAATAATCTCTATGTATTTTAAAAGTAAAGATCACACTTTACTAGGTAATGGCATCCAAATTATTATCCAAAGACATTTTATTTTCAAGCAAGCTTCAGGAGTATCAAGCTTACTTTTGATCAATGTGCTGCTTTTTTAAATGCTTTGTAAAGATTTCATGATACCAAATATGCAATCCAGTTAATGGGTAAGATTTGCTAGCACGACATGAAAATGCTAGAATGAACAGAAAAATTGAATGAATCTGTCATTTGCTCATGTGAAAGTTAAGGTAGTATACTAATTTAAATGTTTAGAGGAAAGAAAATAAGGGTTAACAACTATCTTTTTAAAAATTTATTTTCCAATAAATTCTCAGATCTAGGAAGAATAAAGAAAAAAACATCAAATATAACTTACCTTTTTGTCTCTGGTCCTTACTTCCCCATAGAAATCTAGGGCCTCTTGTGCCTTTAAAAATTTGCCCCGATGTAACAAATATGCGCAAATCATTACACCAGTTCGTCCCTTTCCAGCTTTACAGTGAATTGCTGCTACATGATTGTCATCTTCACTTAGCCATTGGTCAAGATCTTCACAAAAGGGTTTGATAAGTTCTAGCTGTGGTGGATTATGGTCTTCGAAAGGATACTGTGCAACTGTGGTAAAAAGATAACCTCAAATAAGAAAAAAATCTCTCCTGAATTGCTTATTAAAAGTAGGTTAACTTTAGAAATGTTGCATATAAACTTAACAGAGTTCTTAAAGAAAAACTGAACTCCAGAGAAAAATAATTTGTCTCATAATTTTCTAATTTTTGAATAGAAAATAGTCTCTCAACTCAAATTTATTCATTAGACAGGGAAACCAGGTATTATTTTCCTCACTTTATGAAGGAGGAAACTTTGCAATAGAGTAGCAAAGAAGTATCAGAGGTCACAACATATCAGAGGTGGAGGTAAACTCAAAATTAAATGTCACAGGAGCCTTTTATCAGGGCTCTCAATACATTTTCTAACAAAAGGAATTGTAACACTTATAATATTGCATAATCACAAAACATATATTCCAAAGAAAGTACAGATCACTAACAAATCAACAATGGAAAAGACTGCATTTTACACTTCATATAATAAAAACGTCAAACATGTTATTTTAAAGATGGTCTTGCAAATGTTAGTGTTGTATACACATGACTTTAAAGACATTTACAAAAGAAACTGAGAAAAAAAAACACCCAAGCTATAAAATGTATACAATTGTAGTAAAGTTTATCAAGCGAAGTTTCAGGTCTTTTCACATGAGTTATAAGAACTCAAAACTTCTCTGTTCCCTATTGTTAGAGTTGAGGTTTTTAAAAAATTTTTTCTAGAAATAGGACTTTAAATATATCACTACTAAATTTTATCTTATTGGTTCCACTCTATTAAGATTCTTAAAAATGCCGACTAACATTCAATGTACCTATCTTCTGTGTTATCTAAATATGTGAAAAGTATGTCCTTTATATCTTCAACCAAGTCATTCATAATGGGGTACAAGATACACTCAATTAAGCCTTTGGTGTGACAGAACAGCTCTTCAAGTAGACAATGACTACCATTACAGGGAATCATCAGGACAGCTTTTACTTAGTCATCTGCCCAGCTGTACCATCATTCCATCTTCATTTCCCCAGTGGCATACAAAAACATCCAGAAAAACCTGTTAAAGCTAGATAAACCTCGAGTAAAACACTCTTTGACCAGTAAGCAGTAGCCTAAATCCACTAAAAATGAAACATTCTTAGTAAATCTATCCTGGCTCTCACAGCCATTAGCACTTCTGAATTCTCAAACCAACTATTTGAAAGTCCATTCTAAACATTTAGGAGGGATCAATGGCAAATATATCAATCTGTCAAGGCACCCACTTTCTCTTTTTGACTATCACGGCAGCATCTTGCCAAGCTTCTCAACTCTTCAGGTCTCTCATGGTTCAAAGCGTTCCACAAATACAAATGAAAGTTTCTGTGGGCTCTGAGATAGAATTTACTACACCTGGAGAAGAACACATTTAAATCAACTCCTGCTCTCATCTATCAGGCTCCTCTTATCCATATTTCATTATACCCTTTTCCACCACGCAGGTCATGTTCCTCGATAGGAGTTAAGTTGTTCTTCTTTCTCCCTCCCTGTAATCTCCTACTGTTACACCAAATGCATCAAACTGTAGGAATAACCCTCTCTTTATTCTACTGTTAGTCTAGGAATTTCTCCTAATTCTCAGTCTATTCTACAATTTAGTCTTCCTAGTACTACTGGCAGGTTTATATGATACTTGTTTCCAAAAACACAATAGCAAAATTAAATTTAGTTTTCAAATTTTCTAAGACCATCTTTAAGATAAATATATCACTTAATAATTGAGATTATTCATTATTGGTATGACAGTAAGATTTAGACTGTTGGCTTCAAGTTATCAAACATAATACAGTGTATTTATGCCTACCTCTGCAGTTAAATTTGGCGGTATCATAATGTCTTTCAGCACATCTAAAAGAAAAGTTTAAATGTGATATAAAATTATCTTTTGCACTTGAGAAAAAAAAGTATATTAGTAGCAAACATTTTCTGAACCTTTATAATGTACCAAGCATTATGTTAAATGTCTTACATTAACTATTGCTTTTAATCTTAAGACTCCTGTGAAGTAGGTACTGTTATTATCCACATTTTACAATTAAGGAAATCAAGGCTGAAAATGTTAAGTATATACAATCAGAGCTTATACGTTTGCTTACAAAACTTATAATGCCACTAATATACAACATTGCAAATTCACTTGCATCTATACCTTCACATTCCTTTTGTGAAAATTATATATGCTAATGGTCTTTATTTTTGATTTCACAAGATATGTGTAAACAACTAACTAGCTTCAATTTTATCTCTGCCTTATAATTGAGCATATACAGTTTTCTCAAACTATGACTACAAAAGATGTATGTTAAAAACAGTAAAATTATAAGGGCAAAGGAAAAGTAAAGAATAACTGAATGATGCTAATCTACTCAGACACAACACTTACTACATCTTTTAACCAGATCTTTCTCTCTTTAGAGAAGCCAAAGGTCATCTTTTTCAATAATCTCTCAGGTTATAAGTTTTAATTAAAGTCTGAGAGTAATGAAAGACTAGTAAGTAAAATCAATATAGAATAGAAAAAAGTAATGTTGACTTAGCATTACTTACAGCATGCTAAAATTTGTCTTTTTAATAGTAGTCACGTTTGTTATCATGCACTGGCTGACTCATGATTAATAGGCCATGTTTATAAACATTAATAGGCTCAGAAAGGGATTCCATACATTAGCTTGTGGTCAGCAGCATTCTGGTACGTTCAACTACTAACCAAACCAGATATTTAAAAAATTATTTAAAATAAAAACTTAGCATTTTAAAACAAATAAAGGTCCATAGCCTCTGAATCTACCATTCCAAAATCCCCAAATTTTGAAGCATCTGAAACTTTCTCTTAACTGTATGGCAAACTCAATTGCAGCAGAACTTGAACTGAGTTTATGAGAATGTGTACTCCTTAATTAATAGGAATACACTTACAGCAAAGAGTGAAACATTTTATCCTAGGTACTGTTCCAAATCCCACTGGGGTGTTATGCAATACAAAATATATGCTTCCATGTTACCTTTCTAAAAACTGAAAAATTCTGAATGCTGAAACACAACTAGCCCAAAGAATTTCACATAAGTGGTTATGGACCTGTGCTTTACATTTAGAAATCCTGAAATATCTGTAGAGTTCATCTATTTTAAACAATTTTTAAACTCAAATCCACATGAAGGTTGGGAATTCCCTGGTGCTCTCACTGCCGAGGACCTGGGTTCAATCCCTGGTCAGGGAACTAAGGTCCAACAAGCCAGGTGGTGCGGCAAAAATAAAAAAAAATCCGCATGAAGGTTGAACTAATTATAAGCAAACTGCAACCCACTAATCTCTAACTGGTCAGACCTGAAACAAATCAGCTTCTCATAATATTGCTGAAAACAAAGCTTTTCCATTTTAGCATACTATAATTTAGTATATTGAGTTTTGCTAGAAAGAAAATTTATTTAACAATGACATATGCACATATACGCATCCTTGCTAAATAATTTCATACTCGCTTTTATTAAAAAAAAAAATGACAGGCAGAAAGAAGAGAACTGACCAAGAAAATAGTAACGTTTTATACTTTCTTTGGTACAGGTTAAAGAGGAGTATGGTCAATAGAGAAGAATCCTTAATGGAATATTTTATAAGGAATCATGTAAAATAGGGCTTACGAGGTGAGGGGAGAGGTATATACCAGGAAACAATTCTAAGAAACTGGTCTCATAAGAGCACAACAAAAAATAAACATTTTGAGTTTCATACAGCTTCAGTTATCTAAAATTCCTGTACATTTTTAGCAGCTCAAAATGTTTGGCTTGATAAACACTGCTGATAACTGCCTTCATACACTGATTCTCAAATATTATTAAGAGGAAAAAAATGGAGGGAAAGTGAAAATAATGAGCTACTAAATGTCTATTAGATGTGCATACCTTACAAAGTTTCCATGTTGTTAAATTCATCCTCACAATCATTTAACAGTTAATACTGTCTCCATTTTATGTATGAGAAAGCTAAAATTTAGAAGAGCATTACAAAACTGGCCCCAAACCACGATAGGTAAATGGAAGAGCCCAGCACCTCTGATTACAAAAGTCAAACTTTTTTCAATATTGTTCCATACTCCACGCATAATAAAAAAATATAGAAGTTTAAAAAACAAAACAATAACAAATTTTAGTCAAAGTCAGCATTCCAACAAGAGCATTATTTGGCATAAAAGAACCAACAAACAGTGATAATGAAAACATGAAAAAATTGTGAAAATATCTACAGGTATGGATAGGGAGTATGTGAAAACATATACTGCGCCTGGTAGTGATAAAAGTGATCTGGGGAGTGGTTGGTTGGGTAAGAAAGAAGACTCTCTTAATTAAAACCTTCTCTGATGGGGCTTCCCTCGTGGCACAATGGTTGAGAGTCTGCCTGCCGATACCGGGGACACGGGTTCGTGCCCCAGTCCAGGAAGATCCCACATGCCATGGAGCGGTGGGGCCCGTGAGCCATGGCTGCTGAGCCTGCGCGTCCAGAGCCTGTGCTCCGCAACGGGAAAAAGACTCTCTTAATTAAAACCTTCTCTGATGGGGCTTCCCTGGTGATGCAGTGGTTAAGAACCCGTCTGCTAATGCAGGGGACACAGGTTCGATCCCTGGTCCAGGAAGATCCCACATGCTGTGGAGCAGCTAAGCCCAGGCGCCACAACTGCTGAGCCTGTGCTCTGGAGCCCACGAGCCACAACTACTGAGCCTGTGCGCCACAACCGCTGAAGCCCTCATGCCTGGAGCCTGTGCTCTGCAGCAGGAGACGCCACGGCAATGAGAGGCCTGTGCACCGCAATGAAGAGTAGGCCCCGCTCGCCGCAACTAGAGAAAGCCCACGCACAGCAACGAAGACCCAACGCAGCCAAAAATAAATAAATTTTAAAAATTTAAAAAAACAAAACACAAACTTTCTCTGATAACTGCACACACATACACACACAGAGTCCCTTGTAAATTATGGTATATTAGTGATAAGACAAGTCTTTCAACAAACCAAAATTAAAGATACATGAATGGTAAATGGGATCTGACTAAGACAAGTGTATTTATACTTCCTTATAACTAGAACTCAAAAGATATCTTTTTTTAAATCATCACCTCATATTGGCTTATATAAGACAAGAGAAATAAAGATGCACTGAAAGAGAGCTTTTATGAAGCAGTAGACAGAAAGTGAAGAAAGGGATAAGATTAATAGGAAATGCTTCCAGAGAAATGAGACTCGTCATAGAATCAGCTAGGCATGTAGGTCTCTTCTTTACTCTCTTCAATGGAGCTATCCCTATCTTACAAAATAAAACTTAATAGATAAAAATTAACAACAGCTGAAGGTTTACCACAAATTGATGCATAGCTGTATGTCAAATAGAATATACCATGAAATATAGTCAACCTTTTAAAAATTAGTATCCAGTGAACATTTAACTTCCTCAAAGGCAAGAACTATAGTATATCTTTATACCCTATCTCCCCCCTCCTCCCCTTACCCCCACCAGAAGACAGATTACAGAGGAAAATACAAAAATGAAGTACACACACTTGCATAAAACGAACTGATTAATGTACTAAGTAATTCACCAAGTATACCTGAATTTGGTTAATGATATGAGGCTAATTTTGTCCTTTCTTAAAATAACTTACTGAATGCCTGATAATAGAGATATAAAGTTACAGTCAATTATTAGAAAGTCCACATTAAGAACTCTTCTTCACCCACATATGTCATAGTTGCCATAAAAAGTTTAATATACTATTAAATACAGGTAGGTCAAGTGCAAATATTTTAAGATCTTTCCATTTACATATGTTTGCAAAGACATACATCACATCTAATTAATATCCTAAAAATAAAAGAAACAAAATAGAAACATCTGCTACTTATCAGACTCACTTACCCAGAGCCAGAAATATAAACAGAAGTAGAAAAGTAAAGAAGACTGAAAAGTGACATCAGAAATCAAAACATGCTACAACTTGGTAGTTCTAGAAACTTCTGAAGAAAGTAAAATTTGGGGTGATTAAAACAAACAAACAAAAAAACAGAAAGGGAATACTGGCATCAACAGTGGATGGTCTGCTACCATATGTACCTGTGTGACCCTGTTCAACTCACTTAACTTCTCTAGGCCTCAGATTCCCCATCAGTAAAATGAGAAGGTTGGACTAAATGATCTCTTTCAGGTACTTTCCAGTCTATGATTCCATTAAATGGATGGGGGAATAAGGGAGTTAAAATATGTGCACCAAAAGCTACTCTCAACTAATAATGAGACAGTTCATTAACTTGGAGGTCCGATGTTTGGATATACAAAAACAAATAGGCAATCAACTCTCCAGGCTAGATACCAATGCCAACTTTAACCATAATAACACAAGTGACCAACAATACTGACAGTACAAACCTGAGTCCTAAATTCTAGAAGCAGGAAGCCATTGCATACAGGAATGAAAAGAATTTCCTTTCCTTTCTTTGGATATAATGTTAAACTCAAATAAAGTTTTGAAATAAGGCAGAATCTGTCTTTAGTATCTTTCTATCTTTAGTAGAGAGTCTGGGACTCTCTACATGCCCAGTACTAAGAGTCTAAGCCTGAGGTGACTCATTTGGTGGACTCCAGCTTTTGACAGTTCATGTCCTATTTGGTTTTTTGTTTGAAACTTAACTTCTGAATCCAGTTGTTCAAAAACTACAAAACTTTGTGGTTTTTATTTTCCTCCACAGAAACACTCTGGCACCTGTAACAAGAGTTTTTGTAGGAGAGGTTAATCCAGAAAAGAGAAAGATACTCGCACAGATCATTTGTTAAGTTGGAACCCACCTAAACTTAAGTTTCTACAGCACCTTTTACTTTCTTTCATCTTACTTATTACCACTACACCGTACACACACACACACACCAGAATCTGACCATAATGGATTATCTGCCATATTCTAGACAATATTATTGCCAACAAGCTTCTTACACGCCATTCTCTCTGCCTGCACTGCCATTTCCCCTCCTCCTAAGCCTCAGGTCAACCTCTATGATTCTTTTCACCCCAGCTCAAACATGCCATTCTTTATGAAGCCTTCCCTACGGGGTGCAATGCACTATTTTGACTGTTGTCTACACAGCTCTCTTCTATACAAGAGTTACCTCTTCTATAATACTTTGTCTACCTTTCACATTAGACTATAATTACCTGAGGAATGGAACTACATCTTATTCACCTCTGCACTCACAAAATGTTGTAGAATGTCTAACATGTAGCAAGCCCTCAATAAATGTTTGCTTCTTTGTTCATCTGAGGAAATCAGTGACAACTCACTAAGAGATACAATACTAGTGTCTACTTCACTCTCAGGTCTTCTGAAGTCTTATCAGAGTACAAAGATCACTAAATTAAAGATAAAAAAGCAACATCCCACAAGCCAATAAGGCACAGAGAATCTTTCATTTTTTTGATGAATATCTGAAAGCCCACTGAACGCAGGAAAAAACCTTGTTCTTACATTTGATAAATAAACTCTACAGAAATTATAACAGTAAATTAGCATACATAACTTTAGATTAAAATTTTTTCCATTGCATAATTTATACATATCACATAGGAAAAATAAAAGCCAGGTAGAAACATAACACATGTTATGCACAATTTGTTTTTTTAATTAGAAAATGGTCAATATTTTGGGAAGGAAAAAATGGTCAAGAGCAAAAATGATAAGATATTTTCTTCACACTTTTCTTTCCTTCTTCTTCTATTTTACACCTCTACTCACAAAGTCAAAAGAAAAAATGAAAGGTTAAAGATAAGGTCAGCTAGCTGAATCAAGAGGCAATCCTTACATCCCTGCCCCAGACAAGAGAAACCACCCAATTCAACAATTTTAGTTAACTTATTTATTTTATATACAGTTAGAGAATATGCTAATAGCTTTTTCAATCAATTGACCTAGAGACACAGAATAAAATTATGTCTACTCTAGAAGCATCCCTCCATGGAAGATGGCATTAATGCTTTAGCAGAAGCTGTGTGTGAATTACACTTCAAGTTACCACATGGTTATGGGCCCAAAGATGGGCTAGATGCCAAGTCATTTAAAGCAGATCAAGTAACATGAATCTGTGCCAACATTGTTTTACCTCATCATTACACTTTCTAAATGACCTAACAATGCTCTCAATCAGACTTCTTGAACTAATTGTTTTAGGAATACAGTTCTGTTAAAATATATCTTTACCTCATTCTAACAAGGAAATAACTTTCACTGAATAGTTATTTTAGAAGATATTTGCAAGCATACAAACAAGAAAACATACTTACAGATTGTATATCTTGTAATGGTTTTTATGCTTTGAATCCAAAAACCTTAAAACAAAACAAACAAACAAAAAGCCACCATTAACAAAAATGAGCTAACATTTGAAATTACATTACTACTATTGAGAAAAACCAAAAGACAGATTCTGTTTTTCCTAATCTCAAATATCATTTAAGAAAAATAAATAAACTCCAATAAATAGTCTATCCATGGATTTAAACTAGTAATCAGGTCTTTCTTAAGTAATTATTACATTACACAGATTTATACAATCTGAAGTAAAGCCATAGCTCTTCATAAAATGAATATTTTCATAATCTCTCTTCAGCCTAACATAATGAGATTGAGTATTAAGAAATAACTTCTTTAAAAAGCAGCATTAGCATTTAGCTCAAGTTTACCTAGCTTATACAGTTTTGTGAGAAATAGTCACATGCAATCAAGAACTCTTAAAGATAATCCTGGAAATTCAGCCATCATTTTCTTTCAAACTAAAAACTTTTGATATTTGAAAGATGCAAGTAATAACTATTAGCTCTGTACAAAGTTTATTAAGTATTTTCACATACATATTCTCATTTGATGCTCACAAACATCTGAGAGGTAGGTATCAAAGAAATTACAGGACTTGCCCAAGGTCATACAGCTAATACGTCAAAATAATACGTCAAAAGACCAAAGACCTCTCCCCACAACAATTAGTTAAGAAACTAAACAACAACAATTACAGCCAACACTTACTATATGCCAGGCACTATTTTAAATACTTTATGCATACAAATTTGTTTAATCCTGTAAGGTAGGTAATAGAGGGGTTAGAAAAGTATAAGGCTGAGGAAATAGAATAAATAGAAGAACAAATGGAAAACAGAAGAGAAGATTTTAGAAGATCTAAAGTCTAGGAGATTCAACATATGAATAGGCATCCCAGAGAAAAAAACAGAAAACACAGGAGAAGAAATCCAAGATATAATTCAAGAAAAATACCCAGAACTGAAGGCCATGAATTTCCAAACTGAAAGGGTATAATGAGTATTCAGCAATATTAAAACAGACCCAAATAAAGGCATACATATCTCACTGAAATTTCTGAATGCTGAAGACATAAACATAAGATCCTAGCTGCATGAGAGGAAACATGTTTCATAAAATGAATCTGGAATCCGAATAACATCATCCTTTTTAATGGCAATACCAGCAGCTAGAAAACAACTGGGCAAAACCTTCTGACTTAAAATTATTCCCAGCCTAGAATTCCATACCAAGATAGACTATAAAACAAGTGTGAATACATATATAATAAAGGCATTTTAAAATAAGCAAAGTCTCAAATAATTTTGCTTTCCACATATTCTCTCTCAGGAAGTTACTACAAGATGTGTTCCACCAAAACAAGGGTGGGAAACCATGAAAGAAGATGACAAGTTCCAGAAACTGAAGAATCCAACGCATGAGAAGAAAAAGGAGAATCCCCAGAATGAATAGTGAAGGGACATCTCTAGACAGTCATACAGCAAGCCTAGAGAACGACTAACCCAGATCAGGGCAGACCGGAAGGTTCCTGGAGAAGATGAAACTGATATAATAAAAAATGTGCTCAAACATATATAGAGATTTATACAACTAGGAGTAAGTTTAGGGATGAATTAAAGTTAAGAATGTAGAAACTAACCGAGAGAGAGAGAGAGAAAGAGAGAGAGACAAAAGAAGGGAAGAAGGGATGGAGAGAGGGAGAATTGTAAATCCAGGGAAAACAAAATGTGTAGGAAAAACCAGTTATAATATACTATATTGCTTAACTATGAATGACATTTATCTAGTCATAATGACATAAAAACCCAATATTGATATAACCAAAATTACAATATACTACTGGAAGAATGGGAGAATGAAAATATGTGGTTGGGTTAAGAGGGAAAGAAAAAAAGAGTCCATAAACTTGAATGTGAAAAATTATGTTACACAGTAATACAAGCAGTACTTATAACTTTATCACTAACTGATATGTCATACTACAGTTGATGAAGATATCAAAATATTATTTACAATCAACACTGCAAAAATTAACAGTCATTAGACCTGCCAACAGATTTGATTTAAATGTGTTAATAACTATTATTATATAGATGTTTTAAAATATTTTATAACAATTATAACCAAAACTAATATAATAGGCACATTTATAATCCTATGAATTTTATTTTATGGATTTAAAATCATTTTAAGAAAGGGTTCATAAGCTTCACCAGACTGTCAAAAAGGTGCATGGCCTACGATTAAGAACTCTTGCCACAGGGCATAGGGAAACAAAGGAAAATAACTACCTTTTTTTTTTTGTGGCAGTGGTTGTTAATAAACCCTATAGAACTATTTGATTTTAGTATTTCATGTGTACAACTTTTTTAAAGTAAATATTTAAGGTATGTGTAACTTTTTATAATTCTTTGCTTTAACCCACTACTTCAACCAACCCAGGACGCACTGATTCTGCTACAGACTTCTCCTGAGCTATAAATATATTACAGGAAAAAGTGGTTTGTTACAGACCCTTTCACTCCTGTCTGTTCTACCCTCTTTATCTTCTATATTCCTGTACCTTTTTCTCAATTTTTACTTTTGGATTTTTCTTTAAATTGAGGTAAAAATTTACATACAGTGAAATAGACAGATCTGATGTGTACAATTCTATAAGTTTTGTAACAACCACTCTAATCAAAATATAGAACACTTCTACCACCCCAGAAAATTCCCTCATGCCCGTTTTCAGTCAAGCCCCACCAAGCTCTCAGGTAGCTACTACTATTACCATATATTAGTTTGGCCTTGTTCTTTAATTTCATGTAATTGTAATCATGTAATATGCATTCTTTTTAAACTGATTTCCTTCACTTAATGTTTTTCGAATTTACCCATGTTGTTACATGTATGGATAGTTCATTCTTTTTATTCTATTATTCCACTGCATGAACATAACACCATTTGTTTATCCATTCTCCTTTGATGGATATCTGGAATGTTTACAGTTTGGGGTTATTATGAATAATGTGCATAAACATTCTCGTGCAAGTCTTTTGGGGGACATATGCTTTCATTTCCTTGAGTAAATAACAGCTAGGAGTAGAACTGCTGGGTCACAGAGGAGATAGGGTGCGTGCATATTTAACTCTATAAGAAACTACTGAACAGTTTTCAAAAGAAGCTATACCATTCTACAGTCCTACCAACATTTTAAGAGTTCCAGTTGCTCCACAGTCTCATCAATATTTGGTGTTGTCAGCTTTTTAAAATTCTAGTCCTTCATTTGTTTATTAGCCATTTTTACACTTTCTTTTTTGAAATGTCTGTTTAAGTCACTGGCTCATTTCTTCCCCCAACTGGATTATTTGTCTTTTTTATTACTGATTTATAGGAGTCTTTTATATATTCTGGGTATAAGTCCTTTGTCAGATATTTGCTCCTTGTGTATGACTTGCCTTTTCATTTCCTTAATATTGTGCTTTGAAAATCAACAAATTTAAATTTTGATAAAATCCAATATATCAAATTTTTCTTTTGTTTAGAACTTTGCATCCTCTCTGAGAAATCTTTCCCTACACATAAAGAATTCATAAAGATATTCTCTATGTTTTGTTCTAGAAGCTTTATACATACTTTTAGACTTTTCTCAGTTTCTATTTTAATTTGGTTGGAAATTTAGGTAGATATTATGGGTAATTAGAATAACCAAAACATAGACAAATGATTTGAAGGACAGTGATCATAAAATTTAATAAACAACAACTCATTGCTACCTGCCATATCTTCCACCATAGGTTTCTTCTGAGAGAAAATGAATAAGTAAAAAATGATCTACAAAATACAATTTTCTCACGGAAAGCCTACAATGTAAATGTGAGCAGAGGGGGGGAAAAGGTATTTTGGAGGATTAACAGTTCATTTTTAGTTCATTCTGAGTCTGGTAACTATGTTTTGAATCTAAATACATAAACCAATACTATATTAATAGGTATGTACACATCCCATTGCCCATCTCCAAGGAATACTATTCACATGTGGCAGCCCTTCGTACACTTAAACTGGAGTCTAAAGGACTGACAGAACACATACCAAAATGATCACAGTGGCTATCCTGGGTTTTCAGGGAAAGATGGAGGCTTTCATGATTTACTTTCAACAATTTACTTCTACAATTTTGTTGTTAAAACATAAGCACATACTACTTTCAAAAGAAAAAAGTTTTCTGTCCTAATGTATTTTCCCAAAAAAGTAAGAACTGATGAAATTATATCACACTATGTTTTACCTCCAAAAAGTGAGCTTCATTAAAAGTCTATGTTCTTTTAAACAGTATTTTTGAGTTTACATAAAATTAATATTTTCATATACTATTTTTAAAGTAGAAAAAACAAGGATCAAAGCTTTTTTCAATGTGATAACAGTCCTCCTTGAGAAATAATTAGTTTTAATGATTCATGCAATTCCTATTTATAAAGACTCATGAGGTTTTTCTTAATTATATTTTCATTCATACTGAGCCTGTCCTGAGGATGTTAAAAAAAAGAAATTATTGGCACACACTGTATGCCAAAATCACAAATCTAACATCAGTGAGAAATGATGTCAACAAAACAGAAACAATTCATTAAAATGCTGGTAACATGTTATCTCTTTAAATCCCTCCTAGAGGCTCCAGCCATGGAAAGCCTATTCTTCAATTTCATCAGGACACTTCATATGTTACTTTAGCTAGGTGTCTAAAATGCATATTCAAAGCCAACTTTTATCCTCTTTTAACTTTCAAGTATTATTTATTATGGGCACAACTGCTAAGAATTTCTGCTTCCCAATCCTTTATTTTTCTACATTCCATTCAGGAAGTACTAAAGGCTTCCTAAATAAACAGCCTCATTTGATGCCTTATAACACACATTTAAAAATAAAATCACTTCACTTCTAGAAAAGAAAAGTATCTATTAGGGTAACCTTTCATTAAATTAAATATCCCACAAAATAATACTGATTGACCTAGTAAAATGGAAATACATTAGAGATGGTAAATAGGTGTCAAACTAGTAGTGGCTTGTTGAGGGGCAATGTTAAGGCTATTAAAACAGGTTGGAGACTGGGAAAGAATATCTGCCATTAGTGAGGGAGAGAGAATAAAATAAAATTTTTCACTTTATTTGCCATTTCTAGAGAACATCAATACAAATATATGGGTAAAATTCAGTAAAAAGCAAAATTTGAACATTATAAATTATTATACAGTAGCAAAGTTACTGTAACCAGATTAAAGTTCTATTATGAATAGGCCTTAAATAACTTTGTTCTAAAAATCTTTTTTTATACTGGCATTCAATACAAAGGGGCCATCTCTTAAAATTTTTCTTACAGGAGCATGTATATACTTTTGACCATTAAAGAGTATCTGGTACAGGAGTTTTCCTCTTGTAAATAACTGTAAAACTGGGCAAAATGTATGAGGCACTAAACAAAAGGTAGCATAGGCTTATGATCCCTAGGGAAAAAGAAACATGAGGTTACCCCATGGCTGCCTTGTTTTCAGGTTGGAGACTCTTTTCTGACACAGCAGAAGGAAGTAGCACAAATGGAACAAAGGTTTCACTGAGGTATACAGGCAGAGATTGGAGTTGGGTGGTAAAGCAGCTAGAGTTTGTGGAAGAGGGTAGCAGAAAAAGGAGGATGAACAGACAGAGGGACTTCGAAGTGTGTATGGAAATTCACCTCAGGGCCTTGGCCATGGGTTGGGCTGCACATGTGCAGAATCTGGAAGCATAATGGAGATGACACCACAGATAGCACAGCTCTAGGAGAAGGAGTTCTGGTCCAGCCAGAGTGGAGAGACCTCACTGAGGAACTCACGTATTCAGCTGAGAACCCAGAAAGGCCACACGTTAGGAGTAAGGATCATGCGCTGAACAAAAGACGAAACTAAAATTGGCCTGCCTTAACAAAGCAAACCAAACCTGATAATACAAGAAGATCAACCATTAATTTAAATGCCTGCCAAAATGAAACTCAGCACCCTTAAATTAACATTCAGACTCCCTACAACATATCACCCACAACATTCATCATACAATTAAAACTTATTAGACATGCAAAGCAGGAAAACATGACCTGTGACCAAGGAAAAAAAAAAGCAGTCAGTGGAAACCAACACCAAGACAAACCAGATGTTAGAATTAGCAGACACGGACTTTGAAGCAGCTATTATAAATATATATGGGAATGTAAAGGAAAATGATTATAGCAAATGAAAAGACAAATCTCAGCAAAGACACAGAGACTATAAAAGACAGAAATTCTGGGTCTCAAAAGTACAGTATCTGAAAAGAAAAAAATCTACTTGCATGGTCTTAATGGAAGACTGGGAACTGCAGAAGAAAGATGTGGCAGATTGTATTTTCTAAGAATGACTACATCTCCCATCCCACATGCTCTTCATACAACATAACCTTAACACTGTTCCTATCAAGTGATGGGGTCTATGGTCCCTCCCCCTTGAACTTGGGCACACCTTTGTGACTGCCTCAACCAACACAGTATGGGCAGAAGTGACATAAAGCTATTTCTAAGGCTAGGTCATAAAAATGCCATGCACTTTTACCCATGCACTTCATTCTTAACAAGCTGCCATGCTACGAGGAAGCCCAAACTAGCCTACATGGAAAGGTCAAGTATAGGGGTTCTGGCCAACAGTCCAACTAAAGACCCAGATAAGGACTGCATTTACCAGACATGTGAGTGAAAACACCTTCAGATGATTCAGCCCCCAACGTGCCAACTCATCTCCAGTCACTGAGTCTTCCCAACTAAGGCCCCAGACACCGTGGAGCAGAAACAAGCCACCTCCACCATGCCTTGTCTGAATTCCTGACTCACTTAATCTGTGAGTATAAAATAAATAAATGGTCTATGCTATTTATGTTTAGAGGTGGTTTGTTATGCATAAATATTAGCTGGAAAATAAAGATATGAATTTGACCAAAGATTAGTAGTAATTATCTAACCTGAAGAACAGAAGAAAGAAATTGAAAAAAATTTTAAAGACATCACAGCCGGAAATTCCCCACCCATGGTGTAAAACATTAACTTAGAGATACTAGAAGCTCAATAAACTTCAAGTAAGACAAATATAAAAAGAACCACACTATGCATATCATGATCAAAACCACTGAAAACCAAAGACAAACGGAAAAAAACAAAAGGAGTCAAAGAAAGAGACACATTATGTATAGGAGAATACCAGTATGAATAATGGCTGACTTCTCATCAGATCTAATGAAGTGCTGAAAAGCAAAAAAAAAAAAAGCCATCCCAGAAGTCTATATCCAGCAAAATGCCCTTCAAAAACAATCAACATAAGCTGAGAGGATCTGTCGCCAGCAGACTTGCCCACAGGCTGAAGGGAACTAATTCCAGATGAAAAGTGAGTCTACAGAAAGAAACAAAAAGCATCAGAAATAGTAAATATAGGAATAAATATAAAAGGACATCTTTTTCTTCTCTTGATTCCACTGAAAGACAACTGACTGTTTAAAGCAAATAAAATAACACTGTATTCTGGGGTTTATTACATACATAGATATAAAATCATACCAAAAAATTGAGGCAAGCAGAATTTTACTGTTGTAGGGCTCTTATATTTTAATGGGAACTGTAATAAGCTAAGAATGTGTTCTATAATACCTAGAACAAACTCTAAATATATATGTATTTATACATACAAATAAAAAGTCAACAGAAGAATTTAAATTGAATACCTGAAAATATTCTATTAACCCCAAAGAGGACAGAAAAAGAGGAATGGAGAGAATGAGAGTGAAACAGGAATGAATGAACAACTAAACACAAATAGAAAGATGTTGGTATTAAATAAAACATATTAATCATTATATTAAATATAAATGGACTAAACACTCCAATTAAGCAAGTTGGTGATTGGGGATTTCCTTGGTGGCTCATTGTTAAGAATCCGCCTGCCAGTGCAGGGGACACGGGTCTGATCCCTGGTCCAGGAAGAACCCACATGCCGTGGAGAAACTAAGCCCGTGCACCACAACTACTGAGCCTGCGCGCCACAACTACTGAGCCTGCGAGCCACAGCTACTGAAGCCTGCACACCTAGAGCCCATGCTCCACAACAAGATAAGCCACCGCAATGAGAAGCTCGCACACCACAATGAAGAGCAGCTCCCACTCGCTGCAACTAGAGAAAGCCTGCATGCAGCAACAAAGACCCAACTCAGCCAAAAAAAAAAAAAAAGTCAGTGATTACAAAGCAAGTTCAAAACTGACCTTCATATTTCTTCAGGAAATATAGTACATATAAATGTTTACATATACTTGCTACACAAGTTGTCACACTCTACAAATTAATATACTATGCAATGTTCAACTCTGAAGAAGACAAGATTACATAAATCAAATGCAAAACTCAATCTAGATGCTCTATACATTAACACCATGCTACTGAACTCATTGTAGTAGAGGAGAAAAAATCTAGGTTGCAAGATAAGCTTTATACTGACTCTTAGAAGGCATAAGAAACTCAGTTATTACTTTGAAGTTACTGGTGGTCCAGAGTCTAACCCTCTACCTTTCAGGGTTAGACTTGATCCTGTTAGTATATTGAGTGGGTTATTCCCCCCCTCCCCAGGGACAAATTAAAACCCATATCATATGACTGATGTATAAATATCACAATGATCATAATGGCTAAATACTAATTTATTGAAAAATCCAACTGCCATAAGAACTAAATTATTCATATCTTTATGACCATATCTCACCATAAGCAGACCTGAGAATTGAAATCAGAATGTTGCTGAATAAATGTGGAATCAAACAAGAGAAGTTAGTTAAATGAAGCAATTTTTAATAGACTAAGATATTCTGATGTTTCCATCTCCACAAAAGGAATGGTTTTGCCAGAAATATCTAAAGTTCATTGGCTAAGGCTTCCTTTCTCTTGGCAGTGTTTTTTCCATGTTTCAATAGCTAACCAATCCTTCTTTTCACCGAAAGGCTTTATGTTGACAAACTAAATATACTCCACTGCATTAAACTGAAGTCCATGAAATTGGATTGTTGTTTTTCTTTTTAACACATAAATTATATCTGCCTTAATCCCATTAACACAGGCAAACTGCAAATATTCTAGCCCTTGACTATTTTCTTCTAGTCATCTTCAGGTTGTCAGAATTAAAATCAGTCATATATCGGACACAAGGAAAGTATCTTGTTGAAAATGTACTTTTCACTCTTGCCTGCACAGTAGTACTTTCTCCTACATTATCTCAAGTTAAATAGAAGAGCAAAAATAAGAGCTTTATATTATATTCAGGTGAAAGGTAGTAATCCCCAGAACTAAAGAAAATCTATTCTATCTAAAGAGGTATAAAATTAGAAGGAAAAGAAATAAACAGTATAGTAAGTAATCTATAACCCACTGAAAAAAATTCAGAAGGCTATTAAAAATATTATGAATAAGAAACCACCAAACATTTCTCTGAAGAAGTTGTATCATCTTGTGCTTTTACATGGATGAGAGTTCCAGTTGATCTACATCCTTGCCAACCCATTAGCCCTTTAAGTTTTAGCCACCCCATTAAATATGAAATAGGATCTCACTGCGTTTTAATTTTCATTTTCCTGATGATTGAGTTTGAATTTTTCATATGCTTATTGATCATTTATAAATCTTCTTTTAAAAAGTTTCTGTTCAGATCTTTTGCCCTTTATGGGGTTGTCCTCTTATGAATTTGTAACAGCATCTTTATACTGTGTTGAATTCAAGTCCTTTGTCAGATATATGCACTGCAAATATTCCTCCCAGACTGTGGCTGCTTTTTTATTCACTAATGGTGTCTTTCAAAAAATAGAAGTATTTAATGTTGATGAAGTTCACTTTGTCAATTTTTTCTTATACGGTTAATTTTGTATGTACTAAGAAATCTTTGACTAAACAAAAAGTCACAAAGATTTTCTTCTTTGGTGTTTTTATCTAGAAGTTTTATAGTTTTACATTTTCTTTTATGTTTCCATCTATATTCCATTTTAAGTTAATTTATGTGTACAGGCATACCTCAGAGATATTCTGAGTTTGGTTCCAGACGACTACAATAAAGCAGATATAGCAACAAAGTAAATCACATGAAATTTCTGGTATCCCAGTGCATATATAAAAGTTATGTTTGCACTATACTATAGTCTATTAAGTGTGCAATAACAGCATTATGTCTAAAAAAAACAATGTACCTACCTTAACTTAAAAATACCTTATTGCTAAAAAATGCTAAACATCACTTGACAACTCAGGGCTGCCATAAACCTTCAATTTGTAAAAAAAAAAAAAAAAAAAAAAAAAAATGCAGTATTTGTGAAGTGCAATAAAGTGAAGCATAACAAAATGAGGTATGCCTGTATGATGAGAAAGGTTCATTTTACTTTTCATACTGACTTACAGTTGTTCCAGCTTCATTTGTTAATAAGCCTTTGTCAATTAATGTATATGTGAGTTTTTCTGGAATCTCTATTTTGCTCCATTGATCTACACTATATGACCCAGCAATTCTACTCATAGGTAGCCAACAGAAATGAAAATATATGTCCACAAAAGTCTTGTCCATGAATACTCATAGCGGCTTTGTTCATAATAGACCCAAACTGAAAACAACCTGAATATCCATCACAGGGGAATGGATAAATAAATTACATCATATCCATAAAATGGAATACCACTCAGCAATAAAAAGAACCAAATTACTAATAAAAGCAACAACAGGGATGAATTTCAAAACTATTACGCTAAAAGAAAGAAGCCAGACACAAAACAGTACATACTATATGACTACATTTATATAAAATTCTAGAACAGGCAAAACTTATCTACAGTGAGAGAAGACAAATTTAGAGATTGCCTGGAACCAGGGCTGGGGACTGATTGCAAAGGGGCATTAAGAAACTTTTTATGGTAATAGAAATGTTCTAAATCTTGATTGTGGTGATGTTTACATGGGCATATATATGTCAAAACTCAGTGAAGTGTACACTTAAAAAAGGTACATGTTGCATATAAATTATACCTTAAAAATTGGTTTTTAAGAGTAATATGATTATAAGCATCAATTTATAAAATGCAACCCACCTCAAAAAATCTCAAATTTATTTTGATTAATAGCAGACATAGCAATAGAAGGAGCACATCATCTTCAGGAATTAGAACTTTTTAGAATGAAAAGCAAAATGGCACTGTCTAGAATAGTAGTCCAATAGAACTTTCCACAATGATGGAAATGTTCTATATCTGTGCTGTCCAACACAGTAGACACTAGCCACGTGTAGCTACTGAGCACTTGAAATGTGACTGGTGCAAAGGAAAATGAATGAGTAAATTTATTTTTAATGAATGTAAATTTAATCATAATTAGCTACATGTGGCTAGTGGCTACCATATTGGATAGCATAAGTCTAAAAGATGTATCTATGAAAAAATCCACTGGAATACAATGCACATGCTTCTTAGAAAGGAAACAGAAATGGGTATATTCTTGGGATAGAGAATAAAATTGAAACAGAAGAAAGATACAGTAATAACTGGGGACTTCACAACTGTCAAAATATCCACTGAAAAAGGTATTTTCAACTATATGCAATTTTCTAACAAATTCTTGATAATTTTTTATTAATTTTCTTTTATCAGTAGACTAATAAAGAAGGGAACTACAATTTGGACACATTTCTAACCAAGAATGAGGAACAAGTTTGAGTGGAAATGCCAGGAAACAGGGAGAAAGTGTTCATATAATTTTAGAATTTACGTCAGACAAGGAAGGAAATACTGGCATAGTTAGATATGATACAGATCAGTAAAACGGATTTCAAAAGCTTCATTTAAATAACAGGCTATGAATTCATAACTCAATATCTAAAAGGAAAGACCATAGAGAGGCTTTAAAAACTAAAATTCTGTATAAACAATTACAAATGACTGTAGTTTAAAAAAGACAAAAGAGGAAAAACAGAAATTATCTAAGACCAATAAACATAGCAGCAGAGAATTTACCCACAACGTTATTTTAAAAATAAACAAACAAATAAATACATATCGCCAGAAAAAAGGAGGGAAATAGTTATAGATGAACATAAAAGAGTAACATATATAAAGGAACATAAAAATGGAAAAGACAAAAGAAAAGGCTTGGAGTGCGGGGCAATGTTTAGACTAAAAAAAGAACAATAAATAAGGTAGAATTCCATGAGTTAGACAGCTGTATAATGCTAGAGGTAGAAAAAAGCAGGAACTCCTAAATCTCCTTTTCACTTCTATCTTCTCTGTCCAAGAGAATATTGCTCTGATTCAATAACTCAAGAGTGATTGGTACATGATATTTCTCTGGATTAAAAGCATTTTTTATTTGCAATTTAAGCAAGGCTATCTCTTAAAGAACATTTCTTAACAAACAGCTATCAACAAAAATATCTGATATTCCATGATTATACATATTAGTAGAGAAGACAGTTAACAATAAATAATTCAAACAGAAATAATCCACTAAGCTCTTTATCACTGCTTCATCTGAATCTTGTAGTTGTAAAATTCAAATGGCAAGAGTGGCATAGCATTATAAAAATGGTCTGAAGAAACGGTACCACTAATTTGCTAATTTTCAAAAAGTTCATAAAAATCATTAAGAAAAATAATAATAATAGGGTGGTATACACAAACAAACCAAGGAAAAATCTGTTAAGACCAATAAAGATCACCAAGTTGTTTAACCTCAAAAAGAAATGCAATCAAAAATCAAATTACAACAAATAGTAAAAAGTTTTAAGTTTCATAATATTCAGTTCACCAAGACTGTGAGAGGGGCAAGACTCATACATGTTGGTGAGAATATAAAATGATACCATTTTTTAGTTTAAACCATGGACCCACTGGACCCACTGCAAAGAATTTACCTTAAGGATTATAAGTACTTGCAAAAGGACACCAAGATAAATGTGTGAAGCTTTTCATTAGAGCACTGTTTTCAATAGCAATAACTGGAAATACCCTAAAAAATGTATCTGGGCAGGCTGTTTATTATGGTATGATCATAAAATGGAATAAAAAACAACCAATAAAATAATCAATTATATCTCCACACCAATATGGAAAATTCCTAAGTATGTTAAATGAAAAAAGAATATGCAGTATGTTCTCATTTGTAATTCTTTAAAAAGTGAGTATACGATGAAAACAATTTTTTAAAGAATATGTGAAACTTTTAATTGTAGATATCTTTGGGAAGAGGGTCTGAGGATGCGACGTGTAAAATAGGAGAAATCTGTAGGGGATATTTGCCATCTCTAGGCTGCTGAGCATCCAAAACCATTCCATTTTGGAGAATTTCAAGAGATGAGAAGCAAATACACCCTTCCCCATCTTGCTCGCATCACATGTACAACGTCTAAGATCAGTTATGTCCTCGTGTTCTGAACACTGAATCCCGGTAGTGAGAGCAAGGTGCGGAGGAGTCAGAGATTATTCAGAGAGATCTCCAGAGGAACTTAAAGTTTATGAGCACAGCCACCAATATCCAGTCATGGTGGCAGTATCTGGGACAGCAAATATCCAAGCAGCAATGTCCTCAGCATAGGATACTCTCATTATAACCTCTTGACTATGCCCTGCTTCTCTTAGCTTCTGAAAATCTTCAAAGTCTGGTTCTCTAGCTATGAGCTATCTAATATTTTTCAAAAAATTGTCTTCTAATTAAGCTAATTAGAGTTACTTTTTGTCATGTGCAACCAAGAACCCTGACTTCTTTCTTTTATTTTCCTATAGTTTTCTTTTCTTTTTTTTTTAATGAGGGTTGGTGAAATCATACACATACTTTTTTGTGTGCTCCCTTTAATATTTGAACTTTACTGTAATTTCTTATCTAGCACTGTGGGCAACAGTGAGACAGGCAGGAGAATAAACAATCTATTTAAAAGAAAACATCACAGCATTTTTTTTTTTAAAGGAGGGAGGGTAAGTTCTCTCAAAGAACTTGAATATTACTTAGGGAAACATTCAGCATGACTGTCCCTCCCACTTCCTCCTCTCTCCTCCCAAGGATTTCATGCCCACAATTGGCTCATTGCCTTATAAGTCTGATACAATGGAAAGGCGGAAAAAAGCAAGAAAACAGCACTTTCCAAAGGGAAATGGGAAAATTTAACTGTGGATACTTGGAAAGTTGAGAATAAGAACTTAGACAAGAGCAGAGAGGTAATACCCTCAAAACTTAAAAAATCTTGAATTCAAATCTCTCTAATTTCTATACCTTATTTCAAATAATTTCAGATATATATAAAATCTGAATTCATTAAAGACAGTTGTGAGAATAAACACTGTCTTATTTTTTAAGTCTTTCCTTTCCTCAAAGAATTCCTATGAGATGGTTCTAAATAAGCTTCCAATGTGCAAAATTTTTTAAATTATTTTTGTCAAAATAATATATAAACATATATATTCCAAGAGATATAAAAAGTTTGTAATAAAAAATTACTTGAGTGAAGATGGCAGAATAGGAAGCACTAGGAATGCATCTCCCCACCTAGACAAAAATTGTACTGGCATAATCTGTCTGATGTAACTATTTTGGAACTCTGGAGTCTATTCAAAAGCTTGCAGCTTCCAGGAGAAGGCCTGGACAGTAAATCACAGTTAATTTCAATTTCAACTCTTGGTGTGGTAGCAGCTATCCACCCCTCATCCCCTCCCAGCAGGCAGCCATGGATGTATTCCTGATGGAGCTTGTGGGACTTGTCCTCCAAATATCAGAGATCTGTATCTTGATCCTTGACTGCTGCTTCTGATTACGATTATGGATGTGCAGACACAGAAGCAGGCTGCCATTGTTGCAATTCCCAACAATTGAAATGGCTTCCAGGGGATTTAGAGATCCAGAGCCTATTTTTTTTTCCCTTTTCTTCTTTTGGTAGCCAGACATTTAAGAAGTATGACATCCATGAAAAGGATGAACACTAAGTCTTTCTGTGTGAACATTAGTCTTCAACTCCTTTGGGTAAACAGCCAAAGGGGTGCATTGCTTGACTGTATGGAGTAGGTGTGGTTTTGTAAGAAACCACCAACTGTCTTCCCAAAGTAGTTGTACACAGCGTGCTGTGGAGTTTTCATATACTGCCATATTGAATAGGAAGAGAGTTTCTGTATGCTACATACTGGATAATTCTACCTATACTACATTCTGGAAAAGTCAAACAGAAGCTTTACAGTGGAGACTGTAAAAACATCAGTGGTTGCCAGAGGCTGGGGAGAAAGAGGGATGAATAGCCAAAGCACAGACCACTTTTAGGGCAGTAAAGCTACTCTGTATGATACTATAATAGTGGATATATATTTATAATGATAAATTTGTCCATACCCACGGACTGTACAATACCAAGAGCAAGCCCTAATGTAAACTATGGACTTCACATGATAAAGATGTGTCAATGTAGGTTCATCAATTTTAACAAATGTACCACTCTGGTTGGGGACATCGATAATGAGGAAGCTATGCATGAATAGCAGGGAGTATATGGGAAATCTCTGTACCTTCTGCTCAATATAGCTGCAAATGTAATATGGCTCTAAAAAATAAAGTCTATTAAAAAAAAAAAACAACACTCCACAGCTAATATGATATGCTATGGTAAAAGACAAAGTTTTTCCTCTAAAGTAAATAACAAGGCAGGAGGCCTGTTTTCGCCACTTCCATTCAAACATAGTATTGAATGTTCAAGCCAGAGTAATTAGGCAAGAAGAAGAAAAAAAGGCATCCAAATTAGAAAGAAAGAAGTAAAATTATGTTTGCAGATGACATGATCTTATATATAGAAAACTTCTAAGATGCCACAAAAAAATTGTTAGAATAACAAATTCAGCAAAGTAGCAGCATACAAAATTAACATGCAAAAATCAGTTGCATTTTTATACAATAACAATGAACAATCCAAAAAGGAAAATTAAGAAAACAATTCTATTTACAATAGCATCAAAAAGGATAAAATATCTAGGAATCATCTTAAGCAAGGAGTTGAAATACTTGTACACAAAAAGCTACAAAACACTGTTAAAAAAAATTAAAGAAGACCTAAATAAACAAAGATATCTCATGTTCCTGGATTAGAAGACTTGATATCGTTAAGATTTCATACCATACTATGCAATCTATAGATTAATGCAATTCCTATCAAAATCTCAACAACTATTTTCTTTTGCATGAATAGAAAATTCCATCCTAAAATTCATATGGATTCTCACAGGACCCTAAATCGCCAAAACAACCTTGAAATAGAAGAACAACGTTGTAGGACTCACAATTCCTGATTTCAAAATTTACTTTGTACAAAGCTACAATGTATGGTACTGGCATAAAGACAGACATACACCAATGGAATAGAATACAGAGCTCAGAAATAAAACCTTGTATATATGGTCAAATGATTTTTGACTAGTGTGCCAAAATTATTCAATAGAGAAAGGAGAGTCTTTTCAATAAATGGTGCTGGGAAACGTGGATATCCACTTGCCAAAGCATTAAGCTGGACTTTTATCTTACATCATATACAAAAATTAACTCAAAATTGATCAAAGACCTAAAACTATAAAACTCTTGAAAGACAGGGGAAAAGCTCATGACATTGGATTTAGCAATGATTTCTTGGATGCAACACCAAAGACACAGGCAACAAAAAATAGATACACTGAACTGCATCAAAATTTGAAACTTTTATGTATCAAAGGACAAAAGCAACATAGTAAAAAGGCAACCCATAGGATGGAAGAAAATATTTGCAAATCACATATCTAATAAAGGATTAATATCCAGAATATATAAAACTCAACAACAAAAAAACAAACCATCCAACTCATAAACAGGCAAAGGACTTAAATAGATATATCTCCAAAGAAGATATAAAAATGGTCAATAAGCACATGAAAAGATGCTCAACATCATTTATCATTAAGGAAATGCAAATCAAAACCACAATGAGATACCACTTTACACCCATTCGGATGGCTATCATCCAAAAGAAACAACCAACCAAACAAAAAAACCCCAGAAAGCCCAGAAAATAGCAGTGTTGGCAACGAGGATGTGGAGAAATTGGAACATCTGTACATTGCTGGTAGGAATGTAAAATGATACAGCCACAGTAGAAAACAATATGATAGTTCCTCAAAAAATTAAGCGTGGAATGACCATTTGACCCAGCAATCCCACTTCTGGGTGTATACCTAAACAAATTCAAAGCAGAGACTTGAACACATACTGGTAGACCCATGCTCATACCAACATTATCTACAATAGTCAAAAGGTGGAAGCAACCCAAGTGTCCATCAACAGATGAATGGATAAACAGATTGTGGTATATATATACAATGACACATACCACAATATGGGTGAAACTTAAAGACATTACACTAAGTGAAGTAAGTCACAAAAAGATAAATATTAAATGACTCCACTTATCTAAGGTACCTAGAATGGTCAAACATATAGAAACAGAAAATCGAACAGTGGTTTCCAGGGGCTGGGAGTAGGGGGAATGGGGAGTTACTGTTTAAAGAGTACATTTCAGTATGGAATGATAAAATAGTTTTAGAGATGGATAGCGGTGATAGTTGCACAAGAAAGTGAATATACTTAATGTTACTGAAACTGTACACTTAAAAATGGTTAAAATGAAATTACCTTATATACATTATACCACAATAAAAAAAAATTACTCATTTCCATCTCTTTTCATCCTCAAACCCATATTTTTCCCCCCAAAGCAACTACCCTCAAGTACTGGAATTCCTTTTCCTGGTATTTAATTCAGCATTTCTACATAATATACATAATAATGCTTTTTGTAGATTTATCAATTACCTACATATTTTCTGCCATGTTAGAGGAGGCTTACAAAACCAGTAGTACCCCCAACACAAATATTTCACTTCTCTTAATCCCCTTCAAATGGCAACATCACAATTTTGGGTTAAATAAATCAACAGATATTAAATTTAAATTGCTTCCTGTTTCTAACTCACCTAATTTCCTAAGAATCTATTATATTTTCTCCTAAATATTTCAATATCCACCTATAATTTCTTTCCCTGCAGCCCTCTGTCCTACTGCTCTAATCACTGCTGGTTACTCTTCAGCTTTGTGGCACCGTTGTCACCCTGGGACTTTCCTTTGTTGTTTCTGAGTTGTATTCTCTGTTTATCGAAGCCCTTTTCTTTTCTTCCATGGTTTATTTCCCTGTTTTGCTAGGGCACATCTTCTAGTAATCTCCTAAGATATGTTACAAGGACAAATTGTTTTTAGTCCTTGAGTGTCTTTTTTTTCCTACTCTTGCACTTGATTGATGGTTTGGCTAGACACAGAATTCTAGGCTGACTGCAGAACATCTGAAGTGCTGTTCCTCCATCTTCTATCTTTAATTCTACTGCTGAGAAGTTAGATGCCACTGATATTCCTAATCCTTTCTAAATGATCCTGAAAGCTTTTGAGAAATTCTCATTATTCTTGGTATTTTTAATTTCAAAATAATTTGCCTGGTATTGGCCTGTTCTCATTTATTGTGCTTGGCACTATATAGGTCTTTTCAATCTGGAGACTCAAATCCTAAAGAAATATCTGGTATAATACCAGAAACGATTTTCTTTGATGATTTCCCACACTGTGTGGGGACCAACACTGTGTTAGGCCAAACAAAGGACATCAACAAGCTAGATGAGCCCAAGAGTTTCCAGTTTTTATCCTCTGATATACAGGATTTTATGGTTATTAAGGAAATCAGCTTTGGAATCTGACAGACCTGGACCCAATCCTCAGCCTCAGTTCTTACCAGCTGTGGCACTTGGGGAAGTTAGCTTCTTTTAAACCATCTATGAAATGGTGATCGGTTTACTGTAGCAATTTAATAAGATGACGCATGTAAACTGCTTATACAACAGTAACACATGTATATAATAAATGTAAATGTTACCTATTATTAAAATATCAAAAATTGAATTGGTGCAGATAATTTAATCATTGTCAAATCCTTCATGGCTTCACTATTTGTAAAGAATAAGACTAACAGGGCTTCCCTGGTGGCGCAGTGGTTGAGAGTCCGCCTGCCGATGCAGGGGACACAGGTTCGTGCCCTGGTCCGGGAAGATCCCACATGCCGCGGAGCGGCTGGGCCCGTGAGCCGTGAGCCGTGAGCCGTGAGCCGTGAGCCGTGAGTCACGGCCACTGAGCCTGCGCGTCAGGAGCCTGCGCTCCGCAGCGGGAGGGGCCACAACAGTGAGAGCCCCGCGAACGGCAAAAAAAAAAAAAAAAAAAAAAAAAAAAGACTAACAAAAGAAATGGGAGGCAGCAAATGGGGACAGGGTTTTCTTCTGGGGTGATAAAAAATGTTTTGGAACTTGACAGAGGTGGTGGTTACAAAACATTGTGAGGGTACTAAATGTAAGTGAATTGTATACTTTAAAGTGGTTAATTTTATGTTATGGGATTTACACCTCAATAAAAAAAAGGAAGCAGGAAACAGAGAGACAATATGAGGGAATTTGTCGAAAGCTTTGGAAAGGGAGAGGGAACTGATATCCTTTCCTCTAAATTATTTTGAAGCTTTCCTCTAAATAATCTCCTTTCAACTCTTTTTCACTGAATAACCAATAATGGTAATGTTGAGATGACAAACACCTTTTTTATTGAAAATCAACATAAAATTAAGGTTGATTGAGAGATCAGCATGTGATTAAGAGAAGTTTTTTTGTTTGTTTGTTTGGTGGTACGCGGGCCTCTCACTGTTGGGGCCTCTCCCGTTGCGGAGCACATGCTCCGGACGCGCAGGCTCAGCGGCCATGGCTCACGCGCCCAGCCGCTCCGCGGCATGTGGGATCTTCCCGGACCGGGGCACAAACCCGTGTCCCCTGCATCAGCAGGCGGACTCTCAACCACTGCGCCACCAGAGAAGCCCAAGAAAGAATATCTGAAATTTTTCTTCGGGAAGAAAATGTATAAAACAGGAAAGGGGAAGATGGACTTTTGAATCTATAATACAGCTGCTTATATATGGGTAAAAAAGCTGATAGTATACAAGACAATGAATAAAGGCTTTTTTCAAAAATCACTAAATATCAGGAGACTGAGCTCTAAGCATTTCCTCATAATAAATACAGAAATCTTCCCACATCTAAAATCTTTCCAATAAAAGAGGAGGAAGTAAATTATTTCCTACTGACAAACTAGAGGAAAATATTGTTATACACATCTTTTTTCATTTTCAACATTTCCCAAATTGTGCTCCATGGAACACTATTAGCACTAGAGAGATGCTATTTACTATACTACAAAAGAAAAGAGAGATAGAGGGGGAAAGGAGGGAGAGGAAGAGAAATGGAAAGAAAAGAAAAAAAAAGGAAAGCAACATATTAAAATTTCATTCTTTGGAGATTTACAATGAGTAATAGCACATTAAAGCTTCTGCAGTAAGAAAGCCAGTTCACCTCTATTAAACCTAAACTTTCCTGATTTATTAGGTACAGAACAGTTCTCAAGCTATGTCTGTTAAACATATGAAGCATCAATTTGTTAAAGATTGCCTAGATTTATACCAGATAACATGTAAATTAGATAACTTCAATATTAGCCTGAGGGATAAGATTAATACACACACACACACACACACACACGATTAATATACATATCAAAGAATAATCAATCACCTGAATAAAACATTGTTTCATATTACCAGCTGGTCACAGCAAGAGTTTAGTGGCAAGAAAAAATGGGGAGAGAAGGCAGTATTAAGAAGAAAAAAAAATCTGGGAAGAGCTAGTTCTTCAACTTCCCTTCTATGAAATGACCCTGTCCTGTCCTGTCAATTCTGATCGCTTATTAAAGAAAACATTTGCAGTTAAGATAGTAAAAAATTTCAACTTGGTTCTCTTTTTCACCTCTTTTTATTTTTTACATTAAATTCCTGATCCCAGGAGGTAACTTCGAAAGGAGAAGTTAAATATCTGTCACAGAAGTATTACTTTGAGTACCTCAAGTATAAAATCTCACGTTGCTATAATAAACCATATCCCTAAATGGTTAAATAATTTAAGCATGAAGATATTTGTAATTTGATTTTATTTTACTCAAAGCAATGACGTACAGCAACAACCAAGTCTGAATTCTGTACAATATTTCCTGCTTGGGGGTAAAATCATAGGGAAAATATGGAATTAGAGAAGAAAAGGTAATTTTAAGTATTCTTTAGACATCCCAATGTCTAAATCCCAATGTTTTCTTTTTGTTAACAGAAAAGATATAAGAAAATACATTTTTCACTGAGATGTTATCATCTTTGAACCAAAAAGGAATCATTACTGATTAGTACTAGTGTCTCCAATATAGTGTAAGCCATTCAAGGAAATCAATTATTTAGGTACTAGAGACAGTCATTTCCATGGAGAGGTTAATCCTAACATGCAATCTACTTAGGAATTATTTATTTTCATTTTACTTCATAGGAAAAACTACATCTTCCTTCCTGGTCACTGTTCATCCTTTCTCATAAACTAAGGGGGACGGGTAACTGAGGCCAACAAAGCCTTACTGGCCATTTATCCACCAATCCAAAACAAAAACAAAACAAGCACAGTGGGCTTCCCTGGTGGCTCAGTGGTTAAGAATCCACCTGCCAATGCAGGGGACACGGGTTCAAGCCCTGGTCCAGGAAGATCCCACATGCCGCAGAGCAACTAAGCCCGTGCACCACAACTACTGAGCCTGCATGCCACAACTACTGAAGCATGCACACCTAGAGCCCGTGCTCCACAACAAGAGAAGCCACCGCAATGAGAAGCCCCCGCTCGCCGCAACTAGAGAAAGCCCTGCGCGCAGCAACGGAGACCGAACGCAGCCAGAAACAATAAATAAATAAAATACAATAATAAAATAAATTTAAAAAAAAACAAGCACAGCATAGCTATTATGTTCAGTTGATAATTTTTCATTTTTATGTGCTATTACCATTATCACTGGGGTGACAAGATCAGTTGGCTAAAGTAACCACTGGCTAAATAACAATCCATACACATAAAACTCTTTTCAAGAGTGACATTTGAAAAAGTCAAAAGCTAGATAAAATAAACTTTAAAGAAGATAGAATAAATTTCAACCTTTGTTCCTGATTACAAGCTAAATGTGTGAATCTTAATTCAGAGGCATAAAAGCAGAGGTTATGAAGTCAGAAGATGACAGATCAAAATACTTCCCAGCACAGTAGTTGCTTGATGACGTTATTACAACCTAAGATCTGATAGCCATACGTATAGAACCAGAAACTGGACTTTATCAGTAATCTGAAACATGATCAGTCAGCCTCAGTAAATTCAGTCAAAAGAGACTAATTCACATTCAGAAGAGGACAATGTAAAAATTAGGATAATTTATCACAAGGATATCCTTACAGTGCTCAGAAAACGCATCCTCTGCTCAGAGTACTCATACTCCTTTTCCGTATAAGTATTAACCTGACTTGGTTGAATACAAAATTATAGTAATGTGAAGTAGACAGACTTCAGAGATGTTTCATCTAGGCCATAAAGAGGCCTGATAAACACTCCTGCACCACAGCAGCAAACACATGTTTGATGACCGCACCGCTCATTTCCCAGATTCTCCATCTCTTGAGTCAAACTTTACCTCTCTTACTCTTTTTTCTATCATTCACTTTATTTTCTGTAGATGGGTATTATCACTGACTAAGACATATCAAGCTGTTGCTCCCATGGATCTGCGATATTACACATTCTTCCATCGTGTCCTGCCCAACTATGAGAAGGCAAATTCATTTCCTATTTTCAAGTTCTTAAATAGTTCCTCTGACAGCCTCATGTACCATCTATAACCGTAACAGAAACTACAAAGAACTCTGGGAGTTTTTTGTAGATACTGAAATTTAATTCTGAACACAACATTACAAAAATCCAATTGGATACAACTCAATACTGCAAAAATGTAAATATACTCTGGCTCAAAGCAAATTGCTAAAAATTAACCACTTAGTAAAACAACAATGCCTAGCTCATGTGAGAGTACAGATAGTCTTATATACTAAGACAACTATTTAAAAAGGATTCTACATCTGCAAAAAGCTTTACAAAGTGTTTTCCTGCGCATTATAACATTTAATTCTCATAACCACCAAATATTTAAATTGAAAGTCTCCAAAAAAGATACTTCTGAGAGTACAGGGAATAATCCAAAATTTTAACTTTTAAAAGCCAATTAAAGTTCCTACTGACATTTTACAGTTAATTTATTTATACACATATTTTTTGCTCTGAAATTAGAAAACATATTGACTATTTACACAGCAGACAAAAATTCCTTCTCTCATAAAATATATTACGTACTCTTAGGTCATAAATGTATTTAAAATTATTTAAATGAGCCTTGAGAACTACTGTTCAGAACTGAATGATAATTACACTTAGAAAATTATGCAAAATTGTAAAGCAAACACTTAGGCTTTGGTATGCCCAGCAACTCCTTTCTAGATCCCCTGTACCAAATACTTCTTCAGGTCCTTGGTACACTTATGCCCCATTATAAACTGCTCTATGTAAAATTACATGGTACCAGGTACCTACACCTTAGCATAAATAAATTTAAGTGAATAAACCCACTCAGGATTTTAAGGATAATACCCAATTGTGAAATAAAAGACAAAAATCATAGTGTAATGGAATCCAGACATTAAACTGGTGAGGGGCATTTTATGGAGTCCATGAAATCATACCACATACACCTGATTATGTAAAAGGTCAGTTCTTATCAAATGAGTTTTATCCCATTGAGGCCGAGTAGGTACGTGAAGCAAGAAAAAAGCAGTTATAGGTCACCAACATAATAAAAATAAAGTTTACATCACAATGTACATCTTTTTCTGTGGTTTAGAAATCTTTTCTAAATGAAAATACAACACGAATATACATCAATATTTGAAACAGAAAATTAAAGAGTTCTTACCTTACTACATCATCAATATTGTTCCTGTATACGCCTTCAAGTCTTTCTGCAGGAAACCCCATGGCAATAATGTTTGGATAAATATCTGAGTACTTAAGTTAAGGAAATATGCAACAATGCAAATTACATGTACACATTTTAAAACATTAGCTGATTGAAATACACAACAATGCAAGCTACATGTACACATTTTAAAACATTAGCTGATTGAAATACACAACAATGCAAACTACATGTTCATGTTTTAAAACATTAGCTGATTATAAAAAGAAGCTTTCCCCACTACAAGCTACGCTAATAAAAGATTGTCAAATGTATTTACTTATAAGCCATCATGTGTAATTAAGAAATACAGGTAAGTACATTGATCCCCAAAAAGATCCTCAAAACAATTATACGACAAAACAATTTTTAAATCCTTCTACTCAGTATATTTAGAATGCACCTAAGGTAAAAGGTAACTTCCATATTTACAGTCCTAAAGTATCAGGACAAAACTCAAAATAAAAACAAAACAAAAAACAGCGTACAACTTCTCATTTTTCATGGTTGTAAAAGGTACTACAGTATAGAGAAAAGTAGATACAATTAAGAGTTACAAAGTCAGATTTAAGAACTGGCTATGCCTCTAAACAGTTGTATAAATTTGACAACTCAACCTTTCCTATTCTACACAATAGTTAGGTTGAGAAGACCACTATGATCTCTTCTAGCCCTTGGTATTTATGACTTGATAATGCTGAACTGAGGTAGAAACTTATTCTCATTTCCAAACAAGGTAATCAATATTTAGCATGCCCATTCTATTAACTTATGTTATATATTACAGTTGCATAAAACAAACCTCTACCCTCAAAGATTTGTATCAGATTAACCATAAAAAAGCACCAATAATCTACATTTCTATGCATTTTGTCCATCATACTAGCTCTCATCCCTTGAGCTCTATCAACCCTCTCTAATCTCATGATTTTCTGACACAGAAACCAGCCAAGCTAATCTGCCTTAAGCCACTCAAAACCATCTCTAAAGCTCTATGCCCACCTACTTGGACCCATTCATCTTCCAAATACAATTTAAAATTGACCAAATCCAGTGCCCTTTTAAAGATTTTTTTTCTTTATTTCTGCTGCATTCACACTATTGAGCTTATTTCAGTATTATTTTCAATCTAAAAATAACTATTAAATTACTAAAAGCTCTCACTTTGATATATCATTATAATTTAAGAAAAGATTATATTACTATATGTTCTACCTTTATGATTACTAGCACTGCTTGGACAGATCTACAGAATATTTTAAGAAAAAAAATGTGCAAAACAGAGTATATAGTATGTTACCTTTTGTATAAAAGAGATATTTTATAAAAGAAATATTTATACATATTTTTGTTTGAATTTGAACCCTCCAACACACACACACACACAGATAACTGAGAAACTAACAAAAATGGTTGCTTCATAGAGAAGGGGAGGGGAAAGAGGGAAGCACACATTGAAATAAATCTGATTAAATATCAAATTGGTAACCAGGAGAAAGGACTTATTTCAAGGGTTATTTGGACACTAATTTTACTGTACTTCTGGGCAGGACGTATTCTAAGAAGGAAGAGAGCTAAAAAGAAATTTTAAACTTCTTCCGATAGTTTATTTCTGATAATATCAGTATTGATACCTTCAATTTTTTTCCTTATATTATAGGAAAAAACAATGAAGTTATGTTAATGACTTGAAGATTCATGATTATTACTGTAAGAGAAAAGAGATACCATTATAAAATCAAGAACTCAAGTAATAACTGAATATATTAATGTGAACTCATGTTTGTAGAACTCTATATTGTTTAGGTCTTTTCAAAGAAATGGCTTAAAAGTATGTCACCTTAGCAGTAGTAAACACTTCTAGAACCCGATTTCATCCCTAAGATCATAATACACTAAAGGGTACCAACTCCTTGGAAAACTGGTTGATGTCAGATCTGGGGCAGGGAAGGTACAAGGTGAGCCTGGGATATCTTTCTGTGCCAAAAAGCAGGAAGGCATACAGAGACTAGTGGTCTATATCAAACAGACATAGGAGCTAGCATGAAGGATATCACAATGGCTCAATGTGTGACAAACTGAGTATCAAAGAAAAATTTTAAATGGTAGTAAATTAAAGAATCCTGAATAAAATGAAAATCTGTGAGTCTATAAAGATACTCAAAACAGAAAAAGTTAGAGCAACTAAATAAAAAATTATTTTCATTTATAACTTTTGATAAAAGTGGCTATTGGAATAGTTCTTTACTTTGAAATTGGTGAAGGGGGAGATTAAGGATTTATCCTACTTTTCCTGTAGGAACTCTATTTCAGGGAAAGCAAATAACTCCATTTCATAAAGCAAACGCAACAGAAAATACTAGTTAATAAACATAAAAAGACAGAATTAGGAAAATCAAACTTTGCAAGCCCTAATAAAATTATTGATTTAGGCAAGGATCAACAAATGGTGCTAAACCAACAGGTATTAGATAATGAGGACCTGAACTTTCGTACAGAGCCGAAGTAACACTGCACAAAATATCTTCTAATGTAAGAAGACAAATATAATTGAATAATGGGCAGAAAAGACTGTCATCACCCAATTTCAGTGGTCAATCTCAGCATTACCAAGAAAGTTAAGTAGAGATCACATAACTTTTGATGTGCTGCAATATGAAGAACACAGCATCATCTATGATAGCCAAATCATCTTCAAGCTGCGAATCCACCAAGCACTTAGAGATATAAATTTTAACTTACAGACACTATATGAGATAGAACAAGCTAAATGACATTATGAGCATAAACTGGACAAATTCAAAAGGTCTGCCAGACATGATGCAGTCTCTTTCAAATTATCTTTTTAAAAAGTCAAATATCATTTTAAAAGGTGAGGAGGGGAGGGATGGGTAGTTATCCTTGATTTAGAAAGACATAAGTGTTCTAACAGTCAAGTTCACTGGTACAATCCTGTTCTGGTTACTGTTTTAGACAAACCAGCCATTAAGGACATTTTAAGAAATTTTAATATGATCCGAGGATTGGTTGAGATGAAAATTTACAGAAATGGAAGAGTAGACATTATTGACTGAAAAAAAGGTTTCAAGAGTGAAGGTACAGTGTGACACCATTTTGATAAAAGAAAACATATACAGTATACCTGTATACTTAATTAAATTATGTAGACAAAAAGATTACAAACTAAAGTACTAAAAGTAATAATCTCTAGATGATAGGAATATATATTTTTTCTTATTTTTGCTTGTTCTGTATTTTTGGTATGATGCACCTGTACTATTTCTATAACGGGTTTTTTGTTTTTTGCTTTTTGCGGTATGCGGGCCTCTCACTGTTGTGGCTTCTCCCATTGCGGAGCACAGGCTCCGGACGCGCAGGCTCGGCGACCATGGCTCACGGGCCCAGCTGCTCCGCGGCATGTGGGATCTTCCTGGACCGGGGCACGAACCCGCGTCCCCTGCATCGGCAGGTGGACTCTCAACCACTGCGCCACCAGGGAAGCCCTCTATAACGGGTTTTAAAAATTATGTTTGTTTTATAATTATCTCCAAATCCATTTACTAAGTGTCTTGACAAAATATTGTCTTTCCCTATATGACTTACAATCAGCTTTGTATGTAGTTTTTTAAAATGCTGAATTTCTTTTTAAAAAAAAAGTATAATAATAAAAGTATCTAAGACTTAAATAGCTTTTACTATGGGCCAGGAACAATTTTTGTCACTTTAAGAGTACATAAATTAACCCTCAACCTCAAAGGGTTCTTCTACTATAAAGACTCCAAGAGAAAACCGTTAGGATTAACATTTTTAACATCACGAATATTAGCTGTCATCTATTATTCTCACATAAGAAAGTAGCCCCACTTAAAAATGTAGCCTTATTCAATTAACAAAATGTTTTAGCATATTGTATCCACTCACACACACACAAAAAAAACCAAAACAGGGCTCCCCTGGTGGCGCAGTGGTTGAGAGTCCGCCTGCCAATGCAGGGGACACGGGTTCGTGCCCCGGTCCGGGAAGATCCCACATGCCGCGGAGCGGCTGGGCCCGTGAGCCACGGCCGCTGAGCCTGCGTGTCCAGAGCCTGTGCTCCTCAACAGGAGAGGCCACAACAGTGAGAGGCCCGCGTACCGCAAAAAAAAAAAACCAGAACAGAGGCTCAAATTAAGCCTAAAGCAGTACAATTCCTGAAAATGAATCATCTTTACTTTTTAACTCTGTCTTATAGAGTAGAAACATAAGAAAATGGGAAATAACAGTCAGAAGAAAATGAGGCAGCAGCAGGGAACCCAAAGCAGTGGCAGCTGCCACAAATCTGGAATTCCTACCTAAAAAATTATAAATACATTTTAGTAAAAAATATAAATTGAAATAATGCCAAGTTTTTCTGAGCAATGCAACAGAAAATTTTTTATGTAAAAAAATTTTTATTACTACTAACAAACTTACCTAACCATTAATCTCTGTGAGAATGCTAGTAAGATTCTAGCCTTATAGAAAAGCATAGAAGTGGGGGGAGGGATAAATTAGGAATTTGGGATTAACAGATACACACTACTATATATAAAATAGATAAACAACAAGGACCTACTGCACAGCACAGGGAATCATATTCAATATCTTGAATAACCTATAATGGAAAGGAATATATATATTCTTATAATCATATATATATAAAACCGAATCACTTTGCTGTACTCCTGAAACACTGTACTTCATTCAATAAATTTAAAAAGAAAGAAAGAAAGAAAAGCATAGAAATATAAAGCCCCTTGAAATGCAGTCATTTTAACAAGGACTAAACTCAAATTTATCCGTGTACTATGAATACTAACTAATAAAGTAAATAAGGCTGGAAAGGGCTTGGTTAACTTACTTAAGAAAAATACTTATCAGTAACTACACATAACTGGGGATGTTATATACTCGTTAAAGTAAATTCAGTCAGCCCCCTCCTTTATTTACTTAATTAGGAGGGGGCCGACTGAATTTACAGATTTCCAAAACTGATGTCAGCAACTAATACTAATGTCCAAACACATTTTGAACATTCAAAAACACACTGAACATTGTGTAAGGGGCACTGAGAACATAAGACTAAGTAAGCAAAGATTACAGCACTCTAGGAGTTCCTATTCTATCAGGGAAGAAAGACGCACAGACATACAACTATGCCAAAGGCCCCATTATATATACATAAGATCAAGATATTTTAAGAGTCAGAGAAAGAGGGATTAATTCTGTAGAGGCAGAGATACAGCTTCACAAAGTAGGTAGTAGTATGTTAGATAATCCTTAAGAAATAGGTCATACAGCAGTAAACAAAGGAAGAAACAAGAACAATTACAACATTTCAAACAGAGGGTAGAGAGATACATGGAAATACATAAAATATTCAGAAAAAGTGAGCAGTCCAGTATAGCTCACACACAAAGCTTTATGGAGAAGGTGGCAGGACTGACAGAAGATTAGGTCTGGTTTTAAGGATGCTGTGACAGGAAGTTCAATTCAATCAGACAGATAAGGAGTCAAAGGCCAGGATCAACATGGGAGTTTCCTGCAGAGCAATAATCCAATCCTTCCTTTAAATAGAATCTAGGAATTTAGCCTTCTTAAGGTTTCATTTTTCCTCAGACTCCCAACTTCCCTATTCATACAGTTTGAGATTTTACCCAACACTTTGGCACCCATCATAAATTAGAAGAACAGAGAACATGTCCCAGACAGTACGCCAAATACATTCTCATTTAATCCTAACAATCCTATGAAGTAACATTACCACTTCATAGATGATGAAATTGATCAAACTGACCAATCAAAAAGATTGGTCCCAAAGCCAGCAAGTAGTTAGTTACAATTCAAACCCATTATGTACGTAACTCTAAAGCCCAAACTTTTTGTACCATTCTGCCTCAAAAGATTATTTTCTATACTTCCAAATCAATAGTAAAAATATAAAATTTTCAAAGGGAGCATATTCAAATGAAAGTAATTTACTAATCACACGTTAAAACTAAAAAACTTCTAAAAGACAATACAAAAATCTACTGGTATTTCCAAAACTGATGTCAGCAACTTATGAATGCTCAATTTTGAGGCAAACATTTCTCATGCCAAGAATTATGTCAATAAATAAAACCTTTCTAACATATGACTTTTTTGCTTCCCATTAAAACTTTTATGACATATTTTTTTAGACAATTTAAACCAAATAGGACTGAGGTGGGGGGAAAATATATATATGACTTCTAATACAGAATACACTTAACTTGCACTTACTGGATATTATTTTGAATAATAAAAGTGGGCTAATAAAAGTACCTATCATATAGGGTTGTTATAAAGATTAAATGATTTAATATATGAACAATGCCTAGAACACAGTGATGTCTATGAACTGAACAAATGGTATAACCATAGATCAACCAAGAGCCCACCGCTATTTGGTTGGTTTTCAATGACAATGACTTGTTGAATAACCTAACCCTTCTAAAGAACATCAAAACCCAACAGAATCTTTAACTCTTTAAAATCTTTACTATATCAATTTGCCTTTTTACTTAAGAACATACGCAAAATATAACTCCAAAAGGAAAAAAAAGCCTTCTTTCCCAGTGGCTCCTGCACATGCAACAAGGAGAGAGTAAGAAATGCATACATGGTACTATCTTGCCTAGGTCGGATGCCACCATAGCTACAGGAGATCTGATATGCACTGGACAGTCTTTCCCCACTCCCCCTCCTTCAAGTAAACATGTTAAAATGTGTTTTGTTTTCCTTTAATTGAGGTATAGTTTACATAAATACACAGATCTTAAGTGACTGGTTTATGAGTTCTGATAATTATATACAGTATACCATGTTTGATTCAAGTGCTACAACAATCCCTTCACACCACAGAACACTGTCCCAAAGAAAATAATGAATAAATAATAGTTAAGTTCTAAAATCTGTGCACAGAAGTTGATTCAACCCATAATATAAATGACCTGTTATAAAATAATGTGGCTACTATGAGTTAAATAATTTTTTATTGGCTGTTCTAAGTATCCAAGCATAACTTAAAACACTAAAAATATGTTCGAAGTTACCTCTAATTAACAAAACATCTTTCAAAAAACTTGTGACTTGAGATCTCATGAGTCTACCTTATCTCAGAAATTTATTTGAGCCTAAATTAATGGGGTTTAAACTATAAATTTACCTTGAATTTTCAAATAGAGGATAACAACCAAAAATAGCTCCCTAAGATACTTTGTTTTACTACTTACCATTCTATTGCACATTTTATTAAAATGACAAGGGAGGGAAAAAATAGCTCCCTAAGCTTTATTTTATAACAATGTGTTCCTGACACAGATTGAATCTTATTTTAAATATGATAATTACTGGGGGCTTCCCTGATGGTGCAGTCGTTAAGAATCTGCCTGCCAATGCAAGGGGCACGGGTTCGAGCCCTGGTCCGGGAAGATCCCACATGCTGCACAGCAACTAAGCCCGTGCGCCACAACTACTGAGCCTGCGCTCTAGAGCCCGCGAGCCACAACTACTGAAGCCCATGCGCCACAACTACTGAAGCCCGCACACCTAGAGCCCATGGTCTGCAACAAGAGAAGCCACTGCAATGAGAAGCCCGCTCACCACAACTAGAGAAAGCCCACACACAGCAGGGAAGACCCAACACAGCCAAAAAATAATTAATTAAAAATAAATAAATATGATAATTACTAACAGTAAAGCAGTTCTGAAAAGTTTCTCTGTAGTACTCTCTATAGTATATAGATATACTTATCCCTTAACTTATAAACTGAAGTGCAGTGCTCGTGTACAAACCAATAAATACTTATTTTTCCTGCCATAATTATTTTAAGGAAAATTATTTCCACAGACCACATAAAAGCTATTTTTAGAATTCTATTTAACTGAAAGTTGTACAATGTGAAGCTATAGCATACGTGGAACACGACAGGTCAAATAAAAAGTGACATACAGATTTTAGAGAGGTAGTGATCAAAAAGTTTCAAAAGCAAATCTCGAGTTGCCTGGCTGACAAGAGGAACACTGAGCTAAACTGGCAGCGGGAGTAAAGGAATAAAGTCAGACTAACAAAAGACAACAAGAATCAAAAGCATGTTAGCAAATACCAGGACATCACCATTTAATTTCATTTTCGAGAAATTTCTGGAGCTTTTCCCCTGATTTCTGTCAGTGCTTTCAACTCACAGACACTTAAGGCTCAGGTGAGAGGAAAAGAAATTCAGCCACTGATTCATTAACTACATCAGCTTTACATTTCTTTCAACAAATTTTAACAGGTTTAAATTTAACAAATACTTTCCAAGTATGTCACAGTTAATCCACATTATCAACTTTTATAATCACATTATGTTTTAAATACCACCCATGCTCATAGACTTCTATGACTTTCTCATTTAATAAAAGATTTTATATTTCTTAACTAGATTTTATTTTTCCCTAATAAGTGTGTTAAATGTTTGGATCTGGTTTCTGATGATTCTATTGGGAGGAAAGCAGAAATAGGAGTTCCTTGAATTTCCCAGTTGATAAAGTGTTAACTGTTCAGTATTTAAGATCATCTGCCCTAATACACATCATATAATCATCCCTGTACAGACCAAATTAATGCAGCCTAAAATTTTATCTTCTAAAATGAAAAGGGTACGTAGATACAAAAGCATGAACTACAGAAATATGAAGAGAAAAAATGCTCAAAAAGATGGGAATTTTAAGAATAAAGAAGAAATGTCCAGGAACAACACAGGACACAGGAACTCTGAAATATTTGCTAGATGACAGGCCCTGTACTAAGTACTTAATGCATACTGTCATTTAATATAGAAAACCAGAATTCCATTCTTAGCTTTGCAACTTAAAAGCCTAGACTTCAGATTAAGTTAATCTCTGAGCCTCAAATATTTTTGTTTTTCTGTAAAACAATGATAATAACACTTGCTGTAACTTCTTCACCGGTTGTTTCAAAGATCAAATGCGATATCGGAAATATCTTTAAATCTGTAAAACTGCAAAGGGGTTTACAATTGTAAATAAGGGGTTGTTATTATTTGAGGTTGCATAAGTTAGAAATGTCCTGTTATTTTTTAGTTTAAATGTCTCATTACAAGGCAACTCAAGACAGTTTTCATAAACAAATTGTATTAACTTAAATTCACTTTAGCATAAATTTTAGGTTCCTTTTAACACTTTTTAATTATCTGCTAGCAGTGCCAAACCAGAAAGGAAAACTGACTGCCAAATAACTTAGGAACTCCACTAAAGTTTTCTACTTCTCCAAGCAATTTGAACCTCACAACTTTCTTTGATGTTTTTATATTATACCAACTCTTCTTGACTGAAAAGTTTACACAAGTTTATATCTCACTTTCTAAATGAAAAATTACATTCTTCTAAGGTAATATCAAGAATTGCTAGTTATTCTTCCACTTAGAAACAATACTATAAACTGGTTCGTTTGGCAAAAAATCTGCAATCATGTGACTTCCCTGGTGGCGCAGTGGTTAAGAATCCACCTGCCAATGCTGGGGACAAGGGTTCCAGCCCTGATCCGGGAAGATCCCACATGCTGCAGAGCAACTAAACCCATGCGCCACAACTACTGAGCCTGCGATCTAGAGCCCGCGTGCCACAACTTCTGAAGCCCGCATGCCTAGAGCCCGTGTTCAGCAACAAGAAGCCACCTCAATGAGAAGCCCGCGCACCACAACGAAGAGTAGCCCCCACTCGCTGCAACTAGAGAAAGCCCGCGCGCAGCAACGAAGACCCAATGCAGCCAAAAACATAAATAAACTAAATAAATAAAGGAATGAGCATCTTAAAAAAAAAACAAGAAATCTGCAACCTATAGAGCCATGAAACTGCTGTATCTTTTATTCCAACAATCCCACTCTAACAATATAATCTAAAAAAACAAACCAAGGGAAAAAAAACTATACAAAGATTATTTACAATAGTGCTGTTTAGCAAACCACGATATTTAGCCTGATGAAATATTACCTATATAGCTATTAAAATAAGTATCCATCGACAGATAAAAATCTGTGATAAAAGAGAACACAGAACAGTATGAAAACACTGATTACAAGGATCTAATTATGTTCATATGTACATTAACAAACAGGGAAAGATAATTTCCAGTGACAAATATCTGAAATAGAAGTAACTTTTTTCTATTAAATTGTTCAAATTTAAGAATCATTTTGAAAACATTTCAAGCTAGATATATTGATTACACTGAGGTTAAAAAAAATGTTTTTAAAGGAATAATCAAGGCACTGAAATTTATTTAAATTTAATCAAATTAGAGCCATGGAAAAATATCAAGTCACTGATAATGCAAGCAATAGTCTAAAATCCAAAGTACAATTTTCTAGTGTATTAGCTGAGGGATTATTAGTCCCCTCAACTAACTGAATCAATTCTTCTCCAGAGTAGTTTGTTAATTATGAAATAATATATCCACAACTGTTCAAGCCTACATCTGTGAACCTCTAAAAATTTAAGTTGCCCAACTAACTGGTTTTAACGAGTATACCAAACAATTACCTTCTTCCTAGGTCTCTGGATGAATACGATAAGACTGATTTCCTGTTTCAGAACTCTGCTGCTGTTAAAATACACACACACACACCCCTCCCTAAAGTGTTGCTCCCACTAAAAAACATCTAAGATTGACTACCAATGACAAATCAAACAAATTATGGCTGTAACACATGACAACTTTCAAAAAGATTATCAGTTCAACAACATGCATTAGACATACTTATCCACATTATATACCTGAACCAAGCCAAATGTAAATTCTAATTAGTTTTCTACCATAAAATCTTAAGAAAGCATATTAAAGACTGTAAAAGTTAAAATTATATCAATCCATCATTACTCTAAAGTACATAAGAGGGTGTCTTTTATGCTCTAATATTCATATTCAATGTTAGATTTATAAATTACTTCTGTAATATCATTCTATTATAAAAGCCATTCTTTTATCATTTATTTTAATAGAAGTGACTACCTAAAACATTAGTTTTGGCTACTCTATAGCTATGCAAAAAGATAAAAGGCCATTAACTTTTACAGAAAAAAGACACTCAAAGAGTTAAGGTACAAGATGCCAAGGGATTTGTCAGTAGTTTGACAACAAAGGCCAGTAACAGTTTAGTGCCAATTCACTCAATATTAGCAAACTGCATTCTGGAAGGAACAAAAAGATTCCAAGATTTGTAACTGAATTGATCTTTTAGATACAATCATGAACAAATTTCCTAACATTCAAAAACTACCACACACACACAAGGTACTAAGAAAACAAAGTTCTAATACAAATGTGTCTCCAACAAGTGGATTTTCTTTTTCCTATTAATTTAGCCAAAACTGCAAGATTTTTAAATTTACTTCTAACAATCAAATTTACTTTTCAAAGAAAGTCCTGTTAATTTGAAACATTTTAAAGGAGCAAAGCTCCAAACAAGTGTGTGCTGTTTCATTTTATATTTGACTTTTAATATTATAAAAATCAAATCTCTTTATTCCATATCTTAAGTCAGAAAATCATCTGGAAATGACTTTTTTCCTCAATTAGCAAAAAGTTTTGCCTAAGTGCAGTATTTTAATCTGGATAAGAACAATATAAACTAGAAATTCATATAGATTTTAAAATATGAAGGCACACATACTGGCATTCATTACTCTATTGGTAAGAATCATATTACTGATTTTATGATAAGTGCCTTGTCTAATACTACTGTATAATATGATTCATATTCCCACTGATGGTATTTTAATTATTGTATCAATTTATAACTGCTTGAATAAGTATATTATCCAAAAGATCTGAAATTACATATACTAAAATACTAGTCAAAATTCATCTTAAGATTTAATAATATGCAATTTTAGAATATACTAACAGCTATGAGAATAAGGTACATTGCTTGCTTTGAACTGATAACACTTAATTTTAGACAGCATGTTCCTCAAGGGATACCATTATTAGTATGAATCCAATATTGCAAATGGGGGAGAAAACACAACTACTGATCACGGTTAGTTGTGGAATCTTCATATTCAAAGGAGAACACAGTAAAAATCTTGGAAACTAATTAGACTGAAACATTAAAGAAAAAACTAACTTAAGGGCTACTAACTTTTTCAACCAGTAAATAAACTTTTAAAAACATAACGTTTGGGGCTTCCCTGGTGGCGCAGTGGTTGAGAGCCCGCCTGCCGATGCAGGGCACACGGGTTCGTGCCCTGGTCCGGGAAGATCCCACATGCCGCGGAGCGGCTAGGCCCGTGAGCCATAGCCGCTGAGCCTGCGCGTCCGGAGCCTGTGCTCCGCAACGGGAGAGGCCACAACAGTGAGAGGCCCGCGTACCGCAAAAAGAAAACAAAAACCATAACGTTTAACATACAGAAAAACAAAAATACCAAGTTAGACAGGAGGGACAGAAATGAAAAGAGGCGAAAGGAGCTCTTAACACCTCACACCATTTAAATACTATTAAGTAAACAGAACAGGTGAAGACTTTTACACTTTTAGTATTTGGATAAAAAAATCTCACCTACACATGCACCACACTTCATGTAAGAGATATTATTTATGTACACACTAACTATCCAAAAAGGTACACAAAGGCAACATCCTGTTCATGGCCTACAATTCAGGAATGAACAAAATCTATAAACTGATGTTAGTAAAACAATCTACTTTCATCAGACATTAATTTGAAATTGGCAAGATGTTTCTTACACAGAAAATAGAAACCCTGGACACAAAGTTGAATTTGAGAACATAAATTCAAAATGGTATCTAAACTGAAATATTATACCTGATCATATTAATCACTTGGCATGGTAACAAACTTCTCAATAAAAAACAATGTCAACATAATAAATAAAAAAAGTAGATTAAAATTAATCAGATCTTATTAAGCCCAATATGCAATTTTAAAGACTTCTATGCAACTCGGCAAGATTAAATTCTTGGGGGTGAAAAGAAATTAAGTTATAGAAACAACTACTGCAGTGGTTCAAAATGCAATAGCAAAATTTTAGGGGAAACTCATTTACTAGCATACAGACAAGAAGTGAGTTATGGTAGAAGAAAGAAGAGAACTTGAAAAATATTTAAGCAAATCTTTAAGGAATACTTATTCAATCAGATCCTTGATTAAGTTCTGTAATAATGAATTCCTATATATCAACTCTTAGGGAAACTACAGTTTAAAAATCTTGTATAACTACAGTATCAAAATATTGTATAACTTAATACCTCAAGTTAAAACACGATGTTTCCACTTACATATCCAAACAATCTTCTAAAAGTAAATGACTAAAAGCCAGGCTTTCATTACATAATCTTTAGTTCCCAACTGCTATCTTTGTATTTTAGTAGAAAAGTATCAACACTGGCATAACCATTAAGTTTTATTTTTGCAAAAGCTTAAAATTTGCTATTAGTTTTTAAAAATTGTAATTAATAGATGATTCCAAAAAGAGAAGTGTCAAAACCACTTATATCACTAGATTATCTTAACTTTTTCCTATATTTGTGTAACAGATGGCAAACCTTACTTTTTGGACACTATACAAAAATCACAATCTGTGTGACCTTTTCATTATCAAGAAGAATCCAACTAGCCTTAATAACCAGTACCTCAGTGTATTTTACAGTATTAGATATAAACTTGCTCACACTAGACAGAACCTAGATATGAAAAATTGTATACTTTCCGTATACTAAGTTATTTATTTAGATTTCCTACCACTAGTCCATGAAAACTATTCATATATTAGATTGCTTCTTGAGTTTTAAAAAAATACATATATTTACTTACAAACAAAACATTTTTGCCTTCATTATGTTTTCATCAACACCCAAGAAGGTACCCCACACCTAGATTAAAATTTCCTTATGTTTAAGAATTGAAACAGGGCTTCCCTGGTGGCGTAGTGGTTGAGAGTCCGCCTGCCGATGCAGGGGACAGGGTTCGTGCCCCGGTCCGGGAAGATCCCATATGCCGCGGAGCGGCTGGGCCCGTGAGCCATGGCCGCTGAGCCTGCGCGTCCGGAGCCTGTGCTCCGGAACGGGAGAGACCACAACAGTGAGAGGCCCGCGTACCGCAAAAAAAAAAAAAAAAAAAAAAGAATTGAAACAATTTTATCTCATTTGGAAAAATGTTACTCTAACAAGTAACTGTGTTTAAAAAAGAGAAAAGTTTGTTTCTTCCACAATATTTTTTTTTCTAACTACATGAATAAATTCATTGAGAATTATCATTTGGCTAATAAGGTTAAAATTATTTCCATGTTTTAGTAACTGATACTTAAAATTAAAATTTGATACAAACAAATGCAATTTTTTACCACAAAAATTAATATTGATTATAAATGCAAATGCACATCAAACCTGCATCAATCACTATTACCAATTACTATCACCAAGGCAACTAAGCAAATATAAACTGTATCATTCAAAATATGCTCTACAGAACAGTAACATCATAAGTCATACCCTTTCTGATTAAAGAGAGGACAGCAACAGGGTTATAACAACTTTAGTATAAAGTGATGTGACAGTTTATTCAAATTACTTCTATATCTACTTTAATTTCAACACAATAGGATTACTATTCCTATTAGTAACAGGAATAGAAAATAGCAAAAGAAAATTTGACAGATCAAAAGTGTTTACATACATTTTATTTTGCCTCACTTTTACATAATTAAAATATGCTTTAAATTTTAAATATGCGATAACTATCCTGTAACTAAATAAGGAAAAAAAAAAGCTTCTAGACTTCAAACTTCAGCTATTTTTTTGTGTAAGAGACTATGATTTTGTGAATCAAAATCATGAAAACCTTTTCTAATATTTAGGTCAGCTTAAATCCACACCAAAGAAAATCTGAAAAGGGCAGAAAAAAAAATTGGCCAAATATTGGATAGATGTTTAATGTATAACTACAGAGAAACAAATATTTCTGATGACTTCGCCATTTAAAATAATTAAGGTAATTATGAGGTGCTTTGGAAATTGTTAAAACACACACACACCTTTAAGTTCACTATGATGAATTATATTTTAAAATAAATGCATATGAACAAAAACTAGAAGCTAACATGGAAATATGAAGTTTCAGAGAAGTAGGACAATGAGTAATTTTTTAAAATTTTTAGTTAGTTTTTATAAAAGAAATATTCTTAAGTACAGTAAAGCAAATGGAATGTTTTATTCATATACTGAAATAAATACCATATTTATTCAATTAAATTACAATAATAAATGCTACTTGTTTTTCTTAATAAATGTGAAGCTATCACATGATTAGCAGTCCTGGTTTTAAAATATTAGTATCTCTATCTCCTGTAATTTCACAAAGAATCATAACAGTCAAAACTTAAATTTCATAAGGATTTTTAAAATAGGCCTTGACATTTTAATCTGCCTGTGCAAAGTTGAGAGGCAAAGTAAATTGTAATATCAAGTGAACAGAAAAAAATCATAGCAAACAATCAATTCCTAGAACACTTTCGTAATTATGTTTGTCTGCCCTAAAAACAACACAAAATTCAGAATCCACTAAGCTACCCCCTTGGCATCTTCTCATCTCTGGACTAGTCTAAAACTCCATCCCAATTTTTTTCTAAAACTTTCACACACTAACGCAAGTTTTTAATGTAGATAAATACAGCACTTTAATTCAACAGGCTGACATAGCAAATTTAGGGTCTAGAAAAGAATGTAACACATGCATCAGAGAACCTTAGAGTTGGCCCTACTTCATCTGGAAAGATATGAGAAATTCTTATAACTTGTCAGAAATTTGCCATTTTACATAAGCAGATTTAACTTCACCACATCTGACTGTAACAAAAACAGCTTTAGAAAAAAAAAGCAGATTAAAGAATGAATTAAACAGCACAAAACAAGTATCCTGTGAGCAAAGTACCTCTTAATTACATAACTAAAGGAAGCAAGCTAAGAATTACTTTTAAAACTAATGGCAATATAGAAATGAAAAGAAAACTGCTTTAATAAAGCATAGCCATCCTGTTAGAGTTCTATGTAACACCCTTCTGAATACCTCATGTACTGCAATATACTTACACGTTTATTGAAAACATCTTCAGCCTTTTCTGACAGAAGTTCAAAGCAACACCTTCACAATAGTCAGTCACACATGAGCCTTCTCCAAATAAACCCTTTTTTGTTACCAGGGATATGTTTTGTGGAAAAAGTTATTATAAAGAATACTGGCCTAGCAGCAGTCAGAAAAAATAGATATTAAAAGCCTAGCTCTATCATTTATTAGCAATTTCACCTTAAATACCACAACCTAAGGACAAAGGTACTGACATCAAATATTATACTTATTATATACCAGACACTTACACCTCTAAACCAGAGTTTCTCAACCTCGGCAGCGTTGGCAGTTTGGGCTAGGCAATTATTTGTTGTGGATGAGGCTGTTCTGTGCACTGTAGGATGTTTAGCAGCATTCCCGGCCTCTACTCTGAGACAAATGCCAACAGCTTCTGCCCTTTGACCACCCCCCCCCCCACCCCCGGGGCTGTGACCACCAAAAATGTCTCCAGACATTGCCAAATACCCAGACAAGGTGGAAGGAGATCACCCCCAGTTGGCAAACAATATTCTGAAAATATATTCTTCTAACAAACCTAAAAAGCACCCTACAAGTTAAGGGTTTTTACCATGTTAGAGATGTGAAAACTAAGGTTCACTAAGGTTAAGGAGTTTATCTTTTATTACATAACTAATAAGTAGCAGAGCAAGGATTTAAGCTACACTTTAGGTCTAGCTGACTCCCAAATCTATGCTCCTTCCATTCCACTATGCTGCTTTTCTAAACTCACTGCCTCGTCCACAAAAATCAGGGTAACATTTGCCATGCTGAGCTACTTAGGGTTTACAAATCAAATGATATAATGTATGTGTAAATTCTATTAAACTAAAAGAGATAACACATTAAGGATTTGCTTGACAGGAGATAATATAACACAGTGATTCACAAAGTGTGATCCCCAGACTACCATCATCAGCGCCACCTGGGAACTTGTTAGAAATACAAATTCTGAGGCTTCCCTGGTGGCACAGTGGTTAAGAGCCTGCCTGCCAATGCAGGAGACACGGGTTCGAGCCCTGGTCCAGGAAGATCCCACATGCCGCAGAGCAACTAAGCCTGTGCGCCCCAACTACTGAGCTGCGCTCTAGAGCCCACGAGCCACAACTACTGAGGCTGCGTGCCACAACTACGGAAGCCCGTGCGCCTAGAGCCCATGCTCCGCAACGAGAAGCCACCGCAATGAGAAGCCTGCACCCCGCAACGAAAGAGTAGCCCCCACTCGCCGCAACTAGAGAAAACCCACGCACAGCAACGAAGACCCAACGCAGCCAGAAATTAATTAATTAATTTTAAAAGAACAACAAATTCTCAGGCCCCAACCCAGACCTAATGAATCAGAAACTCTGGAGGTGGGGCTAGTAATCTATGACTTAAGCCCTACAAGTTATTCGAATGCCATCTAAAGTCTGAGAACCACCGATGTAACATAATGGGAAAAATACTGCACGAGGTACCTAAAAACCCTGCATCCTTCTTTGGACCCAATCTTCAGGTAGCCTTTAACAAGTTACTGATTTTTTTTTGGAGCTACGATTCCTATACCACTAAAAACGAGGAAAGTAATGCTTGTACCATCTTTTTTTTTTTTTTTTCGGTATGCGGGCCTCTCACTGTTGTGGCGTCTACCGTTGGGGAGCACAGGCTCCTGACGCGCAGGCTCAGCGGCCATGGCTCACAGGCCTAGCCGCTCCGCGGCATGTGGGATCTTCCCGGACCGGGCCACGAACCTGTGTGCCCTGCATCAGCAGGCAGACTCTCAACCACTGCACCACCAGGGAAGCCCTGTATCCTCCCTTAGGTTGCTCCTTTTTTCTTTGCAAAATCAAATGAGCTAATGATTAAGAAAACGCTTTGTTAATGAAAAAATACTGAACAAATATAAGACACTGTTAGGGTATATGCTAGCTAATTCTATTAATTGAAAAAAAAATTCTGACTTAAGTCCTCCCTTTTTCATCTTTCATACTTCATAAACGAGTAAGTTAAAATGTTAAATAAATTTTACAAGGCTAAGTTAAGCCTGGCAAAGTACTTTTTTCACATTATGAAAGAAAAAAAAGTCCAGGCATTCCACTTTCACTCTGATAGAGTAAAGTAATTGATAAATACATTACACCTAAATATCAAGCTTGGTAACATTCCCCAAAGTTCATTTTTCTTTCTTTCTTTTTTTTTTTTTTTGATTTGAAGAGAGTTTAATGCAAGGACCGCTTAAAGGCAAGGTAACCAATAAGGAATACTGAAGCATCACAGAATTTAGCAATGGTGGTAAGCCTTGTAAACCATTTTCACCCCTAGGCCTAAAGGGACAATGGAAGGCAACCATTATCGGAATAAAGAGCCATAGAAGAGGAGCCATCATAAAGGAGCTATAGTCTTAGTGCCCAACAGCACCCCCTGCCAACTTGCCCTCTTCCCTCCAATATTCTGCTAGAGCTTCCTGGGGACTGAATCCAAATGGAAGCCAGAGGATAAGGGACCCTGAATGAGCCATCTAAGGATGTCAGTCTACCAGGCCTCAAAGAAGGGTGGAGAAAGGCGGAAAATGGATCTTGATGGGCAAACAGAATATCCAGCACTGTCCATCCCCCACCCCCCAAAAAAGTAATAACACTGTTTCATATCCAAACAGGTACCCAAACTTCATTTTAAAAGTAGAGAAAAGATTTAAATTCTATTTATTTAATCTCCAGTAAGTTCCGAGTAACTAGAACACTCAAAAAGAAGAGTCTCACTAAATTCATGAGAGCAAAAGAATTTTAAATGGAAAAAACAATTGCACACATTTTAAAACAAGGAGTTGTTTGCAACTCTGAACAAGTATGCTATATTTAGAAATCACTTTAGGAATACATATGATTTAAAGAATCAGAGCACAACCCATTTCATAATACCTTAAATAATTACATCCTCCTTAAAAGATCAAAAATATTAAACATATAAAATTAGCAGAGTGCAATCCCTGCAATTACTACTAAAGAAAATAGAACCTTATTATATTTAGCCTGAGAACCTACAAAGATCAAAATAAATAAAATTGAAAACTATTCAGAAGTGCTTTAATAACACTAAATCAACTAAGTTTTAGGTAGTAATATAAAACAAAATACAGGAGCATGAAGCATTAGAGAGAAAGAGAGGGAACTTTAGATAACTAAATTCTCCTAAAAGTTGTCAAAATGAACAGTTCAATTCTACAACCTAGACTTGGACCAAAAATACAGCTAGTTTATCCAACACATAACAAAACACGTAAAAGTCATATAATCAGATAACTGCATATAAAGTTAGACAGCACAATTCATTCTGCAATGCAAAACAAATATGTAAAAAAAAACTCACTGGAAATCAAGTGCTTCACTACTGAGGGTACTGTGACACACAGCTTGGAGACCAGCACAGGGAAAGGAAAAAACAGATTGATCCCTATGTACAAGTAATGGCCTTTAATAGGCAGGTCTCAAGCTTATCCCATCCTTCCCCATACCTGGTAAGAATAAATGAAGAAAGAAATCCTTTAGCTCTTCTTCCCATTTCTAGGGCCTACAATGAGAATCTTGATCAAAAGCAAAAATGGGAAACAATAATACAAAGGTTTAACCTAAATAAAATTCCTATATTAATGCACTGCCAAATTATATTAAGTGTAAATGTTACTGTAATAAATGTTAACTTGGCATTCAAAGTTGCATGACTCCTCCAAAAATCTGAACTTAGAAAGAAATGATAAGATACCTTTATTGATAAGACAGTTTATATAACTGTTGTATCATATATTAAAAGTTTTGAGATGGCGATTACTCTGTGAATAAAACTATATGATATTTTAGCTGACCTATCTTTAACACTAAAGAAAATTTAATATTATAGCAAATTTTTCTTTTAAAACTTCTACTTCATTAAGCCATAACAGAGGAAGTTTACATCATACCTTAGTATTTTAAAGCAAATACTCTTCGATTAGCAATGATTATCTCTTCTTTGCTCCATAGTATGAGGGAGCAGAGCTTCAAATTATTTGCAGTGAAACAGCAAAATCACAGACATGTTACACTCACAACTCCTAAAAGAATACCCCTATTTTAAAAAATAGTCATAGCCTGAACCAATTAACATGCTAACATATCCAAAACTGAGGAAAAATTCAGTTAAAATAACTGCTCCTCCCATAAATGAAAAGACAAATAATTTCTCATACACGGGTAATCTGAAATTACAATTTTTAAGAGAAGCTGTTACCATTTAAGTATTTACAATGTGGTAGGTGCTATGCTAAGTGAATTATTTACATTATCTCATTTATTCTTCAAAATAAACTTTATGTGGGTTGGTACCATCATCCTCATTTTACAGATATAACAGATTGAGAAAAGTAACCGACACAGTCATCCAGCTACTAAGCGGCAGTCAGGATTCCAACACAGGCAGTGTTGGTTCCAGAGCCTACACTGCCACCCTAAAATCTAAAATGAAACAATGTACAAACAGTGTGTAGATAAAACTAATACTCAATATTTTAATGTAATTTAAAATAGATTTAACCTTATTTAAAAATTATAAAACCACATCCACAAATGATCTCTAAAGAGAAAAAAGTTCAGTTTTTAGAAATATTACTATAGTTTCCTCACTCTGTCTTTATTTACATATATACACAGAGTATTCAAACACTTATAAGTTAGATTCACTGTCCATATCTGAAGTGATGACTACTGGTAAGAATTAAGTGTATAACCACTTAAAATATAATACATAAACAGTCTTTTTTTCCACACTATATACAGGTTAAGAATATTCTTTTGCTGGAAGGTGTGCCACAGTATCCAAATCTCTCAATATTCTCAACACTACCAACAAGTGTATACCTAATACCCTGAAGATGTCCACTCATCTCTTAATGCAAACTGTTGCAAATGAAGTGAATTTGCCTTAACTATACTGAACTAAATTAAGACTTTCCATACAAAATTAATTTACCCCTAAATTATGTTTATTCTTCTTAAACTAATATTTTTCTAACAGCCTTTTTTAATTCCAGTGCAAATTATTTTAAAAGAACCAAACTGCCAATAGCTTTTCTGTAACCCATGAAAAAATTCCAAAAATTTGGGGATATGTGAATAGTCAAATCCAATATACTAATTTCACCTTTCCTGACAAATGAAAGTACTTTACATTAGTAAATGCATATACATATTCAATACTTAGAGAATCACAGACCAAAACACTTTTGACCACCTAGCAAAGAATGCATGTGGCACTAATATGGCCTAAATAAAGGAATTAAGGACATCAGTTTGCTCAGCAAATCCTTGACAACTTAGGGTTGTTCGGTCTAACATTACTGGTATTTCTGATAGCAACTGTGTTAACCTCAAAGCTACCACATAGAAAGCAACTGTAAAACAGAATATTTAATATCATAAAACTGAATATTTACTGAAACCATTTCTGACCCCAATCTCACAAGCTGATACAAATGTCTTAAGTCACTATCCTTAGAACAAATCCTAACACCTTTTCTTAATGAATTCATACCACAAAAGAATACTGATTTTACTTAAAATCAAGTTTATCTAACAAAAAAAGAGACAGGAGAAAAGGTAAGAGTGACGGTTCTATGAAATAGAAATAAAACTTCAGAACTAATGGTGGCTACAGGAAAAAAAAACACACCAAATAAATTTCTTACACCATCATTAATAACGTATTTTTCTGGAAGCTAAATTCTTATAGTACAGCCAAGGCCTAACATTTCAAGTAAGTGAAAAACTGTCATATGCATACAAACTTCTAAATTTCTTTTCACAAACTCAAATTTCACATACAATACTAATATAAAAACATTCCCTACACTGCTGTCTTACTAAAAATGCAAAGGCAAAAATTTTAAAATAGAATGTTTACTGAGAGTGATTTAATGTAGAAACTTTGTGAAGTGATCTTCCCATAATAAATACTCTTACATTAAAAAGTCACTGAAGTGACTACTTCTTAAGTTGCTTAGAAATTATTAAAAAGTATTAAGCTATCATCAAATGAACAAATAGCAAATGGGGCAAATCTCAAAATGAGGACATTTGAAAATCAGTACTAAAGACTTCCAAAAAGTAAGAAATTTTATAACATTAAGAGGTTTATATTTTTGTGTGTGTGGTTAATGGGAAAAAGCAGATACTATACTGTTCCACACAAGCATTAAAGTATCACCAGCTACCTTGAATGTTGTTAAAATAAAATTCTGAAAGGTAATACACACATATGCACCTTTCTTTACTATCTTTCTAAAACTATTTAAAGTTAAGGTGATTATACCTCACCATATTTTATATTTACTTAGTATTTATTTAGTGTATCATAAGCAATGTTAAATCTGCACTGATGACTGTACTACTGTGCAAACTTTTACAATGAACAGCAATAAAATTCCTTTTTACTTATAGTAAGAGTTATATAAACTGTAAATTCCTCTCAGATGCGCTTTATTCTTTAATACGCTTTATGAAAATGAAGTTTATAAATTACTGTATAGCAATTAGGTGGCCCAATTATGTTGCACAGGAAAGAAATACAACTTAACAGATACAAAACAATGTAAAATAAAAATTGTGAGTAGAATCTTTTTTCAAAAAAAACCTCACAATACAGTCATTTCAGTAATCACTAATCTTAAAAGATAATACAGCTAACTTCAATAGCCCCTGTACTCTCTACGAATTAAAAAGTATTCCCTATGAAGATGCAAACTTATCAAACTTATCCATTAAAATACAACAGAAGCCTAAAGTTTCCATGAAATCTAAAGACAATGAATTTTTTATAGTCTCATGTTTAATACTACTTTCCAGACTAACATTAAGGATAAAACCCCACCAACGAACTATTTTTAGAATAATTCAATTCTGCAAAAAAAGTGAAGTAAAGTATGGTCCTCAATTTTCCTCTGAGGAAATCACTTCATTATTGATCTTTATAAAAATACTCCAATCACTACTTTCATAAAAGAATTTAACTTTGAACAGGTTAGCTGTTGAAATAGATACTACATACAACCTGCTAGAGAGATACTACAACCTGCTAGAGACAAAGCCTTCAATGGCCATTTTAATTTTCCCCCCACCACAGTAAACACAAAACACTAAAGTGAAACCAAGCAAACTAAAGTGCTTTGGTATTTCAAAATTATTGGAAGTGCAACTATCAAAAAAGTAAACCCTTTACTGACTTCCCTAAGTGATTTTTTTTTCACATCAACATTTGGCTCAATAAAACCACAACTCTAGAAATTAAGAGTTATTAGTCATTTGATGCAATATACGATAATGCTTTCTATGCATACCATAACTAAAAGGACAGTTTTAGAGAAAGTTGTAAGTCACATAAATTTCATACATAGAGGCACACACACTCTGAAATCAAAGGAGAAATAGCTAATCACCTCACTGCTCATATATAAGAACCTGGTAGAATGTTAGTCTTATAACTCTGATAATTTTAAATCAAATGTGTAAAGCAAAAATAGCATAAACATATTCTGAATACTAAAAGCAATCTGCCCAACAAACAGCATTCTAGAAAATTTTTTGAATGGGGGTTTATTTTTAAAATTTAAACATTTAATTAATTTGTTTCTATACATCTAGATGACTGTCAAGTCACACCAATAGTAGACTATTTTTGAAATAGGTTACAAATCAGAAGAGTTTTTTCATAATTAATTATCTTCTGGGCAAGCGGGTCAAGTTCAGCTTTAGTAAAGTTTTTCAATTAATGCAACTCCAAACTTTCCAGATATTCTTTTAAAATATCATTTTTTAACCTAACAGAAAACTTACGTTGTGTGTGTTGTAAAGCTACTTCTTCAGTAACTTTAATCTTCATTTCATATCAAAAACTGGGGCAAAATTAGCTGTGCACATTTATGTGTGGATACATAATCCAAAGGAATAAAACCTCTTCAGATATGTAACATTTTCTTCAAAAAAATCTTCCCTACGGTTTTTACCTGGACGTATAGACACTTTAGTGTCACTCTACCTTTAGGCAAAATGTTTACTGATACTTGCTAAGAAACCATTTTTATTAAGACTATTAACACTTATGCAATTATGTAGTTTTAAGTAAGTATTGTCCACTGCTACAATTCACAGCACCAAATTTTTTATCTTAATAGAGGCCTTAATAAAATGCTTCAGTCACCTCAGACCAATAACTTAATCCTGTTCTTCATGCCTTACACTGGCCTACCAGTGAGTCTCAATTCCTACGATACATTCCATTCTGCAAAAAAGGAGGGCTCTATCGCCATCCTTGATCAAAACCAGTTTATTATACCTGAAACTGCAAAGACTCATGCCTTTCGATAACCACTATCTTTTGAAATATAAAGGCCTAACTTTTAGACAACCAATTATATACCACTGAAACTCTTGGGTTTCTGCTTATCCAACAAGCTGACTCAGTAAATTTAATACACCATATGAAAAAAGCGAACACACCTACAATCCGAAGCTGGAGTGATCCACTCTTGCCAGCATTTCTGGTTATTAGCTGGTAAATTATACCTATACTGATATTCTACACAAGCCAGAGTAAAGTTAATGGATACCCAAAGGTGTCACAGGACCTGAAACCTAAATAAGGTGAGTGTCAATTCTGGTATCACAATAATACTTAAATTTCAAGTGAAACTGAAGTTTAATCTCTGCAATCACCATTTGCTACACACAATACCCTTGAACCTACACAACATTATCATCTGGGATCAAAAACCACTCAATCTCCATTCTATTATGTGTCACAAGAGCACTGAATATACAGTGCTACTGAACTGCAAATTTCATGCCCTATCCCACATCAGCCCAACACGAGACAAAAAAAGCAAATTTAACAAAGATCTAGTAAGAGCGCCTTTGAGATGTATCACGGTACTATTGATTTCAAGCTACAAAACTTCTAAATGCGATTCAAAGTTGTAATTAACTTAGTTTCAACATACAAACCTACTTTTGCCTTCAAATGAGCACCATATATGCTAAAATGATTCTCTCTCTAAAGTTATGCAAATCAGTTCGGTTCACAACTCACATTTTAAAAGAATCTATCAATGCAACTCAGGAAACTAAAAGCAATCACTGCAAGATTCTGATGCAATATGCGTACGCGCAACACTAATTTTCATTTTAATCTGATCTATACCCTTGATCTAGGGCCTAAAGCCAAGATTTAATCGAAATATGCTCAACCTCAAAGCATCTACTTTTCTGTTCATTTAGCAGACCGGATTACCGAGCTCACTAATCCACTAGCAGTGTACTGTATTCTTTATTAACGGACAATAGCCCTTAGGGAGAGTCCCCACAGACAGACTAAGAAACCCATCAGTGCCTTGACACTTGCAACCAGGCAAGAGTTCCGAATAGCCGAACACACCCTAGGTTGAATGCATTCAAAAGAGGCACAAAATATACATGATCTAGAAATCCGACCAGGGTTAAATGTCATAGTCACCCAAACTATGGACATTTTTCGCATCCGTCTACTCCCACGTTATAAGAGAGAGTGACAGAAAGGCAAAGAGGAGCGGCAGCCACAGAAATGGATACAGGTCAAGTCTAAGTCGAATCCATCCTCTTGATATCTCCTTTTGTTTCTGCTAACGATCTCTTTGATGATGGCTGTCATGTCTGGGAGCCTGTGGCTGAAGAAAAAGGAGGAGAGAGATGGCAGAAGCTGCTGGTGGCGGGGCTTCTTCTGCAGGATGGAAATGGCTCTGGACTTGGCGGTGGCTGATGCCCCTCGCTCTGCTGCCGCTTGGTTCTGGACAGCAGCCGGGTAATGGCTGCTGCGGCGGCTGCTGGATGGTTGCAGCGACTGGGCCTGCTTCTCCTCAGCAGCCAGAGGTCTGGCAGCGGCGGCAGCGGAATGGGGAGAAGAATAATCCTCGGAACGGCTGCCTCCTCCGGCGGCCTCCGGAGCCCGGGCCAGGAGGGGTGCGGCGGCGGCGGAGGGGAGGTTTAAAACCGGCCCGGGTCCCTGGATGTGCCGCCGCCGCCGCCGCCGTGTTGGAGGCAGTAGAAGGGGAGAGACCAACTCTCCGGCGTTCCCAGCCCTGGAAATGGTGACAGGCGACTCCGACACCCTCCCCGGAGCTGCAGCCGCCGCCGCCGCCGCCGCTTCTCCCCCCCGCTCCAGGAGCGGGAGGTGCAGCCGCCGCGCCTCAGCCGGCTCCCGCCCGAGTCCACAGCTTCCACCTTCCCTTTCAGGAGAAGCCGAGGAAGAGGCTGCACGGTTAGAAAAGAAGACGAAGAGGAGGCGAGAAACGCCGCCGCTGCCGCCGCCGCCGGCCGGCCGGCTCCCCGAGGGCGCTGCCCCCGCGGCTGCTCACAGGCGCTGAGAGGGGCTCTGGGCCGCGGCCGCCGCCGTCTCTCATCTCCTTCGCCTGAGCCCGGCCTCGCCTCACAGCGGCTCAACTCTCAAACTTCCATCATGGCTGCAGCTTCCGAGAGGAGAGAACTGAGCGCAGCCGCGTCCCAGCGCCCGAACGTGTATCCTGCCGCAGTGCACAAAGAGTCCCGCCACATCACCGCCCGCCGGCCTGCCCGCCCCCTGCGCCGCCGCGCCGGGAGCCCCGGCGCCTCGGAGCCCGAGGGGAGGCGGGAGGCGGACGGACCGCGCCGGGGGAGGGAAGGGCAGAGCAGGGGCTGTAGGGAGGGGGCAGAAGCAGCAGCTCCGGGTGCGAGCGCCGAGTCCCCAACGGGCAGGCGCACTGAGCATGCCCAGTATGACTGCCTGGAGCTCGCTCGGGCTTGTTTCGAGGCGCCCGCCTGTAGCTGCACTTGCTGCGGGTGCTTCTGCAGCAGCCCAGGGTGGGGGGAACGAGCTGAGCCACGGCCGAAAAACCCAGCCACAGGCAGAGTAGGCTGTTGCGAGGGGGAGAGGGGGAGCGAAGGTGAAGGCTGTGGCCGGTTCGTTGAGCAGTGTCACTGACTTGAGTCTGAGGTTACCTGTGCACAGGTGGAAAAGACCAGGTGACTGCTATAGTCAGGGTACAGGAAAACGCAGGGACGATCCCTGCAGCGAGGACACCCCTCCCCCTGCCTCCACCTCCAGATTTCCCCGGCACGGCCTGCAGCCTCCTTCTCCTTATGCACGGATGTCGGATCACGATCGTTCGCAGGGATGTGACTGCAGCAGCCCTTGCTGAGAAATCCCACCTCTCCCCCCATCCCCACCCGTGTCCTCAAGGTGTCAGTCTTAGTACAAAGAATAACCCCCTATTGTGTCTCCAGTGTGTATCACCTCATCCGGCTCCCTTTCACCGCCCCACCTCCCGCTTCCCCGGCACTCGGTTCATTTGCCCTAAAAATGAAAGCTCCCAGCGGAGCGCGCTGAGTGTGAGCACATCGCCCCTGAATTTCTAGATCCCAAAGGGCAACTGTCCAGGTGAACTGAAAGCGGATCCCCGAGGATGGGATGCACGCTGCAGCCCCCTGCATTTCCCCCGGAGAGCCGAGCATCTCTCCCCTCGGGGTTCCAGTTGGGTTCACCGCTCCGAACTCAAGCTCGACCCTTAGCGGCTCCTCGCCCCGCCCCTTTTGGGCCGCAGTGAAAACCCGGCTGGGTGGATCGCTCCGGGGCCAGGTTCCGCGCTCCCCTAGCGGGTCAGTGCACGCTAGAGACCGGGGTTGCAGGGCGGGAGTATGAATTACGGGACGGTAGGAAACTGCAGCCCCAGCGAGTGGGCGGAGCCGAGGAGACCTAGGAGGGTTCAAAAGGAGGTGGAGGGATACACGGGCCACAGTCGGAACTACTTTCAGGAGGAGGTCACGTGTGTTCCTAGTTGGGGAACTTTCCAAATTCCCACTCCCATTTGATAGCTCTAAAGGCAAGTGCTTCGCTTCCTTTGCCCAGGGTGCTCCCGCCATGTACGGGTAGCTGGACCCCAGAGCCTACCCGGTTTCGGCGGAAGAATAGGCTCAGACGATCCTCCCGCCGGAGCGCTGTCGGTGCTGGCGCCTGAGGAGCTGGTTACACAAGCACCCACATCCAAGCACGTGCCCCCGCCTCCTCTCACCTTGGCTGCCGCCGCTGATTCTTGCGGATCTCGGAGCAAGAGTTCCCAAGCTGGTCGCACCCTTTCCTGCTACCCACAGAGCAAGCTAGAGGACGGAGACCTGAAACTCCGAGCTCTGGATCCGCTACCACTGCGCCTTCCAAACCGTGGGAGAAGGGGCTGGGCCCCGGGGGTCTGGCGCATCTTCCTTGCTAGTGCCCTGCCCCCTAGGGCGAACCTTTCTGGTGCTGTACTCGCGGGGCAAAGGGTATCTACTGCAGCAGCCCGGTGATTGAATTCAACGATGTTGCGACAAACTTTGTCACTACTGAGCTGGTGAGCGCGCCCCACCTACTGTAGACTCAGCCTAGTGACTTATCTGGTTGGAGAACCTAGTCCATGGCCTTCAGCCCAGAACAAACTTGTCAAGTCTGCTTAGAGCTCGGATTGTTTGACCTAAACCGCGAAAGATCTGGTTCGGAAATGCTGAAAATTAGAGCACATTTACCCTGGCATCGATCGGCTGCAAAGTGAGTGGTCCACCGTCTGCTTGTAGAGAGTGGGCATCAGTACCATTGTAGGAATTCTTTCTTTCCCCTGGGAAGTAGAAATCAAGGAGAATTTGAGTCCAAAAGTATTTAAGTTGATACCTAGACTGAGGCGCTGGTCGTTTTTTAGATCTGAGAGAATGGGATCAATTTGCATGTGTGTTGCAGTTATTGTGAATTGATGCCTAGGAAGGTCTAAAAGAGGATTTATTCAGTGTATGAGAAAGAACACATCATAGTTGTAGGCAGCCCCTGAAGACTAGAAACCTCAAGAGAGGTACCGTAGAAGCCACGGACCATTACCTAACTCCAGGACTACTTACTAATTAAACCAGGGATATTTACACTGTTCTTAGAGATCTCTGAGGCTTCATAAAACTTTGAATTTGTATGCAACATCCTTTTAAGATAGCCCTGCAGGAGTTAGCCACCTGCTGAATCTTCAGTCTTGATATTTACTGGAGCCTGGTTTTGTGCATGGTCCTGGTCAGCTTGGGGGAAGGAGGGGCCACAAGTGGAAAAAGAAATGGAGAGCAACCTAGAAAGAGTAGGAGAAAGGCCTCCCTTTGGTTTCCAAAGATGAAAGTCCTGAACACACAGCCTAGATAAGCTAGAGATTTTTTTTTTTAAATAAATGTATTTATTTATTTATTTTTGGCTGTGTTGGGTCATGGGCTTTCTCTAGTTGCTGCGAGCAGGGGCTACTCTTCGTTGCAATGCACGGGCTTCTCATTGTGGCACGGGCTTCAGTAGTTGTGGCTCGCAGGCTCCAGAGCGCAGGCTCAGGAGTTGTGGCACACGGGCTTAGTTGCTCCGTGGCATGTGAGATCTTCCCAGACCAGGGCTTGAACCCGTGTCCCCTGCACTGGCAGGCGGATTCTCAGCCACTGCGCCACCAGGGAAGCCCTAGAGATTTCTTTATTTTATAAATAACCAAGGATAAGTCCCTGATTTCTAGGTGTTCCACTAGATTGCATGGCAAGAACCTGAGAGCTACGCTCAATTGATTATCAACTACTGCTTGGTGAGGAAAGGGAAAATGAAGATAAAGTTAAATGAAGGCAAGTGATTAGGGAGGGGTAACATGTCCCACGTTTGTTTTTCCAGTTGCTGATCTTGTCCCCAGAGTTCCTGTTATTAGCACTGCCCTACTTTGCCCAGCCCTCTCCCCCCACTCCATGTGAAGATTAGTCTCACAGTATCTGAGAAGTTCTGAAATCCACTTCCTAGGAAGAAAGTGGATTCATTCCTGCCCTGTTGGTGTTTTGGTGTTAGGCCTGAGGAGAGAGAATCCTTTTCAATTCCTGTGGCACAGAGTTATTCTGGAGCAGAGAGGGTGTGCATCACCAGTACTAACATGCTGGAATATGAGACTGGCCCACAAGCACTTCCATCTGCTGAAAGAAGAAACTGGAAAATGAGTTTTGCTGCTACTCTAAACATCAGGTCCCTCTACTTATCTCCATGGTGAGTGAAAGGACCACCAATGTTGGCAGATATTTGACCAGCCTGACAGCAATACCAGGTGGTTATTAGAAGTTGCTGAGTAAAAAATTTCCTCCCCTTCCCAGTGTTAAGTGGGTACCTGAAGGAAATCCTTTTTTAATTTTTGTTTTTCTTCACTTTGTCCTCCTACCCAAGAAGTCTCCATATGCAGGTGGCAGAGCTGAAACCTTTAAATAGCTGACACTATCTAATGTACAGAAAGTTTTTTAAAATGTTTTTTTCAAGTTCAGTTGCAAATATCTGCTTGGCTGTACAGATATTACAATACATTGGTTTCTAAACACTTCAGTTATTTACCTGTCTGGATTCAGACTGCCCTGGGGAGAAACAGAAGCTGGTAACAAAGGGAGAATTATATAAAGCTTCAGGGAGACTAACCATACAGAATAATTAGTGAACAGGAAAAACCAGCTTTAATTATAGTTTCTAACAGCTGATTCCAAAACTGTATTGCTACTGCATCCAGAGAATATCTAAAGAAAATTCCTTTCTTATTTTCTTTGATAAGTGAAATGACCAGCAACTCAATGGGGATGATATAAATAGTTGATGTGCTCTTTGTAGGTCCTGCTGCTAAAATGTCTTTTGTTGAACACTGATTGCTATAGTGCCTTTCTCATCTCCCACACACTGACCTTTCAAATAGAGATCTAAAGCAATGGCTTCAATTTTTAAGTAATCTTCTCTATTTTTATCTGCTTAACCACTGTTTTCTAAATAATACAGAGTAAAAAGTATATAATAATTATATATTTTAACTTAAACCATCCCATTCTTCCAACTGTCTGAAGACTTTTCCCTTATTTCAGTTATCCTAATTACAAATATTCCTGTTGTTTTAAATAAAGACCTTTTGCTTACAACATTTCTCCAGAAGGTACCAGTATGGATCATACAAGCAACCACATCCTAAAAGAGAATTTTCCATTGTTGCCTACAAGTTCTTCATGCCCTAATCTCCTGGAGCTATTTCAGATGGCACTTGTGTCTCCTTTCACATCTCAGTAGAGAGGTGTGCTGTATGAAATATCACACAAAGAGAAATAAGGGCTGGGGGGAGAACCACAGAGCAGACTAGGCACTCACTATGTCCAAGTGGCATTTAGAAATTGTGACTTGGACTAAAGAGTGATAGAAAAGAAAGACCTAACATGAGAAGACAGCTTAGATTGTTTTAGTTTCCGATCTAACACTGGCTATTGGATATTCCACTCTGGTCCCCTTAATACTAACTCTAGCCCTAGGAACACATTTCTTGCCTTTTAGCTCTTCCGATAATAGAAAAAGATAATAATTTTTATGTTACCAGCAGATATTGGGGCATTTACCAGGTGCTTCACAGAGTAGCCCTCATTGGTCCAGGTATAGGAGGGACACTGAGAAGGAGTCAAGGGTAACTATTGCCTCACTCCTACAAATCTTTCCCTTCAGAACATCCTTCTGGCTTCTGAGGTATCACTTTTTCTGGTAATAAAAAGCAACAAAAAACCTTTTTGAAAGAGAAAATGCATGGTTAAAACTCTATCTAAGGGACTTCCCTGGTGGTCTAGTGGTTGAGAATCCGCCTGCCAATGCAGGGGACGCGGGTTCAATCCCTGGCTGGAGAACTAAAATCCTACATGCCAGGGGGCAACTAAGCCCACACATCACAACTACTGAGCCTGTGCACTCTGGAGCCCACCCGCCACAACTAGAGAGAAGCCTGTGTGCCACAACAAAGAGCCCACACCACAACGAAAGATCCCACATGCCACAATGAAGATCCCACATGCCGCAACTAAGACCTGACACAGCCAAATAAATAAAAATTAAAAAATTAAAAAAAAAACTCTATTTAAGGTAGCTTTTTTGTCTGTGTTGATGGTATAGGGTCTTAACTCCATTTAGTCATTTAATGATTCAATCAACAAATATGTGGGAGTATTATGTGCCAGTACTAATAATGCTAAGCTCTGTGGACAGAGCAATGACTATAGCATAGAGGGTCCAGCCTTTACGGAATTTAGTCTCCTTGAAAATTTGGCTTCTTTGTCTGACACAGTTGCAACCTCTTCACAGTCTAGGAGTAAAGTTAAAGCTGTAGAAAATACCCTAGTATTTGATAACTGTTTCAATTATCTATTGCTGCATAACAAACCACTGTAAACTTGGTGGCTTAAAAGAACAACCACCATTTATTTTCTCACAATTTTGCAATTTGGGAAGGTTACAGCTGGACAGTTCTTCAGCTCCCCCATGATGTCAGCTGGGTCAGACATGTGGTTACGTTCAGCTATGACTTTGGCTAGGGCTGGAATGTCTGTGACATTCCCCACATGTCTGGCACCTCAGCTGGAGCACCTGAAATGCCTGGGGGCCTCCCTCTCTTCGTTCATCATTCAGTGGTCCAGCCCAAGCATCTTTGCACAGTGACTGAATCCCAAGAGGAAGAAAGCAGAGGCTTCAAGGCCTCTCGAAGGCATGGTTCAGAAGTCCCAGGATATCACTTTTCATTCTATTCTCTTGGCCAAAGCAAGTCACAAGGCCAGCCCAGATCCAAGGGGAGAGGAGTCTCACTTCTTAATGGAAGGAGTGGCTGGGATGAGAGGAATTATTGGCAGTCAGATTTGGAAGCACTCTACCATAATCCACCCTCTGGCCACAACTGTTCACACATACACACCCACACACAGACATGCAAAAGACACTTACTTCCTCCCCCGCAAATTATCATTCTGTATAGCATTGGCTGTAAGGTCTAGGATCTAGTCATACACACTAGGCCCAGATGTGAATGAGGCATTTCAGATGCTGTTCCTCTTCATCTGGAGATCCATGAACTAAAAAGACAAGTTACAATACACAACATACAATGCTGAAACAGGGATAGAATAAATGTAATAGATACTTCTTTTCAAAGGTTGGCAGGGGGAAATGGAAGGCACATAGCAGTCATTAGTCTGTAGCAATTCTGAAAGCCAGCCAAGCGCTGTCATCCTGACTCTAAGGATTTGGTTCTCCATTAGAGCCTGGTTCTTCTCCCTGGGAGTAGTTTCCTAATCCACTGTTCTTGGCTCCCTGCTCTGGGGTCTAGCTGACCTCTGAGTCAATCTTCCTTTTTCATAAGAAACTGCCTGCCCTTTACAGTTGAATAGCTCTCTCAGCCTGCTTCTTGCCCATAGAAAGTTGGGGGCCCAGAGGCTTTTTTTTCATTTTGAACTGTCTCCTCCTTCTTTGGTCCAAGCTCCTGGTGCTTTTATCAATAAAATTCTTTTTAAAAGTGTGTGGGTTTTCTATGACTCTAATTGGAGTTCACTCCTTGACCACAAAGCAACATCCAGAATTCTTTCAAAAACAAACCTCTGTCTACATTGGGCCTTTATCTAGGTGACTGCTGTTGGAGCACCCTTAAGATTCTTAGAAGCCCTTTTAGTCTAGATGAGAGGGTCTATGAAGCAATGTCTTAAGTTTTTTAGAGGTCTCAACAGAGTTTTGATTAAATCTTTTCCTTGAGGTCACATTTTATAGGCAGTCCCTGAGGCCATTTCTTAATTTGAGACCTTTTGCTGACTATAAAGACTCTCCTAGGTCCTGTATATTTCTACATTCTGCTTAAAAACTGAATAGTTCTTTTTTTTTTTTTTTAACACATTTCTCTCTTGTGATACATGACACATCACTAAAAGAAGCCAACTGACACTTTGAACATTCACATTGAAAATCTTCGCCAGGTCTACAAGTTCATTAGGTACATTTTCTATGTTTTACTGCACACCAGTGCAAATGTTTCCAAACATTTTGCCACTACATAACACCACTTAGCCAGCCTCCAGAAGCAATTTCCTCACTACTCTTACAGCTTCCATTGAGATCCCTCAACAAAATATTAGCAAACCAAATTCAACAATACATTAAAAGGATCATACACCATGATCAAGTGGGATTTTTTTCCAGGGATGCAAGGATGGTTCAACATCTACAAATAAATCAACATGATATATACCACATTAACAAAATGAAGGATAAAAATCATATGGTCATCTCAATAAATACAATAAAAGCATTTGACAAAATTCAACATCCATTTATGATTAAAAAAATCTCAACAAAGTGGGTATAATGAGAACATACATCAATATAATAAAGACCATATATGACAGTCCCACAGCTAACATACTCAACAGCAAAACGCTGAAAGTTTTTCTTCTAAGATCAGGAACAAGACAAGGATGCTCACTTTCACCACTTTTATTCAACATAGTATTGGAAGTTCTAGCCAAAGCATTTATGCAAGCAAAGGAAATAAAAGGCATCCAAATCAAAAAGGAACAAGTAAAACTGTCATTTGCAAATGACATGAGATTATATATAGAAAACCCTAAAGACTCCACCAAAAACCTGGTAGAACTAATAAACACATTCAGTAAAGTTGCAAGATATAAAATCAATATACAGGGACCTCCCTGGTGGCGCAGTGGTTAAGAATCTGCCTGCCAATGCAGGGTACACAGGTTCGTCCAGGAAGATCCCACATGCCATGAGCAACTAAGCCCGTGTACCACAGCTACTGAACCTGTGTACCACAACTACTGAAGCCCACACACCTAAAACCCGTGCTCTGCAACAAGAGAAGCCACCGCAGTGAGAAGCCCGCACACTGCAACGAAGAGTAGCCCCTGCTTGCCACAACTACAGAAAGCCCACACACAGCAACGAAGACCCAATGCAGCCAAAATAAATAAATAAATAAAAGTATTTAAATTTTTTTAAAAAAATCAATATACAAAAATCAGTTGCATTTCTTACACTAACAATGAACTATCAGAAAGAGAGATTAAGAAAACAATTCCACTTACAATTGCATCAAAAATAATAAAATACTTAGGAATAAATGTAACCAAGGAGGTGAAAAACCTGTACACTGAAAACTATAAAACACTGATGAAAGAAATCAAAGAAGACACAAATGGAAAGATAATCTGTGCTCTTGAATTAGAAGAATTAATATTGTTAAAATGACCATACTATCCAAAGCAATCTACATATTCAATGCAATTTCTATCAAAATTCCAAAGGCATTTTTCGCAGAAATAGAACATACAAACCTAAAATTTGTATGGAACCACAAGACCCCGAATAGCCAAAGCAATCTTGAGAAAGAAGAACAAAGCTACAGGCATCACACTCCCTGATTTCAAGCTATCTTACAAAGCTATAGTAATCAAAACAGTATGGTACTAGCATAAAAACAGACACATAGACCAATGTGACAGAATAGACAGCCCAGAAATACATCCATGCATATGTGGTCAAGTAATTTACTACAAAAGAGGCAAAAACATACCATGGGGAAAGGACAATCTCTTCAACAAATGTTGGGATAACTGGACAGCCACATGCAAAAAAATGAAACTATCTAACACCATACACAAAAATTAACTTGAAATGGATTAAAGACTTGTATGTAGTAAGACCTGAAACAATAAAAGTCCTAGAAGAAAACATCCGTGGCAATCTCCTTGACATTGATCTTGGCAATGATTTTTTACATCTGACTCCAAAAGCAAAGGCAACAAAAGCAAAAATGAACAGCAGTACTATATCAAACTGAAAAGTTTTTGCTCTTCAAAGGAAATCAACAAAATGAAATGGCAACTTACTAAATGGGAGAAAATATTTGCAAATCATATATCTGATACAAGGTTAATATCCAAAATATATAAAGAATTCATACAACTCAATAGCAAAACAAACAAAAAAAATCCAATTAAAAAATGGGCAGAAGATCTGAATAAATGTTTTTCCAAAGAAGACATACAGATGGCCAATAGGCACATGAAAAGATGCTAAGCATCAGTAATCATCAGGGAGATGCAAATCAAAGCCACAATTGGATATCACCTCAAATCTGTTGGCTATTTGAATGGCTATTATAAAAAAGAAGAAATAACAAGTGTTTGTGAGGGTGTGGAGAAAAGGGAACACTTGAGCACTGTTGGTGGGAATGTTAATTGGTAAAGCCACTTTGTAAAACAATGTGGAGGTCCGCCCCCAAATTAAAAATAGAACAACATGATTCAGCAATTCCACTTCTGAGTATTTATCTGAAGAAAGCAAAAATAGTCATTTGAAAGGATATGTGCACCCCTATGTTCCTTGCAGCATTACTTCCAATAGCCAACATATGAAACAACCTAAATGTTCATTGATGGATGAATGGATAAAGAAGATGTAATACATGTACACACACACACACACACACACACACACACACACACACACACACACACAATGGAATACTATTCAGCCATAAAAAATGAAATTTTGCCATTGGCAGCAACAGGAATGGACCCTGAGGGCATTATGCTAAGTGAAATATTAATAAGTCAGACAGAGAAAGACAAATACTGTATGATCTCACTTATATGTAGAATCTAAAAAACAAAACAAACAATAATAATTATTTAAAAAAACAAGCTCATAGATACAGAGAACAGATTAACAGATTGGTGGTTGCTGGAGGGAAGGGGAGAGTTTGGGGTGGGTAAAATGGATGAAGAGGTTAAAAGTTTCAGCTATAAAATAAATAAATCCTGGGGATGTAATGTACAGCATGGTGACTGTAGTTAATAATACTGTATTGCATATTTGAAAGTTGCTAAAAGAATACATCTCAAAAGTCATCATCAGGAGAAAAAAAGAAAAAAAATTTTGTAACTATTTATGGTGACAGCTGTTAACTAGACTTATTGTGGTGATTATTTCTCAGTGTATATCGAATCATTATGTTGTACACCTGAAAGTAATATAATGTTATATGTCAATTACCCCTCAATTTTTAAAAAAGAAAGAAAAAATAGTCCCTGCCCAGACTAAGGAGACATATCAACTAAATGCCAATGTGGGATCCTGGACTGGATCCTGGAACAGAAAAAGAACATCACTGGAAAAACTGGTAAAGTTCATATAAGGTCTGTACCTTATGTTAATTTCCTGATTTTGATAATTATTCTATGGCTATGTAATCTATTTATATTAGGGCAGCTGAGCGAAGAATATATATGAACTCTGTACCGTTTTGCAACTTTTCTGTAAGTTTAAATTGCTTCAAAATAAATTTTTAAAAACTAAATTAAAAAAATAAATTTTAGGAGTTAGAATTCCCTCATCACCTTTCCAACCTCCACCCAATGCTGGGTCCCAAAATCAATGCCACATGTTTTAGATTTTTGTTATGCCAGGGTCCAACTTTCAAACATCAATTTCTGTTATCTGTTGTGCATAACACACTACCCCTAATTTCATTTTTAAATAAATGAGCATTTTAAATAAATGTAGCAGCTCAAAATAGTAACAACCATTTTTTTGCTCACCATTCTGCAATATGGACGGGATGATGGTGACAGCTTGTCTCTCCTTCGTGTAATGTTGTTTGGCGTGGCTTGATTTGGGCTGGAGGATCCAAGATGGATTCAATTACATGTCTAATGCCTTAGCTGGAGTGGCTGGGATAGCTAGGAGCCGGCTGGACCTAACTCCCTCCTTACTCTCTTGTCCTCTAAAAAAGAGGCACACTGCCTCCACGAGGCCATTCTCTTCAACAAGGTAGTCAGACTTCTTCACGTGGTCATTATTTTCCAAGAGAGCAAAAACTAAAGTTGCCAGGTCTAGGCCCAGAACTGTAGTAGCATCATTTTTGCCTCATTCCATTGACCAAAGCAAGTACCAGACCCATCAAGATTCAAGACTGGGGAAAAAGACTTTGCCTCTTGGTGGTAAGCTTGTAGAGAGATGAAGGAATTGTTGATGGTCATCTACCCTGTGACCCTAGAGAGAGCTGTGACCCTAGCTCTCTTCCTTATTTAAAAAAAAAAAAATTATTTATTTATTTATTTATTTTATTTTGGCTGCTTTGGGTCTTTGTTGCTGGCCGTGGGCTTTCTCTAGTTGCAGCAAGTGGGGGCTACTCTTTGTTATGGTGCGTGGGCTTCTCATTGCAGTGGTTTCTCTTGTTGTGGCTCGTGGGCTCTAGAGCACAGGCTCAGTAGTTGTGGCGCATGGGCTTAGTTGCTCTGCGGCATGTGGGACCTTCTCGGACCAGGGCTCGAACCCATGTCCCCTGCATTGGCAGGAGGATTCTTAACCGCTGAGCCAACTCTTCAAATCAGACAGTTTTCCATGGTCAATTCTGCCTAGACTCTATCATTTAAGAAACACCACTATCAGCTGACAATTTGATTAGCAACTGAATATTTTCAGTTTGTTACCTATTTTGTTCCTTAATCATGTAATCTTTTCATTTCCTCACTCATCTATTTCACATACATAATTCTACTCTAGGATTAATATATTTCACAAAAGTGTTCATTAAAATTCAGTAAAATAAAAGTGATAATACATGTATACATATATATGTTTACATAATTACATGGAAAATGTATGGAAGAATAAACCAGAGAGAAGATAACACTGGTTATCTCTGAGGTTAGGATGGGGAGGGAGGGCCTCAGAGGGAGAGGAATTTCTCTTTTCATTTATTGCTTTTTATATGATTTGAAGGTTCTTTACAATGATCATTTATTATTATGAAAAAAGTTATTTCATCAAATAGAATTAGGACTAAAAATAAACAAATACCTATTATCAAAAGAATATCAAATCAACCAAGGAAAGAGCTCAACTGTAATTTCATTTTTAAATAAATGAGCTCACTAAGGAATTTCCAGCATTTAAGCCTAAAGGTCTGTTTGATGTCTGCTGCACAACAGAAATACATGAGAATAACTGCTATAAGTGCTGTCTAGTAGAGATACTGTATAGTAGACAGGTTATATCTTACCCTGAGTACCCTCTCTCCCTAGATCAACCATCTCTACTAGATCTACTCTTCACTCTTTGTACTATCTAATGACTTTTGCGGCTCAAAGAAAATACACTCCAGAAATAATCATCTGGTACCACAGCAATACCACCATTCAAAGCAGTGGCAGATTACTTTATGATCCAAGAAATCTCAAAGGTCCCTTAGTTCACCAATCCCATTTTACAAAGGAAGAAACTGAAGCCCAAGGAGTTTATATGCCCAGATTACATAGCTACTCAATGAGGGATCCTGGATTGGAGTTTGGGAAATTTCTTGAATAAATTCCCATCAGTGAATAAAGAGGGGAAGAAAACCTCGCTTTTAGAGACTTAAGTTAATTAGAAATTTCACTGGAGAAGGCTGTTAATGGTATTTTCAAGCTTGTACAGGGGAGAATGAAGGCAACAAGAAGACTACCTAACCAGAAACAGTAAATAGGGTTTGGAATAGGGAAGATGGTGACTGATGCTTACTCTCTGTCCTAAAGTGTCCTGAAATTGAACCATGAGAATTAGGGCCTTAACGATCAAACATGAATTGCTGCATGTTACAATTCTGCTTCTCCTCCTCAGTTCCTAAGATCACTGGGAGAATATCTTCCAAACAACGATGGAAAGGAGGCAACTGTTATACGTGGATTGAGAAAAAGAAAAGGGACTATGCTCTTTTGAAAGGAAGGAAATGCCAAAAGCTTCCGGGAATAGAGGGAAACACTGCCACCTGCTGAAGAGTTGGAGTCAATGAAAATGGTGCCAGGCATGGTTAGAGGGCTCCTGCAGGGAGCTCAAAATACCGTATGCTAACACATATATATGGAATCTAAAAAAAAAAAAAAAGGTTCTGAAGAACCTAGGGGCAGGACAGGAATAAAGATGCAGACGTAGAGAATGGACTTGAGGACACAGGGAGGGGGAAGGGGAAGCTGGGACAAAGTGAGAGAGTGGCATGGACTTATATATACTACCAAATGTCAAACAGATACCTAGTAGGAAGCAGCCGCATAGCACAGGGAGATCAGCTCAGTGCTTTGTGTCCACCTAAGAGGGGTGGGATAGTGAGGGTGGGAGGGAGATGCAAGAGGGAGGAGATATGGAGATATATGTATATGTATGGCTGATTCACTTTGTTATACAGCAGAAACTAACACACCATTGTAAAGTAATTATACTCCAATAAAGATGTTAAAAAAATTTTTAAATTTTTATAAAATCAGTTAACGAATCTATTTGCAGTCTGAGCAGGTCAGTGCAGAGAGAAAGTTTAGTTCTGGATTTTATCAGGCCAATCTGTAGTAGAGAAAGGTCAGCTTATCTCTACTGTGAGGATGGTAGAGGCCTGCATCCCTGCTTCCCTTTCTTCCATGAATATTTATGCCTATTAGCTCTGAATTTTTTCCCAAAACCTAAATCTCAAAATAATTAAATATACTTGGTTGAGACAAGATAAAAGTGATCTGAGAGGAAAAAGCAATACAAAGAAGTTTATTCATATAACATATGCACAGGGTTAAAAATTCCCAGTGGCTCACTACTACCATTCACCAGACTGTCTGGGTTTTTTTCCTTTTTACTCTTCCTCTAATATTCACATACAAATATACACACAAAGGGCAACTGCAAGAGAGGGCTGGGAGAAAGTTGCTGATCCTTTATATAAAGACTTAGCCTTTCCCTTCTGCTATGGTCTGAGTGTGTCCTCTCCAAATTTTTACATTGAAACCCACCCCCAAGGTGAAGGTATTAAGAGGTAGGGCCTTTGTGAGGTGATTAGACCATAAAAGCAGAGCCCTCACGAATGGGATTAGTGCCCTTATAAAAATGGTCTGACAGAGCTCCCTTCTCCTTCTGCCATGCCAGGTGAGGTTACATCTAGAAGACAACATTTATGAATCGGGAAGCAGGCCCTTGCTAGACACAGACCTGGTCATGCAGGCTCACTGATCTTGGACATTCAGCCTCCAAAACTGAGAAACAAATTTCTGTTCTTTATAAGCCACCCAGTCTATGGCATTTTGCTATAGCAGCCTGAACAGACTAAGACACCCTCTTTCCAGCATCCTTCCGCTCCCTTTTCTCCTGCCCTCTTTCTTACCATTCTCTTTCTTCCTATCCCATTTTCCTTCTCCTAACCTCTATATTCCTAGATTCTCTTTATTAACGTACAAGAAACTGATATGGCTAGGAGACCAGGTGGGAAGGTGACATTTACAGGACTGCCAAGTTACACAGCTCCAAGGGCCCCAATCCACATTGTATGTGATGCTGTTACTTCTTGCTTTTTCAACCACATGAATGTAGTATCTTTAGTTTATATTTAATTGTTTAAAACCTAACCTTAGCGGCCCAATGGTAGGCCCCTGGTTAATTCCGTGGTTCCATTTAATGATAAAATAAAGCAGTTCTGGACCTTACCCAGTTATCAGTTTCTTATTAACAATTTCTTAGGATTAATAAAACAAGTTCTAAAGGTACTCTCATTGTGATTTAGATTTTTCTATCTTGCAGAACTTCAGAAAGAAACCATAGAAAAATCTAATGTTGTCAGACCTTAGATGGAAATTTTTACCTATTCTAAATACAATAGATGAACAATTCTCTTTTATGAATTTTTCCTAATTAATTGTACTTGAATGTACTGCATTTCTTAAAGGATGTACAGGTTTTATATTTCAGGAAACTCGAGGAAAAGGAGGTCTGTAAGCAAAGGTCATGGTACTTTAAAATTAATTTGGGAATATTTCAGGTCCTTAACATAAATTTCATGAAGCTGGGAAACTGAAAGCTAATGGATAGAAACAGCCTATTTTCTGAGAAAAACAAAACAAAACTCTCATTTACCTAGCTGTGAGCCCTAAGTTTTATCTGAAATTTTCCTGGACATAATACCTTTGTCTTGGATGCCTCCTAAGGTGCAGCCACAGACCATTGGCTGCTAAAGTTCATGAGACCACCTTTTTCCTAAATTACCTGTTGAAACAAGTACAAAGGAATGCTTAATTGAGATTGTCTTATTAATGTGTTCTTGTGGACTTACTAACTATAAAATATTATATTTTATTATAGTCTTTATAATGATTTTTAAAATAACTTGTAGCTGTAAAATAGGACTGTCTGCATTTCATATTCTGTTTATTTTATACTGCTGAGGCACTTGTCCTATTAACTGGTCAACTTTTTCTTATGAATTGAATTTGGCACATTAAGTGTTCTCAGTCTTTAAGTAGAATTAAACTGGTCCCTGACTGAGAATGGCCTTTATTCTATTTTTGAAATGTACTGTCCTTTTCAACTACATCCAGAAACTTGTAAACCAGAAAAATTTTGCCCTAAGAGTAAGCTACTTTTGGTAGTATGCTTACCTTGGTAGTTTACTTGGCCTGAGTTTGCTGTTGGAAGCTAGGTCAAGCGATCCCAACTTCTTGTTCTCCCAAATTGCACAGAATGTTGATAATAACCTTTTCTACTAGACATCTGTTTATTTTGCAGTTAACAGAGGGTAAAGGAGGCCTTAAAGACATTTCTGCTTCAGGGCACAGAATGCAAACCAACTATAGTGCTGTCTTTCTACCATCTTTGTTCACGTAGACTAAGGATGCCCTTTAAAGAAAGAAAATCATGGATAAAAATACTTCCAGAGGGGATCTTCCCTGGCGGTCCAGTGGTTAAGACTTCACCTTCCAACGCAGGGGGTGTGGCTTCGATCCCTGGTCAGGGAGCTAAGATCCCACATGCCTCACAGCCAAAAAACCAAAAACATAAAACAGAAGCAACGTTGTAACAAATCCAATAAAGACTTTGAAAATGGTCCACATCAAAAAAATCTTAAAAAATAAATACTTCCAGAGGTTGTCACAAGCAAATTATAGAAAGAAATTGTCTCATAGAGCCCTGGTGGGTTACTACACATTGGTCACCAGTTATTATTTTTATTTTTCCAGTACGCGGGCCTCTCACTGTTGTGGCCTCTCCCGCTGCGGAGCACAGACTCCGGACGCGCAGGCTCAGCGGCCATGGCTCATGCTCCCAGCCGCTCCGCGGCATGTGGGATCTTCCCGGACCGGGTCACCAACCCTGCAGCGGCAGGCGGACTCCCAACCACTACGCCATCAGGGAAGCCCGGTCACCAGTTATTTAAATAAAGTGACCATGGGATTTCCCCCAAATTAGAATATTCCTATGACTCACATACAGGGAACTTTGGAGGGACTTCTCCCAAGTCCTTGAGAGGCATAGCAATGTCCTCAGTGATGAGGGTTCAGTGAAACAGTCATATAGCTTAGGAGACTCCAACAGTAGTAATTTCAATTCTGGGTATAATCCCCAGAGTAGTGGTCTTCAAACTAGGGAACTGAGACACTCAAGATACTTTTAAGACGATCAGTTCCAGATCTTTAACTTCAATATATACTTCCTCCCAAATCCAAATCTGATCTTCCTGAGAACCAGTGTAGTTAAGTGGCCCTTGTGGTTCCTAGCCCCACCTCCCTTTTCACACTGGCCCTTTCTCCCACTTTTTTAAAAGAGAAAGGCATACCTCTACCTAAATGCTAAAATGGTGTACTGCTCCAAAGTGTAAAAACCTGCAAGGACCTGAAGAGACATTCTGAAATAATGATATTGGTGTTGAGAGGCTAAATGATTTTACTGACTAACAAACCCTTTTGTAAGTTAGATTGTTTAACAATACATGTTTTCTAGTAAATTGAAGGAAGACCTATTTATATTGTCCACTGAAAAATTATTAAAGATAAGATCACTAAGTGATGTGTGGCATACAACTTGGAAAGCTTTCCGATAAATGTGTGACATCACTAAAACAATTCCTTCCAATCACATATCTATGTAAACAATATTCCTCATTGTTCATAATATAAAGGCAAACACTAGAAATAAACCAATGTGTGAACCTGTCTCTTTCTGGAAATAAGTAAAATTCACTTATGATATATAATTTTTTAAAGCCCTATTGATTTCTTTTTTATGTTTAATAGTTACAACATTTTAAAGCATTGATAAATTATGAACTAAAAATAATTAATGATAATTAAGAATAATTTAACACTTAGAAGTATTATGGCCAAAGGAATTTAACATGATTTAATTTAAATTTATGTATAAAATTTGTTACAGAGAAGTATGATAGAGTGATCATTAAAGATATTCACACATAATGTATATTACGTTCAGATAAAAATCTGTGGCAGGAGTGGAAAGAAAATTCAAGTGCAAAGAGAAAATGAAGTGATGTAAAATTTCCCACTATAAGAGAAGCACCTGTTCATGTTGCTAATGTTTTGATGGATAATGATGAATATATCAAATCACTATGGCATTTATATTCCATTAGATACATTTATTAATTCTACTTTTAAACGTTAATGTTTACATTACAAGGAAATTATTTCCTTTGTAACTACTTAAACTCATAATGAAAAGTTTCATTCCAATTCTAAAATGTGTAAGGAAGAAAAGTTTGTCCAAATTGTTTGTGGGATAAGCTAGCAAAATAGTTTAAAAATTCCTTACTCTAGAAAAACTTTCATACGTGTGCATAAGAAAACATGTAGGGATTTTCATGGCAATATTATTTGAAATAGCAAAAAGTTAGGAAGAACCTAAATAAATATCCATCAATATGGATAAATAAAATGTGGTATTTTCAGATGATAGAATTATTATACACTAGGTTAAAAGGAAGAAATTAGATCAATTTATCAACATGGAAATATCTCAAGATTTACCTGATCCTCAGAATTACAGTAGGCTCATCTTTCTCTCATTTCCTATCCTCACAACAGTGAAGCCATTCCAGGAAGCAGGAAGTCCACAGGCTATGTGGTATCACCCAAACCTTGGTCCTGAAGCAGAGAACTTTGAATGGGTGTGTAACATGATCATATCATAGTTATTATCATGAAGGCTCCACAGTTTTCTGAGGCATTTTAATGACTACCCCTTGTGGGAGTGGAGGGGAGATTAAAACGGCCAAAGAACCAATTAGAAGGAAAAGAATTTCTTCATCATCTTTTTGAAATTTCTACTTGCCTGGAAAGAGGAAGTAAGTTATTTATTTATTCATTTATTTATTTATTTAGGATGGATAGAGGGAATATTAGTGATCTAGCAAATATCCAAAGGTGAGATAAGTAGAAAGCACCACTTAGCAAGAAATTAATTCTATGGTGATAAAATCATAGTTCAGGAGTTCATTTCTGTAGGAAAGCAAAATCCATAAGGCGCAGGAATGACAATTAAGTTCCTTGTCTATATGTATAAACTTCATCCTTCTCTTTCTGTTTAGAGAAATCTACTAAAATATTTGAATATTTCAAAAATTAAATCCTATTTTCTCACTAACCCCAAGGTAAAATTAGTGATAACATGAAATGAGGACATAATAAGAGTAATAATGATAATTACTATCAATATTTTATTATAACTAACATTTGTTGATAACATTTAGAAATGTATAGGGTCATTAAAGGGCACATGTAACGTCTTAAGAAGCCCCCTGGCATGTTTACATTTTCTCTCCTAGGTCTCTGCAAATATGTTTTTATAAGGACAGCCTGGGGTAAGCACTTTGATACAAATAATAATGAATATTTATTGACTACATAATACTACTAAATGGTCTACAGGCAGATCTACAGAAATACATCTCATGTTTTTCTTATAATTTGACTCTATATAATTTGATACTGCTTCTTTATCACAAGTATTGAAATCATTCCTCTCCTGAAATAACTGAGGCTTTATTATCATTTCTGCAATTCTCCACCCCCAGGAATTTTCTCCCTAAGGTTTCCAGTATTCTGTAAGTACTATCTCAGCAGACCCATTCCATCAGTTCACCAGACATGCCTATACAGAACCAAACCTCCAGTGAAGCAGCCTTCATACAAGTACCTCTACCAAAGGAGAGACAAAGGGAGAAAAGAAATGTTATCTGATTGATTGTAATCATTAATCCTTATACTGTATATATGAAAGGAAGATGCAGGATTGTAGTTTTGGACATAAAATTAAACTGGATGGCTATCCACTGGTAAATATATCCAACATTTTGCTGCATTTAATACTTTCTTGTTACTCCATTCTCTCTGGAGCACAAACTGAAGCATTTCTTGAGTCAGACACCCTTGGTGTTAGTTTACAGGAAACACTTAATCTGAGTCACTTTTTGCTTCTTTATACACCATTCCCCACTGCCTTACCCTGAAAGGTGAGGTACTTTACTATGTATACTGAAATCATAAATTCCTTGAGAGGCTATTTAGCATAGAGGCTAGAAGCATCATTTCTGGAGCCAGACTGTCTGCTTTCAAATATTACTCTGCCACTTAACAGTTGTGAGATCTTTGGCGAGTTACATAATCTCTTGTATCCCTTGTCTGTAAAATGGGGATAATAATAGTACCTACCTCACAGGGTTGTTACGAGGATTGGGTGAGGATATATATATTATATTACCTAGAACAAGTCTGGCACATAGTAAACACTATATAAGTGCTCGTTGTTAGCTGGTTTTATTGAGTGCAGATACTATATCTTACTCAGTTGTATTCTCCTTATTGCCACCTCTGACACCTTGCATATTATTTGAGATATGGTAAACTTTCAGTAAATGCTGAATGAATGACTAATAGCTATCAACAAGTGCAAGATGGGAGATGATAAGAAAACAAGGATTCCCCTGGTCCTTCAAGATGTCCCCAGTAAACAGTCATTTTATGTCTTTTATTGTTATAATCTTACGTCATACCAATGTTTCAGTTAAGAGTTTAAATAAGCCACATTTGCCTCTGAGTCAAAGTATGGTAATGAAATAGTCCAATCACAGTGACCTGCCACATTTTTTAAGTCACATGTCCAATATTATGACATAAGCAAGAATGCATACAATCTCCTTTTCCACCCATTCAAAATTCCCTGTGAGGGCCAGGTTCAGGAGATGTCACCTCCTCCATAGAATAGATAGCTTCCTGAATAATGTCTCCTACAAACTAGAAGGATGATAGTTCCAGCTGAACTATACAAAGAGCAAACTAGCAACGGGCTTCCCAAGAACCGGCCTCATTCACAATTGTCAGAAGGTACAGTACCTCTAGACTCTCTAGTTTAAATCCTGCCAACTCCTAACTACATCTCAGTCTTTGCTTCAGTGTAGCTAGTCCCACTTCCCATTAAGTTTCTTGGAGGTTAAAAAATAATTCTTTGTACAAAGGTGTAAACCTCTGTACTTCTCACAATGCCTAGCACAGTTTTTTTACATATCAGATAGACAGTAAGTATTTATAAACTCAATGACTAAAAGACTGCATACTGTTTCAAATATATACTTAAACATACAAATATATCTTATCAACTGAATATAACATAATCCTCAGATAATAATATCCATGTATTTTGTTACCATGTCATGTTATATAAACCTTTCTTTCTATACTTTGGTGTAGGATATTATCTGCAAAGACTTTAATCTCTACTTCCATTTTTTGTTTCCTAGAGGGAACATCAACAGAGCAAATGTCAGACTTAGTTAATAATCTGTGCCCTGAAGGGGAAAAAAAGGTCTATGAGGCCTTTTTGATCATAAAGCAAACATAGTAATGTACCTTTTCCTCAGCTGCAGCATAAATAACCAAAATTTCCGGGAATGTGGACTCCTACTTTTATGCAGGAGGCTAACTTTTCTCTTTCAAACAAGTTCTGATGAAATTATCATTTTCTAACATTTCTCTCTGAAAGTCTCTAAGATGGAAGTGGCCAAATCACAGCTGAGTTTGATTTCACAAATTATCCTTACCAACTCTGGAACAATGTAGTGCTTTATTAAAACTCCAGTGTGAGAAGGGAAAACTACAGTATTCTTATTCTAGAATAAGAAATAACCTTTTTATTTTCAAGTGACCCAAGCAGAGTTAAGCTATGTCTTCTGGCCAACAGTGGCAGAGCTAAAGCACAGCCCTGGGGGGGACAACATGGAAGGGCAGAAGAGGAATGGGAATGGAACAAGAGTACAAGGAAAAGATGGGGGGATGAAGGTGGATAATGGAAAGGTGCTCCCTTCAAGGATCAGCTTCTTCTTTAAACCCTGCTCTACTGATTAACCAAGTTCACAGATGGAAAAAAAATTGTGAAGAAAGGAAAAAGACAAGGGAACAGATAAGATGGAAAAGATCAGTGGGGGACAAAAAGAAAAGAAAGAAGTCCATCTGGTGGAGAGCAATAGAGCATAACATGAAATTGCCTTAGGTACCAAAGCTCACTGATCTATTCTAGAGTCTTCAGCCCACTTGAGACAGTAACCTAGTTCTAGCCTAGTTCCACTCCAATTATGAGGCCTTGTCCTTCTTTTATGATGGGTAAGAATTATTAGTGTTTTGTTTATTTTCTTATATGAATTTATTTAAAACTATTATCTGCAAAAGATAAGCAAACTCCTTTACCTTCCTTCTACTCAATTACATATATTTATTCAGCACTACTCTCATTTCTCATTTTTTCCCACACTGTAAGTGAAAGAAATGAACTTTTGGCTTCAACCATATGTCTTTGAAGTAAGCTTCTCAAAGACATAAAAATTGGCCCAAACAGGACCTAGGTCACTTAGCCTTGAGATTATTTATAATGAAACATTAGGCAAATTTAGTCAAGGAGACCAGGGACCAAATAATCAAGCAGTATACTAATCCAAAACATAGGCATATCAAAATTATCAAAATACATATTTGAGGTGTGTTATAACTAAACAATAAAAACTTAGTTGGCTCTCTAGAGCTACTAGTCTAGTTTTGGGAGAAGCCCTCCAGTTCTGGCTTAAAGAGCAGGAAAAGCATTTCCTAATGCTCAGAAAGACTAGGAGAAATCTGCCATTTTTTGTTCTTGTCTCTGTTCTCTAGTGCCCCAGGCCCCAGGAAATCCTGCCAGCCCAGCAGTGGCAATGACTACAATGGGCACCAAAATCTCTGAGAGAGGGGAACCTTCCTCTAAGGAGAAGCTGTGGTCTCAGGAGAATGGGCAGAATGCCAGTTGCTTTTTTTTTCTGTCCATCTACTGACTGGCCCTGGACATGGCACAGTCCCAGCGAGTAGCATGCAGCAGCGCAGGATCACTGAAGCACTAGCTTTCTGGCTGTAAGGCTAAAAGAGGAAGTCTAGGAAACCAGAAAGTACCAGAGATCCTGGAGACGGAGGAGCTCAGGAAAGTAACAAAGTTGATTATAAACACCTAGGCTCACCTTCAAGCTGCACAAGGGTGGATCTGATCCTAAACAGCATACCAAAGACTTTGAAGGATATACCACTGCACATGTCCCAGACTGATTACTGAGCGCGGCACACATAGTAGATAGATCTGAGCAGTACCGCAAATATTCTGAAAACAAAACTGACGTTGAAACTAGAACCTACAGGAGTTTGGTTGAAATTTGTGGCCTGAATACAACCAGCTCTATTGCCTGCTAAAACAAAAAATATCAATATTCTCCATAGGATTTAAATAAAAGTCAGAGTCTTATATTATTTTTTAATAGAATTTCTAGAAGTTGAATTTTTGTTTAAAGCTCATTTGGCCAAAAAGTTTGCTTTTATGTTGCCCATATTTTATTTTATTTATTTATTTTTTAAACATCTTTATTGGAGTATAATTGCTTTACAATGGTGTGTTAGTTTCTGCTGTATAACAAAGTGAGTCAGCTATACATATACATATATCCCCATATCCCCTCCCTCTTGTGTCTCCCTCCCTCCCTCCCTATCCCACCCCTCTAGGTGGTCACAAAGCACAGAGCTGATCTCCCTTTGCTATGCGGCTGCTTCCCACTAGCTATCTATTTTACATTTGGCAGTGTATATATGTCCATGCCACTCTGTCACTTCGTTCCAGCTTACCCTTCCCCTTCCCTGTGTCCTCAAGTCCATTCTCTATATCTGCATCTTTATTCCTGTCCTGCCCCTAGGTTCTTCAGAACCTTCTTCATTTTTTTTAGATTCCATACCATACATATGTGTTAGCATACGGTATTTGTTTTTCTCTTTCTGACTTACTTCACTCTGTATGACAGACTCTAGGTCCATCCGCCTCACTACAAATAACTCAATTTCATTTCTTTTTATGGCTGAGTAATATTCCATTGAATATATGTGCCACATCTTCTTTATCCATTCATCTGTCGATGGACACTTAAGTTGCTTCTATGCCCTGGCTATTGTAAATAATTCTGCAATGAACAGTGTGGCACATGCAGAGTCTTATAACATTTTAAATGTCTAGGATATAATTAAAAATTATTCAGCATACAAAATAACAAGGAAAATCTAAACTCACATGGGAAAAGACAATTCAGGGGCCAACACTGAGATGACATAGATGCTGAAATTAGCTAACAAAAGCTTTAAAGCAGTTATTATAAAAGCATACCAGGAAGCAAGAGAAAGGAATGCAAAGAAATAGAAGATATGAAGAACTAAACTGAAATTGTAGGACTGAAAAATACAATAACTAAAATAAAGAACTCATTGGATAGACTCAATCATAGAATGGAGATGACAGGGGAAACAGTCAGTGAATTTGAAGATAACTCAACAGAAATTATTCAATCTGAACAATGAGAAAAAAATAGGGGGTGGGAAAAAAATGAACAGCACCTCAGAGACTAGTGGGATGAAACCAAAAGATCTAATATTTGTCATTGGAGGTCCAGAAGAAGAGGAGAAAAAATACAATGCAGTAAAAAATATTTGAAAAAAATGACTGAAAAGTTCCCAAATTTGGTGAAAAACATAAACTTACCGGTTCAAGAAAGCTCAGTGAACCCTAGACAGGATAAACCCAAAGAAATCCATGCCCAAGTACATCAAAATCAAACTGCTGAAAATTGAAGGCAAAAAAAAAAAAATCTTGAAAGTAGCTACAAAAAAATGACGAATTACTTACAGGGGAACAACAATTCAAACGATTGCAAATTTCTTATCAGAAACCATGGAGGGTAGAATTAAGTGGAACAACTTGAGGTGCTAGGGGAATAAAAACAACAACCTCCTCAACCCAGAATTCTAAATCCAGCAAAAATTCCTTCATGAATGAAGTTCAAATAAACACATTCTCAGAGAAGGAAAACAAAGAGAATTCATTGCCAGCAGACTTGCTCTAAAGAATTACTAAAGGCATATCTTTAGACAGAAGGGAAAGTATAGCAGAAGGAAACTTGGAACATCAGGAATAGAAATGGTAAATCTCTAGGTAAATATAATACACTATTCTTGATTTCCAGTGTATATTTTCAATGTTTGCAAATGCAATACACAATTACAACATAAAGAAGAGAGTGTAAAGGGATATAAACGATTCAAAGATTTCTACATCCGCTTGAAGTGGTAAAATATATTGATTCTAAGCAAACTGTGGATAATTAAATATTTATATTTTAATCCCAAGAACAATCATTAACATTTCTTTTACAAAGACATATAGTCGGGCGTCCCTGGTGGCACAGTGGTTGAGAGTCCGCCTGCTGATGCAGGGGATGCGGGTTCGTGCCCTGTTCCAGGAGGATCCCGCATGCCGCGGAGCGGCTGGGCCCGTGAGCCATGGCCGCTGAGCCTGCACGTCCAGAGCCTGTGCTCCGCAACGGGAGAGGCCATAGCAGTGAGAGGCCCGCGTACAGAAAAAAAAAAAAAAAAAAAAAAAGACATATAGTCAAAAACACAATAGATAAAATTGAATACAGTTGACCCTTGAACAACAGGAGTTTGAACTGCATGGGTTCACTTATACGCAGATTTTTTACAATAGTAAATACTATAATATTACATAATCTGCAGATGCGGAACTGCAGATATGGAGGAACTGTGTATACAGAGGGTCGGCTATAAGTTACATGAAGATTTTCAACTGCATGAAGGGGCAGCACCCCTAACCTTCACGTTGTTTAAGGGTCAACTGTACTAAAAAATGTTCAACTACCTCAAAATAAGGCTGGAAAGGGAAAACAGAGAAATGAAAGAAAAAAAAGGAAACCAAGAGAAAACAAATAAAATGGCTGATCTATATCCAAATATATCAATAATTACATTAAATGGAAATGGTCTAAATATACCAGTTAAACATACAGATTGGTAGAATGGATACAAAGAACATGACCCAGCTATGTATTGTCTACAAAAAACAATTAAAATATATTGATATATGTATGTTAAAAATAAAGGGGTGAAAAAATGTATGACATGTGAACACTAATCAAAACCAAGTGGGAGAAGCTATATTAATATCAGACAAAGTAGATTTCAGAGCAGAGAAAATTACCAGAGCTTAATAAGGACATCACAAAATGCATGAATTATATAGCACAGGGAACTCTATTCAATACTCTGTAATGGCCTATATGGGAAAAGAATCTAAAAATAGAGTGGATATATGTATATGTATAACAGATTCACTATGCTGTACAGCAGAAGCTAACACAACATTGTAAATCAACTATACTCCAAGAAAAATTATTTAAAAAAAAAACACATGAATGAAAAACTGATAGAACTGAAAGGAGAAACAGACAAATCCACAATTGTATTTGGAAACTTCAACACTCCTCTCTCAGCAATGGATAGAACTTGTAAACAGAAAATCAGCAAGGATATAGAAGAAATGAAAAATACCACCAACCCAAGTGAGCCCAACAGATATTTATTGATTAGTCCACTCAACACTAGGCAAAATACATATTATTTTAAATGAACATGGAACATTCACGAAGACAGACAATATCTGGATCATAATACCAGCCTAAAAAAATGTGAAAGAATTGAAATCATACACAGTATGCTCTCTGATCATAATAGGGTTATATTAGATTTCAGTAATGGAAAATAAAGAAAATCTCCAAACATTTGTAAACAACACACTTCTAAATAATCTGTGGGTCAAAGAGGAAGCCAAAAGGGAAATGTAAAAATATTTTTAATTAAATAGAAATGAAAGTACAACATAGCAAAAATTGTGGGAGTCAGCTAAACCAAAGAGGGAAATTTACAGCATTAATTGCTTATATAAAAAAAGAAAAAAGGTCTCAAATCACTGATCTTTTTTAAAAAACCAAATAAAGCAGAAGGAAGGAAATAAAGCTAAGAGCAGAAATGAATGAAATTGAAAACAAAATAGAGAAAAATCCATAAAATAAAAAACTGATTCTTTGAGATCAATGAAATCCATAAAACTCAATGAAATTCATAAACAAAAGACACAAACTATCAATATCAGGAATGAAAAAGGATATCACCACAGACCCTAGAGACATTACAAGGATAAGGGAATATATGCATAAATATGACAACCAAGGTGAAATAGACTAATTCCTTGACAACAAACTACGAAAACTCATCAAAGAGAAAATAGATAACCTGAAGAATCCTGTAACTACAGAGAAATTGAATTCATAGTTAAAAGGCTTTCAAAAAAATTTTCCTGGCCTAAAGGTAGAATTCTATTAAACATTTAAAGATGAAATGATACTACACAAACTCTTCCAGAAAATAGAAGAGGAGGAAACACTTCCCAACTCATTTTTATAAAACCAGCATTACTCTGATACCATATACTGTACAAAAGACAGTACAGGGGAAAAAACTATAGATTAATATCTCTCATAAACATTGATATGAAAGTCAAACACACTGAGCACACTGAGTCCAGAAGTATTTTTTTAAATTATATACTACAAACAAGTAGCACTTATCCTGAAAAGGCAAGGCTGCTTCAATATTTGAAAACTCAGTCAGTGTAATCCACTATATTAGTAGACTAAAGAAGAAAAACTATATACATAATCATATCAACTGATACAGAAATAGCATTGGAAAAAAGTCAACATCCATTCAAGATTTTAAAAATTCTTAGCTTACTGAGATAGAAGGGAACTTCTTCACCTTATGTACAAAAAGCCAACATCTAATGTCACACTTAGTGGTAAAATACTGAATGCTTTCCCCCTAAGATCAGGAACAAGGCAAGGATGTCCTCTCTCACTGCTGTTATTTGACATTATACTAGAATTCTTAACCAGTATAATAAGGCAAGAATAAGAGATAAAGGAATACAGATTGAAAAGGAAGAAATTAAAATGTTCTTATTTGCAGATGACATGATTGAAACCAAAAGAAGTGACCAAAAATCAACAAAACCCAAAAAACTCCTAGAACTGAGTTAAGTACAGTCACAGGATATAAGTTAAAAACACAATAATAATTATATACCTGTATACCAGCAGTGAACAATTGAAACTGATATTTTAAAAATAATACCATTTACAATAGCTCCAAAAATATTGAAATATCTAAGAATAAATTTAACAAAACATTGACAGAACAGTATCTATATGCTGAGAACTAGAAAACATAAATGAAAGAAATCAAAGACCTAAATAAATGGAAAGACATAGCATGTTTAGGGACAGGAAGACTCAACTCCCCAATTTGATGTACAGATTTAACTCAATTTCATGAACTATCCCAGCAGAATTTTTCGAGATATAGGCAAGCTGATTCTAAAATTCATATAGAAATTCAAAGGCACTATAAAAACCAAAATAAGTTTGAAGAAAAAGAATAAAGTTGGAGAAATCATATTACCAGATTTTTAAGTTGTACTATAAAGCTAGATTAACTAAGACAGTGTGATACTGGTGAAGGGACAGTCACTTAGATCAGTAAGATAGACAGCCCAGAAACAGATCCATGCTCATATCCATGCAGATATAGCCAACTGATTTTTGACAAAGGCCCAAAAGATTGTCTTTTCAATAAATGATATTGGACCAATTGGACATTCATATACTTAAAACTGAACCTCAACCTTAATCTCACATTTTGTACAAAAATTAACTCAAAATGTATCATAGATCTAAATGTAAAATATAAAACTTTTCGAAGAAACCTTTAGAGAAAATCTTCATAACCTGGGGTTAAGCAAAGAGTTCTTACACATGATACCAAAAACATGATCCATAAAAGAAAAAGTGATAAGCTGGACTTAACATTTAAAACTTTATAAAAGACACTGTAAAAGAATAAAAAGATAAGTTACACACCAGAAGAAAATATTTGCAAATCACATACTGACAAAGGCCTTATATCTAGAATATATATATTTGAAGAGCCTGTGTTGATACTCATGCCCTGTTCCCAAATTTGTTAAAATTTAGAAAAATTGTCACATGGATTGTTAGGGCTCCTTAAAATCAAGAAAAACATGACAAATTAACACTGCTGGATTTACAGCCTACTTTATAAAAGCATTATTAGAGGATATCTTTTGAGTGCTATGGATCTTTTGAGGCTCTTGAACTTCAAATATATATTTGAAGTATTCTCAAAACTCAACAGTAAGAAAACAAACAACCCAATTTAAAAATGAGCAAAAGACTCGAACAAACATTTCACTGAAGTGGATAAATAGATGGCAAATAAGCTGTTAAAAAAGATATTAATATTGTTGATCATTAGGGAAATGTCAATTAAAATAATGAGATACCTATTACAATACCTAAAATAAAAAGTACTGATAATAACAAGTTCTGGTGAGGATACAAAACAAATCGAATGCTCATACATTCTCATGGAAATGCAAAATGGTATAGCCATTAGGGAAAACCGTTTGGCAGTCTCTCAAAAAGTTGAAAATACTCTTATCATATGACCTAGCAATCCTACTCCTGGGTATTTACTTTAAGGAAATGAAAACTTCTGTTCACACAAAAACCTACACACAAATGTTTAGAGCAGCTCTATTCACAATTACCAAAAACTGGAAACAACTGAAACGTCCTTCAACAAATGAATGGACAAACTGTAGTACATCTCTACAATGGAATACTACTCAGCAATGAAAATAAATGAACTACTGGCATATGCAAATCTCAGATGAATCTCAAAGGCATGTTAAGTAAGAGAAGCCAGTCTCAGAAAGTTATATACTGTAGGATTTAATTTATATATGACATTCTCATAAAGATAAAACTACAGTGATGGAGATTAGATCCATGGTTGCCAAGGGTTGAGGAGGTAAGTACAAAGGGGTAATACAAGGGAATTTCTTAGGATAATGGAACTGTTATATATCTTGACTGTGGTTATATGAATCTATCGTATTAAATTCATAGAAATGTACACACATGCAGGTACGCACACACAATCAACTTTACTATATGTTAATTTAAAAATAAAACTGTAATATTACGTACTGCTGTCTTAACATTTGAAAACAATTTTTATCAGAAAAAGTACATATGAGAAGAAAAAAATTCAGAGGCATTCATCAATTCCTTCTCAATTATATAGTTGAAATATAAAATGAACCATCAGAAGCCTAGTCCTGCTTAGAATGGAGCTAGATATTGCTTCTAGTCAACATTTTACATTCTCATAAATCAAATCCATAGCACTCAAAAGATATCCTCTAATAATGCTTTTATAAACTAGGTTGTAAATCCAGAGTGTTAATTTGTCATGTTTTTCTTGCTTTTAAGGAGCCCTAACAATCCATGTAACAATTTTTCTAAATTTTAACAAATTTGGGAACAGGGCATGAGTATGAACACAGGCTCTCGAACTAAACATGCTGGTTCAAATTCTAACTCTGCTACTTACTAGCTATTTGCCCTGGATAAATTACTTAATCTCTCTGTGCCTCAGTTTCCTTATCTGAAGATAATAATACTAACCACATAGGGTTATTATGACTGAGAATTAAATGAGTTAATATATGAAAAGCACTTAGAACAGTGCTTGGCACATATTAAATACCGTATCGGTGTTTGTTAAATAAAGTGCACTACGTTCTTGTCCATTTATAACTATATGACCTTACAGGTATGCCACATTATATATGATTTAATACTCAAATTATATTTGTATGACTCAAATGGAATTTTACCAGTTTATTAATTAATATGAAAAAGATTTAATTGTAAGGTTCTGCACTTAAGTCTCTCCCTCAAAACTGTGACAGGTACAGTATGCAGGACTCAAGCTTTGACTACAGCTCTAGTACAAAAGACAAACAGGCTTTAATTAATAGCAAATTCAATAGGTATTAAAAGGGTGGGTTTCAGGAAAAGGAAGCTAGTTTGATCCTAAACTGTGTTGATAAATCTCTAGTATCCACACTGGTCACACCACTCTTAAAGCATATATACTGTTCTAGATTACATGCTTAATTGATTTACACACTTAATCTGTGCAGCCCCAACGGCAAGAATCAGAACCATAGAAAAAGTTCTAGGGGAAAAGATTTAGGCTCAGTAAAAGGAAGAACTAACACTGAAGAGTTCTCCAAACATGAGATGGGCTACCTGAACAGTTGGTGAATTCCATGTCACTGGGAATGTTCAAGTAAGCTTAATGACCAGTTGGTGGGACATTGATGATCACAACAGCCACAATCATTTACTAAATGCTTATTACGTCTGTCCCAGGTCCTTTACATACATTATCTTCAATCCTTTCACCAACTCCATAATGTAGTCACTATCCCCATTTTATAGGTGAGAAAACCAAGGCTCAGAGAGGTTAAATAAATTACCCCAAACACACAGCTACTAAGTTGCAAAGCTGTGATTTGATCCAGGTCCTCTAATTCCATAGCACACATTCTACAGTTCCACACTGCCTTTGGTTGAACATTCACTGACTTTAATATTCCTTTCAATCCTGAGAGAGCATGATTCCTTGAAATTATATCTTTCTAGATATATATATCTAGACCTTCCCTATTTCTATAACACTGGAGGTCTTTATCAAGGTAAAAGATGCATCTTACCTGTGTTAATGTTGGTTTGTTACTTCTATGAGAGAGATGTGTTCCAAATTAACATACCTCCCAGTATGTCAAAAGACAATGAAATTAACAATCAATTGGACTATGCAAAACAGGTGTGGAGCGTCTTACTCCTGAATTTACTTCCTAGAGGATGAGATTTTATTTAAAAAAGAGGAAAATGTTTTTTCTCTTAATAAAAGTACAAATGAACACACAAGCAGAGATAAATCTATGTCCTTACCTCTCCACCCTTCCTCTTTGGCTAGCTCTCAATTAAAACATGATTCATGAGAATCTATGTGAGTGTTTTCACTATTTGTTATAGTAATCTCTCACTAACTGGGGGTAGTGATGGTTACATTCCAGAAAAGTGCCATGTTAGATAAAACCCTCATTGGCAAGTTCGATAGGGAATTCTCAAGAGAATAAAACAATAAAGTTAGTTATAAAGCAGAAAAGAATCTTTTCCCTAGGTTGTTCACAAGTTCATATTCTGAAAGTCATGCTCTTCTGCGGAAGATGGAATTTATATTAACCACACTTCTTTTTTTAAAGTTCTTGATATAGCCCTTACTGATATTTAATGCTTTGGTTTCAAGGAACTAAACTCAACCATACATACATACATAGAGATCACAGATTGTAAAATTTAAGCATACAAATACAAAACCACATTGTGACAAAACTATGACAGGCAAAATGGTAGCTGACAAGGTAGTATAGTACACAAGTCTTGTTAGAAATTGTTATAATTTCTTAATATGTTAAAGTATACTCTGAAACTTAGAGTTCAAATTTAGCATTCATTTGTTGGATTCTAAAGGGGAGAAAATTTAAACAAAAGTTCTCCCACATACAGGTCAGAATGAACGAATCACAGAATCACGGAATTATGAAGTTGGTAGAACTATTTCAATTTCAGAGGCAGAAACCCAGAAAGGCTACCTAACATGAGACAGGTCACAGAGCTGTCATTGAGGACTGTCATAATTTAGCATTTTTCAAGTACTGTATTCAATAATCTACATCTTGCAAGCTTCAAACTATTTTGACAGAGGCTGTTTGTTTGTTGTTCACCTGTCTGACACTCTGTACTTGGAAATGCTTTACTGTGTTGGGCACAGAAACGGAATTTGGGGATGATCATTAAAATGGAGTGTCACAGATCCCCACCCTCCTATGGAATGAGGAGGAAATGCTGTCCCTCTGCAGAGATTTTTTAGTTGTCTTCTGTTTGGGGGCTGTGAATGTGTATTCATGTGCTAGAAATCCTTATGATTCTCTCAACTGAAGACATATAATTATTTACTCTCCCCCCCCAAAAAAAAACAATCACTGTATTTCATGTTGGGTTTTTTTTTTTTTTTTTTTTGCGGTATGCGGGCCTCTCACTGCTGTGGCCTCTCCCGTTGCGGAGCACAGGCTCCGGACGCGCAGGCTCAGCGGCCATGGCTCACAGGCCCAGCTGCTCCGCGGCACGTGGGATCCTCCCAGACCGGGGCACGAACCCATGTCCCCTGCATCGGCAGGCGGACTCTCAACCACTGCGCCACCAGGGAAGCCCTTCATGGGTTTTTACCATTCATTTAAAATGTTTCTCTGTTTACTTCCAAGAGTCCCAAGAAGTGGTCAGGGGAGGCTCCTTGAATACTAGTCTGTGAGGACAACATGATAATAAACTATGGCAAGCCAGTTTATCTAGCATAAGTAGTATTGAATGATGGATGGACTGGAGTGTGGAAGGTGGAACACTGCCCAGTCAGAGGTTCAAGAATATCTAGACAGAATTCTAACGCTGCTTTCAGTTGGTTAAAGAATCATTATAGCATCTCTTCAGCTTTTTGCAAAACACCAAAGGGGAAGAAAACACTGTTGGGGAGTCGACCTCTTTATCTCCTTTCCTTGACTGTCCCTTTTTCTGATCTCTCGTTTACCTGGGAATTCAGAAAATATAAAGAAATGGGTGTGGGGCATGTCTCTGGCTCTAGGCCTCATATGGGCATTCAGAGCTCTCAGAATGGTTCTGGCATTTAAACTTAATAAGCAGCAGGCTAGAAAGGAGAAAGGTTTGTGGAACTCTACCAGGTATACTATTCTGAAGTTGAATGGGACTTTGAGCACTGCTAACTTAGTATATTTGATTTGTTTCCTGCACTTCTCTAACTCAAGTTACATGCAGACTTTGCTTTTTTTTTTCCTTACCCCTTTGTTTTGTTTTTCTGTTTCCAGAAACACTGGCAATAAACAGGTGGGGAGGGCAAATTTAACAGTAGCTTGCTAGTATGCTACTGTTGGGTCTCTCTAAGATGAAACAAGGTCTAGTAGACATTTCATCCCTAAACATCTAAAATTAGCAAGTTTTGCCCTTGCCTTTGCCTTTGGAAGCCATGCACTCAGTCTCTATACAGGATATTCCATTTCTTTTGCTCAGTAGAACTCCCTCAATTTTAGGAGCATTTCCACGAGTTGCACATAGTAAATATTTTTTAAAAAACATGTTATGTTCAAAGGAATTAAATATTGTATGAAGAATAGCAGCTCTGATGTTATGATAGTCCTCAAGTGTTACAAAAAGGTTGTATTTTGCAAAGAAATGATAAGACATGCAAAGGATTGACCTCTAAAATCTCAAATCTGGTTCAGCATCTCACTTTCATCCGTTGAACTAATTTCTTTCTTCTGTGCAAAAGTCACTCGGCAATCTAAGTAAGGAAGTTTTCCCAAAACAAATAATGAATGGAGATGAAAGGTAGGTTAAACCTCTACCTTAAAAAAAATCAATAGTTCTATGAAGACTTGCATTTTCACAAGATATTTGAGTCTTCAGAACTCCATGAGAGCAAGAACTGTAAGCTCAATAAATGGCTGTTATTAGACAGAATGGGAACGACAGCCAATATTAATGATGGTCTTCAGTGAACTGAGAAATATCCAGATAGTCATTTTCATGGATTGACCAATATTTTAAACTTATTTGTCTGGGGGGGGTGGGTCACAAGGATGGAACCTTACAGGTTTTATATAACTATCATTAATGGTTTATAGACTACTAATCAGTAAGACTCACTCAGAGGAGTGTATTAAAACTGAGAATGAGAGAACTAAGAGTTCAAAGAGACAGAGGCATAGCCTCTTCACAAGTCAGAGAAGATAAACATTCCCAGACAAGATGCCACAGTTGACAACTTGAGAGATGAAGTCCTCATGCAAACACTAAGGAGATATGAAGGAATCTTTGTCCATACAGGGCTTCTGGAAATGACAGAATATCACTTCATAGTATAATGAAAATAACATCTGAGGTATTACAATGGCATGTTTATTGAGGACTTGCTAAGTGCCAGGCATAGAGCTCAGCACTTGCCATGCACTGTCTCATTTAATTCTCAGTGCAACTCCATGGTGTGAGTACCGCTTTTGTCCCTGTATTAAAGGTGAGGAACTTGAGGCTTATAGAGCTTAATAACTTGCCCAAAGCCACAGAGCTAGTAAATAACAGATCTTACATCTAAAGCCAAGTCTGTTGGGTTGCAATGTCCATGTTCTTAAACCTTATGGATACCTAATGGGACTGGTCTCTGGTGGACACATCAGGAACAGACCTGTCATGACAGGACAATAATATAATTATGGTCAGTAAAATGGTTTGATTGCACATGTCCTTATCTTTGGACCATTTGCCTTTCTTTCCTCTTTTTCCCTCCCTGGTCACCGTAAATCTATTAGAATGGTGCCTGAAAAGCTTCATTCAATATGTCAGATTGGTGGGGGGGAATCAGTTAATTAAAACATTTGTTAAGCCCCTCCTATGTCCTAGGCATCCTCTTTTTTTAGGAACTGCACATCTGATAGGAGAATACAGAAACTTAAATCCCAATTATAATTCTGTGAGATGAGTACTATGCCAGTGCTATGGACACAAATTTTAGTCCTTAGAAAATAAAACATCTTGAATTCTTCTTGTCCATTTTAGTTTCACTTATGCTACAAGGTTACGAGTTATTCTGGCTAATAGAGAAAAGGGGGTGGGGGAAGTTTCATGCAATCTTAACTTTTAAAATGTTAAGCACAAGCTTAACAAAAAGTATTATTTTCCAAATACTTTCAAGGGCATTTTCCTAGAATCAGGTAAATGAGAGCAAGCAAATGACCTACTTACGGCAAAAAATGCTCCAGGTCATAAAGGATGGGAAGCCAAGTGCATCCTGGAAACCACAGCATCTGGTCTTGTTTTATGCTTCATCTATCAATCTGCTGTTAAAGGAATTGAGAATTAATGTTTCAACTACTGTTTCTTCTATTTTGACTGATGAATTCATATCTTTGTTATTCTTACCCAATCTCTCCCAACTCCTCTCCCATTAAAAAAAAAAAAAAAATCATATGGAAGGACATTTAGGAAGGGCCCAAACAAATCCTAGGGAGCTTACTCTTTCATTTATGCCTTAAAGCTCTTGCTAATGTAAGGTTACAGTAAGGTTAGACATCTTCCCAAGCAATTCCCTGGTTTGATCCATCCTGACTTTCCACAGATATTATCACCTGAACGGTCTATTTTCAGTACTGTATTAAAGCTAAACAACAAAATATTGCAGATGTAAAAGAAATATCTAAGTTCTAGAAAATGTTTCTTGGTAGCATAAACTGTAAAAAATGTACAACTGGCAGTAGTGCTTGAGAAAAAGGATTATGAAGCAATGTAAGACTGTTTGTGGATTAGTGCTACCCTGATAATATGAGAAAATTACATATACACTAATTTCTATATATACTCATTTTAAATTATGTACAAAGTTTAAAAACATAAAAGCATGAAAAGTAGATTTACAACAATATGTTCTTTGAACTTTTCTGTTGAGTCTTTTTAACTTTTGTGCTTTTTATAGAATGAAGCTATCAATTCATCTTTCCACTCCTTCCAATCTGTTGAAATTTTAATTTTCCATTATTTTTGCCTTGATTCCATCTTACTCTTTCTGCTGGAGCTTCAAGCACCTGATCTTAGCCTTTCTCAGTGCTTTCATGGCTTTAGATACAGCTTCATATTCTTGCTTTTCTTTCCCCACCCATTCTATTATTTAACTTATCAAAATAATATGATTATTTTTTTCCAATGAAATATTTTTAAAAGAACCAAGGTTACCAAGTGACTCTTATACTGGCGAAATTACTGCTATATAATTTTATCTATTTGTTGAAGTTCTGCTCTTTCTAAATCACTGTTAAGTGAATCATTCTCATGTGCAATGAAAAGGGTCAGGTTTACCATGTTTATTTATCCAAAGATTTCAGATTTGTTTTTCCTTCCAAAGACATTTTATTCTGAATCTTGTCATGAGGCTTCCTTGCTTTGATTTCTTGATGTATCCCAGCTGGCTTAATGGTTCAGCTAACCAGATAGGCTTTTGGGGCTGGGGCAGAAAAGATTTTTGCAAAAATATATCTAAAATTATCACTGACTAGGGCAGAGTTTGTCAAAGTGTGGTCCCAAACTACCTATATCCAAATCATCTCAGATGCTTATTCAAAATGCAAATACCTGGGCCAAAACCTAGAGCAGTTAAACGGGAACCTTTAATGCTGGGACCTGGGAACCTGCATTTTGCCAAATTGTCCAAGTGAATAGACTCACAGTGAAATTCTACAGCTCCTAATCTAAGGCATCCTTTCCCCTTCAAGGGTCCAGTGCAATAATTGACCTTGGCTACAGAGCAAACTTATCACACCTCCACCCAACTAACAAAAACAAAGGAAAATTCACTTCGCTGAGGAGAGAACTGCCATTAACTACCTTAAGAGGCATTAGTTTAAAAACAAACAAAAACTTTCTACAGTAAATATAACTATTTTTAATATCTTGATTCTGACATCACGGAGGGAAGGCTCAGAAGGTCTACCAAAAAATCTGTTGTAATAATTTCCTGATTAATATTACACATAATGAATTATTTATTGAGCCCCTACTGTGGGCCAAATATGGTGTTTTGTGCTGCCAGGGATTATATAGAGCTATCCTGGGATGAAAAGCATATGTTCACTCAGCTCTATTCTGGAAGAATCTAGCTGATTTAGTGATTGCTGGAAATGAATGTGCATGGTATATGGGAAGGCAGTCTTTTGATGTCTTAGGGCCCAGACATAGGAGGCTTCCTAAGGATTTGCTAAATGAAAATTAGGTCCAAAAAGTATAGATGTAGGTACTCAGTTTATAGCCAAATCACTGGAAAAGGAATGAGCAGCAATATTTATCTGGGGGCATGTAGACTCTTTATGGTCAGTCTTGATTACTTTATCCACAATTTCCTTTCCTGTGCAATCATACCGCAGATATTAAGCAGATGAATTGAGTCTAGATGCAACCATACTGAGAGCTCCACCTGATTCTAGAGTTCATTTAGGATGTCCCTAGTAGGGTGACCAACTACTCATGGCTTGCCTGAGACATTCCCTGTATTAGCATTTGAAGTCCTATGTCCTAGAAATCCCCTTAATGTCAGACAAACTGGGTAGGTTGGTTATCCTGGCCCTTAGAGAAAAGCAGGTGAGGCTCTTAGTTGACCCAGTTTCACTCAGTGGATGATGGAAATCCACTACCATCTTGAGTTTCTCAGCTCATTTTCCTTACCAGGGTATGATTATCCTCACGAGCCACAAAACCTAAAGTTCTTTCCTTCAATAACCTCTACCTTTTAGCTCTGTCAAGGCATAGTCCCACGAGCATCCCAAGCAATGACTCAAGATTGAGGATAATCACTGGGACCCAGTGGAGAGTCTCTTCTAAGACTGCTGAACACATGGCTTGTGTTTACTTCTAAATATTATCCTGGTCTCATAATCATTCTGAGATGAAAAATCAGACTAGCACTCCCAAACCTAGCTTCATATCAGGTTTTTTAGAATTTATGTTATGGTTGTAGACACACAAAAATAGACAAAAAGGCATGGATGCAAAACAAGAACCACTTACCGTATTAGATTCCATTCTGATTCTTGTCAATAAACCCAATCACAATTTTTAAACATTCGTGCATTCCTGTCTCCCATCCTTATCCTTTAAAGCCTTAAGATTTTGTCATTTCATGGTCTTACCTCTTTCACCTAGATTTTAAAATTTAACTGCTATCAGTTTACTATTTCAAAGAGAGAATGTAAAGTGTAGGATTTGAATCAGATCTAGGTCCCAATGAAATTTTGCCACTTCTTAGGTGCATGAACTTAAAAAAGTTTATCGCTCTAAGCTTTAAAATTTGCTCATCTATAAGTAATAAATAAAGAGAAAATAATGGCTATTTTAGAGGATTGGGTTTTTTGAGGAATTCAGGTTATGGATGTGAAGCCCAAAGAAGCATATTGCCTGACACCAAGTAGACATTCAGTAAACTGTAGCTATTATCATCACTACAGTTATCACAAGCTTGTAACAAGGGTAGCATTCACTACATTCAACAATCAGGCTGCAGAATTTTAGCCATAAAGGATGATGCCTAAAGCAGAGAGGCACAAACTGCCTTCCCGAGGAGCGTAGTAAGAGGAACTGTCCCATTACTTCATAGTCTCACCACCTGTCTGAAGGAAGCGATGCTTCTTATATCTGGGGGGCAATGTCTAATGTCGTCTCGCCCCTGGCAGCCTGTGCTCAGGAGGCGCTGGCTTTCAGATTTGCGCCCTGGGGACCTCTGGTGCCTCATCTCTCATTCTGCAAAGGGAAAGAAAGGGGTAAAAGAAAAAGGGAAGTCACCGAAGTGCAAAACCTGTTACCAGATGCCCTCTTTTGTCCCTACTACCAAGCCTGCCCGGGTAGGCTGCAGAATCGTTCCGCAGAAAGGTTTTCAGGCGCCACCCCCAGGTGTTCGTCGGAGCAGACAAGGGAGAGGAGGGTGAGCTCACCCTAAAAACTGAAAGACAGATGGTGAGGGGTGGGGGGTTGGCCGTGCGCGTCAGAGATTTGGCTAAACGACAGAACAGCAGCGTGCGGGTTTGCAGCCGGGGTTGGAGGGGCGGGCGAAGGGCGTAGGTAAGGATCAAGCAGAAGGGAAGGAAGAACTTCTCTGCGGGGAACACAGAACACACTTTGCACTCTCACGAAGGCTCCCGGGTTTGTCAGTGTTGCGACAGGAGCCCGCGAGCAGGGCACGGACTTTATGTGACAAGCGCCTGCCCCAATTCCATCTCAGAGACTCAGCTAAACTCAGAGGCTCCGCCCAGCAGATAGCAGGTTAGGAATCTGGAGCGTGACCTCGCTCCCGCCGAGTACCCCCGCACCACTTCGAAAACCCGTAAACGCGCCCCTCCAGGCCTTCGGCCGCGGTGGCGCATGCTCCTTGCGAGGGGGCGGGCCGCGACTCCCCCCGGAAGCGTTCTTTCCCAGGCGGCGTTTCCTTCCTGTATGAGGCGGCTAGGGCCTCTTGCGGCCGCTGTTCTGCTGGGGGGGTGAGTAGCGGGTTTCCGCGGGGCTTCGTGGGACGGGCGAAGGGTCCCGCAGAGGTCCTTTAGGAACTGGCTCGGGTCCGGGAAGCCGAGTGGGAAAGGTCACCCCGCCGTCCTCCCATGCCCCACCTCATTGCCGCCCCTCAGCTTCTCGCAGCCCTTCGTATCCAGCGGATTAACCTCCAAGGGCGTCCCGGGCTCCGCCTTGGCTTTCGGCCCGGCCTAGGCCCTTAGGTCTCCGTTAGCGCTGCCCCCAAGAGTTAGGCCATTTCCAGGGAATCTCTGTAGGCAGCCCGGTCGCTGCGGGGGCTTGAGGTCGTACCGGGCGACCTCAGAACCGGGGTCCTAGGCAAAGGCGGACAGAATGAAGCGGGTCTGATTGTCGCACAGGCACTGCTACCACCTAGTGCAAAAGTGAAGGAGGTTCTTCAAGCCTAGGCACGCTTTCGCAGAGGATGGTGGTGTTAATAATAACCTGTCCTTTATGTGAAGGTTGGCAGGCTTTCATTGTCATAGGCTGTGTTCATAGGGCCTTGATGTCTGCGAAACTGGGACTTCTGGGGTTGAGAAAAACTTTGTAAAACACTGCGGTGAATTAGAGAAATGCTATGGTAGGAATACTCTACTCTTGGTCCTTAACCTGTCAGTAAACTGCTCATTGACGAGGTGGTACGATTTTTAATTTTTCTACCCTGAAATGGAGAACTCTTTAAAATGAAACTATCTGGTATCATATTTGCCTAACAGATAACTCTGAATTAGTGTTTTGCCATATTTCTTGTACATGGCACCATCTATGTTTATGTGTATATTTGTTGATTCTGATGTTTATACAGAATTGAAATACAGTCCCTACTGTTGTATGCATGTGCAACTTTTATTATATATTCTGCTGTAATGGTATTTTTACCGTAACGGCCTTACATTGCAGGCATATCTATGTCATATAAATGATAAATGAGCGTATAATAAAGCGTATACAGTTACAACCTACAAGGAGAAGTTTCAGTTTCATTTCAGGATTTTGAAGTCATTTTAAAAGAAGGATAACTGTTTTAGAAGTGGCTATAGGTCCAGAGTACTGTATTGCGGTTAATAATTTAATTATAGTAAAGTATATAGTTAACAGAGGTTTTGCGTCTTGATTTTTTTAATAGATCTAAAAACTGTTCTCTTGATGACTGGGAGGTACTGATAGCAGTCGTAGTTCATGTAGTTCAGTGAACATCCAGTAGGTGGCAGTTTTATCGCTACTCACTCAAACTTTAAATAGATGAAAACATTTTATTCGAATATCACTAGTTTAAGTTAGTAAATCTTTATTTTGCCTGTTGGTTTCTTCTCATCTGTGAGTATTACTCCTGCATAATGATACCACATATAACAACTGCATTTTCAAATTTACTGTGTTGGAATAAAGGCTAGGGAAGACAATTTTTCATTTCCTAGAAGAAGGAGGGTATTGTTAACCCATCTTTAGGAATCCATGCTGATGGAAGAAAGCACAATTTGATTTGTTACATGAAAGATTTTAACCAAGTGGCTTCTTTCTAGCTTCATTTTTTTGTTGGTGGAGTGGTTGGTTGTTCTAGCTTCATTTTTAATAAGATAATAACTGTACTATGCATTCCTTGAGTAAAGTAGTTGTGTCTTAGCTATTATTGTATACCCAGTATATAGTAGGCTATCTATATACATGGTCAGTAAGTGTTTTATTGTATGAATTGAATTATTTAACATCCCTAGGCCAAAATTTCTTTATCCAAAATGAAGGCTTTCAGTTATTTAGTTGTTAAGTTTAAATTAAATAATGTATTATTGTGAAGTGAATGTCTCCCAGTAATGCAGAAGGTTGGAATCCTTGACTTTTCTTTTGGAAATCGTCCAAAATTCTGGCAGCAATTCTGTTGGAATGATTGAAGAGAATCGTTAACTGAATAATGCTAGTGAGAATAGAAACAATAATTTTAGAGCTGGAACGACCATAGATATTAGTCTATGAAGTACCTAATTTTCACCTGTTTCTGAGCCATCTGTACAAATTTTGTTTTATTCCTTTTCACATGAATACAAAATATACTTTTTTCTCCCCCGAGTAACATAGCACTCAGCACACTCCTATGCTGCGAGAGTATAATGGCATTATTTGAGGCTGAGATTCTATCTCTCAAAATGTGATAGTCACATCATCCATAAAAAGCTTATTCTACTGGGTGGTCATTGTCTTTGATTCAGGTGTGCATGCCTCCTGTAAGCCAAGCTGTGGTTGATGTAACTGCTTAGGCATATGTGTAAAAGTAGACATGTTGCGTCCTTTTTTCCTCTTTATCTTGAGTGAGAGCTGTATACTTGTGGGTCAAGCATTTTGAAGATTCTGTTGTTTCATATTTAGCTAAGTTGTTGGAAAGAATAAGATGGCTCCAAAAATTTCATGTCACTTGTTAGTTGAGAAAATAGCATGTATACATTTCATCAGGCCTTGGAAGCCTTTAAAAGTAGATGAGAGAAAAGTGAGTCTGTTCACAGTTTGAATTTCACTCAAAAATTACCTGGTATACCATCACATTAATAAAGTATTTCATTGTTGGGCTGCCTTTTTTCAGTTGGATAAGTATTATAGTCATTATTTTTCTAGGTTCCCTGACATAATTAATTAAAAGCTGATTAAAACAGTAAATGCTTTAAGATGTTTACTGCATTTTTCAAATAGAATTGTTCTCTACTTAAATTATATGAGCTTTTAGAAAAGTTTATTAAAAATTATAATAAATAAACCTCAGTTTCCAAGAGGAGATTAAAATGTGTTTATTTACGTTTTATTTACTTAACATTTAAAAATCCATTTCTCTTTAAATAAAACACTTTTTTAAGGTAGGCGATGTTGAATTTGACTAGAAGTTTTTCTTGCTTAGTTTACGCTACCTATCAGTCTCCCGATTTTAATGAATCTAGTTACTACCTAGTGGCATTTCTGTTTGTTTTTCAAGGTTAACAATCAAGATGGTACATGCTGAAGCCTTTTCTCGTCCCTTGAGTCGGAATGAAGTTGTTGGCTTAATTTTCCGTTTGACAATATTTGGTGCAGTAACATACTTTACAATCAAATGGATGGTAGATGCGATTGATCCAACCAGAAAGCAGAAAGTAGAAGCTCAGAAACAGGTATGATTAAAATGTTTGAGGATCATTTTTCTTGTAGCTAGCAAATATTTTCCCATAAAACTAAGGATATAGTGGAATTAGAAATTAATAAGAAATTCCATAAGACCCATGTGGAAATATGTTTTTATGTAATATTTAATTTCATTATTCCTAAAAAAAGTATTTGTTTCTCAAATCCTTTTTGACTGTATAAGCAACTTAGAAGAAAGAATGATGAAGAATAAAAATATTACAGCATTTTGTTATGAATAGCCTAATTAGAATATTTTTGTCAGCTTATAAGTGAAGGAATCTAGGTAAAATTTTTCAGCAGACTAAACAAAAAATTTTTTCTTCAGTAATGGTATACATTGTGCTTTGTGAGACATTTGAAATGTTTCTGTTTTGTAAATAAGTTCATTTGTGTCATATTTTAGATTCTACATAAGTGATATATGATACTTGTTTTCCTCTGTCTGACTTATTTTACTTAGTACCATAATCTCTTGGTCCATCCATGTTGCTGCAAATGGCATTACTGCATTCTTTTTTATGACTGAGTAGTATTACATTGTAAATATATACCACATTTTCTTTATCCATTCATCTGTCCATGGACATTTAGGTTGCTTCCATGTCTTAGCTATTGTAAATAGTGCTGCTGTGAACACTGAGGTGCATGTATCTCTTTGAATTATAGTTTTCTCCAGATATATGCCCAGGAGTGGAATTGCTGGATCCTATGGTAACTGTTTTTAGTGTTTTACAGAATCTCCGTACTGTTCTCCATAGTGGCTGCACCAATTTACTTGCCACCAACAGTGTAGGAGGGTTCCCTTTTCTCCATACCCCCTCCAGCATTCATTATTTGTTGACTTTTTGGGGGACTTCCTTGGCAGTCCAGTGGTTAAGACTTTGCCTTCCAATACAGGGGGTGCGGGTTCAATCCCTGGTCGGGTAGCTAAGATCCCACATGCCTCGCAGCCAAAAAACCAAAACATAAAACAGAAGCAATGTTGTAACAAATTCAATAAAGACTTTAAAATTGGTCCACATCAAAATATATATATATTTGTAGACTTTTTTGATGATGGCCATTCTGACTGGTGTGAGATGATACTTCATTGTAATTTTGATTTGCATTTCTCTAATAATTAGTGATGTTAAGTATCTTTTCATGTGCTTATTGGCCATCTGTATGTCTTTGGAGAAATGTCTATTTAGGTCTTCTGTCCTTTTTTTGATTGGGTTGTTTGTTTTTTTGTTATTGAGTTGTATGAGCTGTTTGTATATTTTGGAAATTAAGCCCTCGTCGGTAGCATCATTTGCAAATATTTTCTCCCAGTCTGTAGGTTGTCTTTTTATTTTGTTTATGGTTTCCTTTGGTGTGCAAAAGCTTATAAGTTTGATTAGGTCCCATTTGTTTATTTTTGCTTTTCTATTGCCTTGGGAGACTGACCTTAGAAAACATTGCTATGATTTATGTCAGAATGTTTTGCTTATGTTCTCTTCTAGGAGTTTTATGGTGTCATGTCTTATATTTAAGTTTTCAAGCCATTCTGAGTTTATTTTTTGTATGGTGTGAGGGAGTATTTTAACTGCATTGATTTACATGCAGCTGTCCAGCTTTCCCAACACTGCTTGCTGAAGAGACTACCTTTTCTCCATTGTATATCCCATGAAAGACTTTTGAGTAGGTGGATGATATGCACAGCAGTGTTTTGAGGATACCTTACTGTAGCATATAACAGGAATTGGAATCAGGGAGACTAGGAGCAAGATCTGTTGGTTATAGACTGCAGTAATCCTGGCAAAGACCTAGAATAAGGGAGTGACAAAAGGAGTGGAATGGGTGAAATAGATGAATCCTGGAAGGACTTTGTGATGACAGAGAAAAGAAAAAGGACATCTTATAGATGAATCTGAGATTTGTCTGGACTCCTCAGAGATTCATAGTATCTTTTATAGTGTTAGAATCTGTAGATGGGGCAAATATATGGGAAAATGACATTTGATTTGGGCATATTGAGTTTGTGTTGGTGGTAGGAATCCAGAAAAATGTTCATCCAACTGTTGAAATTGTAGGTCTAAATCTCAGGGAAAAGGTCAGTCTTTGGAGATTCCTTATCAGATGCTCATAAGTAGTTGGACTCATTAGAGCAGTTAGTCTCAGTGAGATGGCGTAGGCCCCAGTGCTATTCCTGTGTAGCTGTGTATCACTTGTGGGTTTTTTCCCAAACTACTCCACTTTCCTCCTTCCACCATTAGGATTTATACATTCAAATATTTGTTGAGAACTTATGTAATTGTCACTATGATAGATGCTGATGACTGTATTGAGAGTGGTGAGGTCTCTAAAGGAGAGAAATTGGTAGTCTAAAGTATTTTTATTTAAAAAAAAAGGTAGAAAATTGATAAAGTATCCAACTTAGGCTGGAAAAAGTATTTTTTAAATAAAAAATAAACCCATAGATAGTGAAAGAATGGAAATAATAAAGAATAAACCCATAGATAATGAAAGAATGGAAATAATAAAGATAAGATAAATTAGTAGAAAATAGAATATATGAGAGAATGAATAGAAATATAGAAAATGAATATATAATAGAGAAAATCAGTAAAACCAAAAGTTGGTTATTTGAAAAGACTGATAAAATTGACACTTCTGTAAAACCAATCAAGAGAAAAATGAAGCCACCAATTAGTATTACTAGGAATGATAAAAGACATGCAATAGCAGATGCTGCAGACATTAAAAATAAGGACAATTAATAAGTATATCAATAAATTTGAAAACCTAAATGACACAAACTCTTAGAAAATTGTGAATTACCATAGCTGACTTAAGAATTAGAATACATGAATAGTTCCATAACTATGAAATAAATTAATGTTGGAAAAATATTTCCATAAAGAAAACTCCAGGCTCATAGAATTCTACTGGCAAATTCTAGCAACATTTAAGAAACAAATTAAGCTTAGAGGCTGTGCTCTGCTATAAGAGAAGCCACTGCAATGAGAAGCCCACGCATCGCAATGAAGGTAGCCCCCATTCGTCACAACTGGAGAAGGCCCGCGTGCAGCAACGAACACCCAACACAGCCAAAAATAAATAAATTAAAAATAAATAAATTTAAAAAACAAAACAAAACAATGTGCTATTGGCACAGGGGTGGATTGGCAAATATACCAGAATAGACTCCAGAAACGGTCCTACCTGTAATATGGAAATGATGTGTGACATAACTGGCTTTGCTTTGTAGATTATTGGAGAACGGATGGAGTTTTCAGTAAACAATACTTAGACCGTTGGCTCTATATGGGAGGGAATAAAATTTGATTTCTGCTTGATTCCGTGCACAATAATCTCTTCCTGGGATTAAAAACTTAAATTTATTCATATAACAGATATTCATTGAGCACCTACTCTGTGGTTCTTTATACCTCATCTGCATGTTCTAAAGATACTCTTTTTAACCTATCCAATTTTAATAAAAGCACTTTTTTAAAAAACAAGTGGCCAGAGGAGGAGGAATAAAACCAGAATAATGTAAGTTGTTGGTACCAGTCTTTCCCACCCCAGCTTACCTTGAAGTATACAAAATACTGCAGATTGTAACGGTGGTTCACTGTGGCAGTTATTTTCAAATGCAAGGATGTTACATTTTGAAACATCAGAATTTGGAGAAGTTGGTGGGGTGTTAAATATAATTTTTAAAAGCACCTTCTTAAATTCTTTCCCACTATCTGGAAAATCACTGTGTGTGTGAAGTCACCAAAGCCTAGGGAAAAGAAGGTTGCAAAAGAGAATTGGTTGTAAATGTTGTATTATGAAATGATCCAGGAGAAGATGTCATGACGAATGTGAACGAAGAAAGCAATCAGATTTATTGAAATCATTAAAGAGAGCAATTTCCGTTCAGTGGGGACAGCAAGTGTAATTTGAAGTAAAAGAACATAGTTGTTGCAGAGTTTGCTGAGGGAAAGGTAAAGAAGAAAGGGGAAAAGACTAGCGGAGCAGGTGGAGAGTTGGTGCCAAAGAGGAGGGAGGTAGGTCCTAGAAGAACCAGGAGGGATTGGGATCAGTAGTTACAGGAACATTTTAAGGTAGAGTTAACTGTTTTATTCTCGACAAAGGGGAGAGGTTATAACTAAATGTGCTTGGGAGTGGAGGAGGTTTGGGACCTACTGAGGTAAATATGTGATGAGTATATAACGAGATAAATCACAGTAGGTTATGGAACATTAGGGCATAATTGAAGAAAGCATGAGTTTATTAGGAACCCAATTGTTTTGTTTTTATGAACTTCTTGAGCATTTCTCAGCAGGTTGGGAGCAGATAAATTGAATGGTGGTGCTGAACCTGCATTGAAGATAGGGCTAACTGGTATAACAATAAGTGTAAGGAATCGTATGTTTCTAAGGAAGACGTTCTGTGGTACAGGCCATTTAGGAAGTCAGATGGGGGATAATTTAGTTGGTGTATAGAAAGGAATTAAGGAATTAGAGTGCGTATTGAGGGCAAAGATCAGGTGTGAATGTGGGAGAGGAGGAAGGTATGACTCCTGTGGTCACAGAGGAAGAACACTGACTATAAAAGCTTAGATAATGTTTTGAGATTACCAGATAATCCATGGGGCTGATGAGAGCTTAAAGGCAGTGCAGTTTTGAGATGAAAGGTGAAGGATGACATAGGTGCATTCAAATCAGGAAGAGTAACCTAGAAGTAGTCTTACGTTTGGATTAAACAGGGTATTTGTAAATAATTTCTAGTCTAAAGCCAGGAATACTTCCAGCCTTACTAAATGTGGGATATTTAATTGGTAATGAGAGAGGAGATGGTTTCAGCAGAGTGTTAAAGAGGGACAAGGGTTTTCTGGGCACGTGCCGCTGTTGGATCATATTGAGATATAGCACAAGAGTTTTGATAGGTATGTCTGTAATAAAAGGATGGGTTGGATTAATTGAGATGTTAGAAGACAAGGAATCTCTATGTGTACTATTAAAGAGCTTTCAAGTACAGGATGAATAACTTAATGCTTGACCTCTCCTGGGCATTTGTATATACAATATTTTGTTTAGCATATTAATTAGACTATATAATATTCCTGAGATTGTAGTTTAGTTGTCAAAGGCCTGGAAAGATTCACTACTGAGAATTCATACACATGAAGGTCATATATTGTGACCTTAGTCATTAACTTAATGTCTCCCTATTTTTAGTCCTATCATTGATATTGTAAGATTCAAAACTTCATTTCAGTTATTTTGATATAAGTAATAGATGAAATTGTGAAGGGCTGATACACTGAAATCTTAAACTAGAACTCTCAACTGCCAGGTGTTTTTAAGAGCAGCCATCATAGAATGCCAGTTACCATTTGGAAGAGCTAACATTTGTTGACACCAGGAAGCCATTGTGAACTGCATTACCAATCAAGTGGCCCTAAAACCATGGTTTACTGGAGCTGAATCTTAGAAGACTGAGCTGAAGTAAATAAGGAAATTCAGATGGGTAATCAGTAAGGAATAAGCAGTTAGTGTTGCCTGAGTGGCCAAGGGGATAGATAGAAGTGGTGAGGAAAGAAAAGCAACAAGAGGGAAATTCGAGATAAAACTCAGTGCATTATAGTGTTTTATACAGTAACATAGCAGAAGAGTATTATAGTAGAAAGCCATCTTATCCAGCAACTTTTGGGTTATACGATAAAGTCAGAAGATATAAGTGCACTAACGCTAAAAGAGAAGATAATTGTCTCCGCATGTCTAGAAAAGGGTGCTTGTTAATATTTTAATGTAAGTTTGTGGTAAAGGCTTATACCTAATGTATAAAGATAATTCTTCAAATTCTTTGCTATTTCCTACTTAAATGTATTTTTTAAAGCTTTATATCAATTTCCTCTATCTACACTTAAAATTGGAATACTTCAGCTATGACCTCAGTAAAAGTTTTTGAGATAAGTTGAATTAGTTCATCTTTGTTTTTTCACTCTTGTTGTGCTATCTCTAACTTTCTAAAATTATTCTTCCAGAAGAACAACCAATTTTATGAATCTTTTAGAACCTTTATGAAATGAGTGTTTCTATTCTGCTGCTCCTTTACTCCATTTCCTCCTTCCTCATTCTAGGCAGAAATATTAGTTCACTATTTCCTATTTCCCCACTTCTTTACTTTTTAAATTATACTTTACATGGAGAAAAAGTGAAATAGAGTGTAAGGATAAAAAATACTATGAAACAGTTGAAAAGATGGGTATAAAGTAAAAAGTAAGTTTCCCTCCTACGTCTGATTCCTCACCCACAGTTCACCGTTTTCCCTCCTCAGAGTGGGAGAGACCCACTTTAAAAACCAAGCAAATGTGGGTGACTAGAAAGTATAATTGTCATTAAGCTGTAAACAGTAAAGCATTGCATGAGCATAAGCCATTTTTCAAGTAGTCCAATCATAATTTTGTTTTTCTAGGTAAAACATTTTAGAAATAAGGGCTCAGTTAGATGTGTCAAAGCTAGACAATTGGATAACTTGTTCCTGGAACACAGTTTGGTACTGGTATGATGTGTTTTGGGGTGCTTTCTTTTCATTTACTTGTGTGTTAAGCATGTTCTGCTCTCCCAAATGAGAAATGTTAGTGTTTTAACAGAACATGAGCTTTGAAATTAGATCAGAGTTTGAGCTCTGGTAATGCTAATTCATAGCTGTGTAATCTTGCCAGTTCTTTACATTTCTCTGACCCTTGAGTTCTCCATCTGAAAAATGAGAATAATAATAGCTACTTCTCAGGATGGTTTCAAGGGTTGATTGTAAACCATATCCAGCACAGTGCCAGGAATGTGGTAGGTGCTCAATAAACGTTAATTTTTTTTTCTCTTTCCTATCAATGTTATTAATGCAACCTGAAGACATTGTTAAATGGAACTCCTGTTGTGGAGAAAAGATTCTAGGTAAACTCAACTATAGCATTTTCTGTCTCTATAAAGTAAACAACATAGTTGATAATTTTTATTTAGGAAATTCCAAATATAAATAAAGGTAGCAAGAGGCAGTTGTGGCCTAGAGTAAAATTTTAAGGGCAAGTAGCTAATAGAGAGAAAAGCATGGTTTCTCAAATACTGACATTTTGGACCAGATGATGGGGGTGGGGAGGCAGAATATCCTTTGCCTTGATTGTTTAGCAGCATCCCTGTCTCTGCTGACTAGATACCAGTAGCACTGCCCCACCCACCCAAGTTGTGACAACCAAAAGTATTTTCAGGCATTGCCAAATGTCCCCTAGGCGGCCAAAATCACCCCTGCTTGAGAACCACTGTATTAGAGCATGGCCTAAAAAGAACACATGTGGGATGGCTTCACATTTATAGAAGAACAAAGGAAAAGAAGAGAAATTAATGCTATTATAGGTACAGAAAACAGGATACTGTTCATAGCTGACACATTTAAAGTCAGTGAAAGAGAAGATATTTGTAAGAAAGAGATAAAAGAATTTGGAAAGGCTGCTTTATCCATTGATTCAGAGGTGTGGCTAAATAGGAAAAATGATGTGGTTCATAGCACTTTTTTTAAAAAAAAGTGTGGTATTGCTAGGATATGATCAACACACATCCTGATCCTCTAACCAGTCTATAACTATAATGCTGTATGATGTGATTTTTTTTAAGAGTAGCAATACCCCTGACAAATAGCAAGATTATATATAATCAAAAGTATTCTAGGAAAATGTAACAACAAAAATGTAGGTAAATATGATTTACCAGAGTACCTTCATTTCTAAAACTGTTCACTTAATTGAAATTTGGATATATTATGTCTAGATTTTTAAAGACTTTTTAGTTGCTACAAACTCCAGTCATGTAACTGAGGAAACCAAGGTAATATATATGATGGTTAGAGTATAGGCTCTAGAGTTGGGACTGCCTGGATTCGTATGTTGCCTCTTCCATTTGCTAATTTTTAACCTAAGACAAATAACAGTCTGAGCTACGCTTCAGTTTCTTTTTCTGTGTTGGGGAGAAATTGTACCTACTTCATAGGATCTCTCTGAGGATTCAATGAGTTAATCCATCTACAGTATTTTGGCGTAATATTTGGCACACTCAGTAAATGTTTTACTGTTAACATTATTTTTATTTTAGTTGAAAGCTGTGTTGCTTTGCTAGAGCTTATAGCTTTAAGGCTAGTTTTGCCCAGCTCTAAAAATATATGCAAGTATACTTCTAATTGAAAATTATTTTTATTATCTCTGGTTGTGTAGCCCCAAGCATTGACTTTAAAAAGGATAGTATCTCAGAACAATTTGAAATTAGTTAGGTTGAACACCTGTTGTAGATATATGGGTAATTTGAGGAAAGTTGGGCACCAGTTTTCAGATACTCTGTCAATTGAAGGAAAGAAACTCCAGTTGTCCATTTCTTGATAGCCTTAACTCCTCGATCTTTCATCTTGAGGCTTCATTTTCACCTGTCATGATAATCCTGCTAGGAAAGAAATCAAGTTGGACCTTAGAATCTCATTGGAGCAATGAGAGGCCATGTATATATCTCTTCGATCATGTACCCTATTTTCTCATTTCCCAAAAGCTGGTTTAAATTGCCCTGGTTTCTGTAGAGTAGACCTTCAAATCTGTTTTTACTTAAGGACTTAAGAATGGGGAAGGATGAAACAAGTGGCATAGAATATCTCTGGAAAATCTTGTATGTCTGTTCATTGCTCTTTAGACTTCGCTACATGTTATGGAGTGCCAGTGTCTAAATATCAAACTAAAGGAGGTTGCTTGTTTTTCCTTTCTAGGCAGAAAAATTAATGAAGCAAATCGGTGTGAAAAATGTGAAGCTTTCAGAATATGAAATGAGTATTGCTGCTCATCTAGTAGACCCTCTTAACATGCATGTAGGTATCTTTAATCTTATTTAATATTTTTTTTGTCTAGCATTTTGTATCAAGAGTCCCAAAGACCATGACCAGGTTTGATGATTCTCTAGGAGGAATCACAGGATTCAGTGTAGTCATACTCCTGGATATAATTTACTACAACAAAAGGATACAAGGCAAAATTAGCAAAGAAAGAGGGGCATGGGATGAAGTCTGGAGGAAGTCAGGCACCAGCTTCCAAGAGTCTTCTAGTGAAGTCACACAGGGTGCACTTAATTCTTTCAGCAACAGGTTATGAGAACACCTGTCAAATGCTATCTACCAAAGAAGCTCATTAGAGACTTAGGGCCCAGGGCTTTAATTGGGACTGGTCACATAGACTGCATCTTCCTAACATGTGAAAATTCTAGACTCCCATAAGCAAAACATGTATCCACCATAAACCATATTGTTTGCACAAACAGTTTAGGCACAGTGAGCTGTTCTCATCAGGAAAATGGAGGAAACTCTCCCCCGAAATCTAAGTATCTCCCATACTCCAGCCAGGGGCTAGCCTTGCAAGCAGGACTTTCCAAGGATAATCGTCTCGGGCCTGCTGTGTTAACTTTTTTTGTGCACATTTGTTTAGTTAAACCTGTACTTTTATATATTCACCTTTGTGGCATATAAAATTACTGCTTTAAGTCATGTGGATAGTTGACTTGGAGTTCAAATCTAGATTTTTTTATGAGGTATGATAGACAACACAAGATTCTGAATCCCAGTTTTTCCATTTATGGCCTTGGTAAATTATTTTCTCTTTGAGTTTCAGTTCCCTCATGTATAATCCAGGGACAATGTAATACCTGCTCTACCTACTTCTAAAGGATTATTTTGAGCATCAGATTAATGTAATTTATAAACTCTAAAATCCTCTGTGAATATTTTGTAACAATAGGTGTAAATAAGTAGAGTGAAATACAATATCCTTATCTCCAAATCTAGGAAATAAAAATCTACAATGTCTATTAATATCTGTGTGCACAGAGACATACATGCCTTTCCAGGATTAATCCTCCGTTTGAAATGAACTCAGTTCTTTGTTATAGCTACAAGTGAAAGTCAGTGATGATTTTTTCAGATCTGGCTGCGCTTTTTCACGTTTTTTTTATGGTGGAAAATAAATGTGTTGTAAATATTGCTTCCGAACAGCCCCACCTCCAGCCCCTTTACTCTTCCAAGTTAAAGCTAGGTTGTTTTTGTTTGTTTTTCAGGTCTTTTTCAGTTAGTTTATCCAGTGCCCACCCCCCAAAAAATTTTTTTAAGCTGAGTCAGAAGGATTTAAAATACACAAGCTGTTATCAGTTTTGAAAAAATGTATCCCCGTTTACTCTCTATAAAGATAAAAGACAAGTTTTGACACAGTTTACTTTTAATTAGTAAAATTCAGAAGCCCAGTTTGGTGAGTATAAGCCTTATTTCTAAATTCATTCTTATTATGTTTGACAGCATCATCTGTGAATTAGGCCACTCAGCTAGTGCTGAACTGTCTGTCAGAGCTGGCTCTCATTTTTCTTGGCAGAGTATTTCCTCATCTTAATGGAGTGAGGTCAGCTTATTAGATCCTAAAACTCAGAGTTTTGAGTGTTGGACCTAGGGCCTTTTTTTTTTTTTTTGGAATAGGTAGTTGACTATTAAATTTCAGCTCATGGTAGTTTAATAATTTCAGTATTGCTTAAAAGTGCTTATATTAATATATCATTTTAAACTTTTATTATTTAGGTATAATTAAGGCTTACCATTTGGGGGGATTCTTTTTTACTTGGGTGAACATACATTAGCTGTAAAACTTCATGCTGACCTTAACTTTTACCAGGTTACTTGGAGTGATATAGCAGGTTTGGATGATGTCATTACGGATCTGAAAGACACAGTCATCTTACCTATCAAAAAGAAGCATTTGTTTGAAAATTCCAGGCTTTTGCAGCCTCCAAAAGGTATGGTAAAACTTTATATTTGCTAAAGCATTAAAAATCTGGAACACATGGAAACTTTCTGCCATTATAGAACTGGTGTTTTTGAAGTTGGGTTTTCAAGAGACTGCTGAGATCCAGTGAACTGTTTTATAAATAATGATTTTTAAATAATTGCTTATTCTTAAGCTTCCAAATTTAGGTAAAGTTTTTCCCCACAGTTACATATCAAAATAATCCCTTTATTTCAAATTCATTTTTATTACTTACAGGAAAATGAATTAGGGAAATAGAGGATAAAAAAAGATTCAAAGTAACAGTATGGGTTTTTGTCTTCAAGATAAGACTTCTGGTTGTTTCATGATTCTAGTGATTTTTTTTTCCTCTTGGTAATTTTATTTTAGATTGCAGTGGTAGTTTTTTGTTTGGTTTTGTTTTTAAGGAAATAGTGAACTACAGATGAACTAGAAATTAAATACTACTTATTTTTAAGGGAAACATTTTCTTATTCCTAGTTAGTGATTACTTCAAAAGCCTTGGAACTCAAGAATTGAAAGTATTTATAACTACATCCTTAAATATAATACTTTTATTATTGGCCATTCATATATTGATCATGTTTAAGACTTGTTAAAGGCGATTCAAATGTAGCTTACGTGATAATTGACAGTGAGATCTGTAGAAGTGTGTTGCCATGGCTTTCAAATACAAACGCTGTAGCGTAGCTTATTTAGTAGAAGCTTCTAGTAGAAGCTTCTCTTTATTGTATTGCCATGTAGTAGAAACTTCTCTTTATTGTATTGCCAAAACTAGAGAGGTTGCTAGTCAAGACTGAAATCAAATTATTAGACAAGTGCATTTCTCAGAAAAGGATCTTTAGAAATATCAAAATAACATGTATAAGTTGTAGTTTATAATCTTACTAATTTTGCAGCTATATCAAAAAGTGCATTAATTTATATTTCAAAGATAATTGAAGCCAATAACTGTACATTTTTATGAAGTAGAAAATTTTTGTTTCTGGTAAATAGAGGCTGACAGTTACCACCAAAAATGGCATTCTCTTTTTGTTAACTAAAACAACAAATCTGTTTTTTATGTATTTTACTTTCTGAAACAACAAAGCTACTTTTTTTCTAACAAGAAGCATTTACTCTATTGTGATTTAAAAAGAAATTTTTTTCCCCCAAAGAAAATTTCAAATGATTTATCTGAGCCCAGATCAAGAGTAAGGCAAATGTTGGATTACTAAGTTCTTCAGTACCCTCTTGCAGGTTGTTTATAGTGTGAACAAGAAAGAACTTTTGTCAATTTTTATGTCTCATTTTCACAATGTTAATGAATTTAGGAAATTTTTTTATGCTGTTAGAGAAAGCTTTTCTCATCAGTGATGGCTTAGGCCAGGTAACTGGGTGACTTCACCAGTTGGACTTGGTTTAAAGCCCCAATTAGCATAGCAGATACCAAATTATGAGGGAGTACTTTAACAGCCTTATGTAAATCTGCTTTTTATTTAAAAGCATTATCTAAAACTGAAGGTGGTTCCTATGTGTATTTAAATTTTTTTTTAAGTTACATGAGTATTTCCTTATTATGTGATCTAAAAGTTTTACTATTTGAGCTTTTTCAGCTTTGCATTTTTGGAAAATTTTTTACCAAGAACAAAAGTTTGAAAAATCATTGATTTACTTTTTGACCCCCAACATAAATTGGATATTGGTGTACAGAAGCAGAGTATACAATCAGTTGCATACCATACATGTTCCATTTGGGAACTGGAAATAGGTTACGTAGCTTAGACTCATTGCTTTATTGCCAATTTTATGTTTTCCTTAGTTCATTGCTATCTAAGCTGAAATTGATCACTGCCTCACAGACTATAGAAAGTTAATTTGAGAATGATTTGTTATGTCATGAATGTGTGACACGTGATAATCATACTTAGTAACGTATAAAGATATGGTGTCACTTATTGGTTACAAGAACATGCCATAAAATACTGATGGTTGCATTAAAAAATGTAACCCTTTCTTCCCCCCAAACATTTAAAAATTTGCAATAGTTAAAATTCCATTTGAGGGACTTCCCTGGTGGTCCAGTGGTTAAGACCCCATGCTCCCAATGCAGGGGGCCTGGGTTCGAACCCTGATCAGGGAACTAGATCCCGCCTGCCACAACTAAGAGCCCCGGCACAGCCAAATAAATATTTAAAAAAAAAAAAAAATTAAAAAAAAAATCCATTTGAATGCTGTATGGTCCTTCTATAAAATCTGAATTCAGTAATCATTATTTTGGCACATAACTTTTATGCTTGTGAATGTCATCATACTCCATGTTTTGATGCATTCTTTAAAATGTAGATAAGAAATATATGTTTTGAAAGATGGACTTTCTGAGGTCACAAAGGCCTATAACTCCCCCCCCCCCCCCCACCCAGTACTCTGTATTTAAGTAGTTTTACAGATATTTATTTTTCCACCATTTGGACAAATTTTTTATTAAACCTTGAAAGTAAATAAACTAGTCCGAAAAAGGAAGAAAGAAAAGTTGGTCACTAATAAGATAATATATTTTTCACTAATGAGGATTATCTCAAATTTGGATTTGTTTGTCCCAATACTTCTTTTCTTCCTCATCCTAAATCTTTATTTGCATGCAGTACTTAGGAAGTGAAGCCTTTGTCCAAAACATCCATCTTAAAGAGGGGTTTGAAATTTTAAGTCTCTACAAAGTACAAAATAATAAACACATTTTTAATTCTGTTGAAAATGGTTGTAAAAGTATCAGACTAAGTTCTAAAAACTAGTTAAAATGTTATAAAACTAATAATTAAAGCTAAATGCCTCACATTCATTTGCAGAACCACTCGTTTATCTTCATAAATATTAACATGGTGGACTCCACTTCAACAAAGGATATAGAAAACGTGCCATTTTCAAATAATATTATTGCTGTACTCACTGATAAAGTATCAGATGGGACAACATGAATCTTAGTGAAGCTTAAGATACATACAGAAATGGGGATTAAACAGTTGAATAAATAATTTTAAAGCTAACATTCATGTAATTACCACCCAGGTCAAGAAGTGAGCATTGATTGTTCCTCATGTGAACCTTATCTGTCACAGCTCCATCCTCCAGAAGATTATGAAATCCAAAAGTTTTCATTGCATGTTAAATTTTCAGACATTAGTAAATAACTGCTCAATTAATAATACTAATTATAATCCCTGAAATAATTAGAAAAACTTAATCCTACTAGGAGGTACCAAAACTAAACTATCAGGAATAAAATATTCAAACTGATAAATGAATACTTTGAAACAAATCTGACAGTCTGAGAGTATTCCATGTGTTTATGAAGTGATGGTGTAGCTGCAAAGTCAACAAAATATGAAGACTTTTGCATCATTAGTTCTAAAAACCTGAGATTCAAGTAATACATATTAAAAGTTTGCTAGTAGACCTGCATTCCATATTAAATTATATGATCAAAATAATAAATGTAATAATTCCATATGTTATCCCATATGTTTTCAGCTTCACTTGAATTCGATGGCATTAGACTATATTCTGTATTGTTCACATGAGCCATCTAAAAGTATCAGTAGAAGGTTCAAATTTAACTGACTTAACTGAACTTTTAGTACCTAAATGAACGTAATTAAAAAATGCAAGGACTCCTTGACAAAATTAACATATACTGGCAGTGCTTATGGATTAAAATTTTTAAATCAGCTTTAGAAGGGTTTAATTTAAAATGATTAAACATGAATTAGTTGAATCTTGAAGAATTATTAAGACCACTAGAAATATCTATGTGTGCTTGAGGAGGAGTTTGAACATTATTTTGAAATGTTTGGCATGAAAAAAATTTGGTAGGTTATAGAACCAAGCTCAAGTTTCTCATTTTTAAAAAAATGTAAGTTTGGCGGGGGGAGGTTTATATAAAGTACTTACTTTTCTTCCCTCATATTTTGTTTTTTATTTTTATTACATAATAGAAATATTTTGTATAACTCCAAATTCTCTCCATTTTACCCCAGCATGCTGCCTAAATTGTATTTATTTATTTATTTATTTATTTGGTCATGGTGTGTGGGATCTTAACTCCCCAACCAGGGATGGAACCCAGGCCCCAGCAGTAAAGCACCGAGTTCTAACCACTGGACCGCCAGGGAGTTCCCAATATTGTCATTCTTTAAGTGCTATTACATGAGAAAAGTCGAGAAGCTCTAGATTAAGGAAATATTTAAAGAAGTTTGCAGATGATGATTTTTGTCAGCCCTGTCTGTAAATGATCTGTAGTCAGGGCCGTAATTTTAGTATTATATTAACTTAGAAAATGCTACCTCATTTTAGATGAAAAACAGTTGGTGATGATTCCCCAAATTTCTCAAGACCTCAGTCTGTTTAGATCTTTTATATATTAAAAGACTTACCTTAAATTGCATTTAGCAGCAAATTGCTGTCAGTGGAGACTCTAGGTTAATAATATAGTTTTATTCCTAGGAAATTAAAACAGGAGTGACTGGTGATTTCTTTTTAAGAAAAGATCATTATCTTAAGTCTCTGAGCAATAGCAAAACAGTGTTTTCTACGGTCTATTTTGAAGTTGTTCATTTTCTCTGGGCTGTTGTCATTGTGCTATAGGGCTCTTAGCTTGTGAAGGGGAAGGGCATTAGATGATTTTATTTGTCAACCATTGATCAAGAGGTGTGAGTTTGGATGTCAAGATGATTGTCTTTAATATCCTGAACCGGACCATTTCATGAAGGGAGGAAGCACAAGGGTGCTGTAATCCCCAATACATGTCATCACTGACACAAACTTAGAATATAGCACCTTCCTTTCTACTATAAGAAAAGATTAATAAAAATGGAAGTGAATATTGCGAAAAAGTTTCATGTGGACAGAATTAATATTATGTTGATTTTCCCATAAACTAGCAAATATCTCTTTCTCTTAAAGGAAATAATAAAATAACATGTTAATTTCCAGGTGTACTTCTCTATGGGCCTCCAGGCTGTGGTAAAACGTTGATTGCCAAGGCTACAGCCAAAGAAGCAGGTTGTCGATTTATTAACCTTCAGCCTTCAACACTGACAGATAAGTGGTATGGAGAATCTCAGAAACTGGCTGCCGCTGTTTTCTCCCTTGCCATAAAGCTACAGCCTTCCATCATCTTTATAGACGAAATAGGTATGCTATGTTTTTAAACAGTATGCAGTGGGCTTTCGTGTACATGTTTCCTCATGCATATGTTTGTCCAGGGTAGATACCTAGAAGTTGAACCGTTAGGTTGTGTGATGTGTCCATCTTCAACCTCACTAGGATTACCAGTTCTTCAAAGTGATTATACCCGTTTACACTCTGACCAGTATACAGTTTGTTTCCCTACATAGTCCCCCAAAACTTATCTTTTCAGGCAGTATCATTAATTTTTGTCAACTTAAAGAACAAAAATTATGTCATCATTGTTTTGTGTTTCCCTGCTTACTAGTAAATTTATGCATCTTTTAACATGTTGACTAGCCATTTAGGTTTCCTTGCTTGTAAATTGCCGGTTTTTCTTTGGGGTTATTTGCAGTTTTCTTAGTAATTCTTTGATGATGTTTTATTATGATTGCAAATATTTTCTAGACTGGCTTATCTTTTCACTTTATGATAGTTTCTTTTATGGAGATTTAAATTTAAATGTAGTTACATTTATCAGTTTTTTTACTTTATGGCTTATACTTCTTGTGTCTGGTTTACAAATCCCTTCACTACCTCCATAAATACTCTCCTTTTTAAAATATATAACATGAAGTAGGAATCTAGTTTAATTCCTTGCCATATGGACAGTCAACTTATAAATAGATCATCTTTCTCTGTATGTCATGACTTTTATATTAGTGGGCTTTTTCTCTATTTTATGGATCATCTATATTTTTATTATAATTTATATATTATAATAAAGCTACAGTAATTAAAACTGTAGCTTTGAATAAATTTACTATTATAATTATATGTAATATGATAAGCTATATAGAAATATATATAAAGATAGGTATAGATATAAAGTATTTTGGTTACTTGTTTGCCTTGTGTATCTTTCTCATCAATTTATTCCATTTATTTTGGATTTTTGCTTTGACTTTTGCACAAAGGAGCATATAGCTGGATTTTTAAAACTTTTAATCTAAGGCTCTTTAACCAGGAACTGTGGTCGGTTTGCTTTCATTTTGATAGCTGATATATTTAGATTTATTTCTACCACATAACTGTGTGCTTTTTATGGATATTTACCAATCTAGTGGACTTTTGCACTTTTTTAATTCCCTTTTCCCTCACACAGGTTTAGAAGTTATGTACAGTTGACCCTTGAACAACAGGTTTGAATGGGTCCACTTATACGTGGATTTTTCTCAACAGTAAAAACTCTTATCACCACATGAACTGCAGCTACGGAGGAACCGTGTATATAGAGGGCCAACTGTAAATTGTATGTGGATTTTGGACTATGGAAAGGCTCAGCGCCCATAACTCGTACCTTCTTCAAGGGTCAACTGTATTCTTTTTCTTTTAGCATGCATTTAGCACAGCTACTTGTCTTAAAAGTCTAGGCTAATTATTTCTCGCATCTTGCCAAATAATACAGGGACCTTAGAACTCTTGGATACTAATCATTCCTCTCATCTCTTATATGTTTTTGTTAACAGTTTCTCTTGTTTTTTACTTTTCCATATTGTTATTTTTATACTGGCAGTGCTTGTTTAGAGATCCACTTTACCAATTATTTTGCTCACTATTACTTCTTGCACCTGCCTTTTCTGGATTTAATTTCCTTCTTACTGAAGTCTGTCAAAATTCTTTCAGCAATGATTGTGAGTACAGTGAGTTGTCTTTGAAAATGTGTTGACTCTGTTTTTATTGTTAAATGATACAGAATTATTTTCTTTCAGCATTTTAAAGCCAAAAGTTTGTTGTCTTCCAGTCTTTCTTGTCGCTTTTGAGAATTCTGCTTATAGCCTAATATTTCTTTGTAATTAATCTATCTTTTCTCTCTAGTTGCTATTGAATATTGCAAGACTTCTGTTTTATTATATATATATTTTTTCTTCAACTCTCTACTTAATTTTGAGTCATTTCCATAGTTGTAGCATCTAGTTCTCTACCATATTTCGTCAGTTCTAAAACATACAGTTTTATTTTAGTTTTTTACATTTTAACATCCCTGAAATGGGGATAGCATGTTATAATTTAATTGGCAGTAGTTAAAATTTTTTGTCGATACATAAAATAATGGTGAAACTCAAGTCAGTCAGTCATTGAGTAAGTAATAAAAAGCGATTCTTTGCTTGGCTGTGTTCAATCTTGCAACAATTGGGTTTGTATTCTGCCAATCATATTTGAATTTTAGAAGTTCTGTTTATTTTTCAAATTTATCTATTTTCACTATAACTTGCTCTTCTGTTAAAATTTCAATCCCTTTTATGTCTTCAAATTTTTAAACTTTTTTTTTTGCGGTACGAGGGCCTCTCACTGTTGTGGCCTCTCCCGTTGCGGAGCACAGGCTCCAGACCTGCAGGCTCAGCGGCCATGGCTCACAGGCCTAGCCACTCCGTGGCATGTGGGATCTTCCTGGACCGGGGCACGAACCCGTGTCCCCTGCATCGGCAGGCGGATTCTCAACCACTGCTCCACCGGGAAGCCCACATACTATTTTTATATAGTTCTTTGGATTGTTCTGTTTGAAATTTTACTTCTTTATATTGTTAACTCTCTTTCATAGTGATTTGTTTCCGTGTCTCATTTCTAACTCTAGATTGCTTAGGACTTGCTTTTATATGAGAATTCTGTGTTGCCTAAAATAATCCAGAGTAGTTTTTCTGTCTTCCACCTAGAGGCTTTAGGCTCTAATTTCTCGATGCTCCTAAACTGAATGACAGTTTGAATTTAGACTTCAAGCCTGAGAGAGAGCCCCTGTGATCTTGGTTTTTAATTTTTCAGGGGGGACATATTTCCCTCCAGAGCCCAGGCCAAGACAGACAAGCGTCCTTAACTCCCTGTAGTGGTGAGCAGAACTTTTTTTCTTGTCTATACTTTCTGTGAGTGTACATCCTTTTGGGCATCTCGGCTTCAGCATGGATATTAACACCAAAGCAGAACCTCCTGATGCTACCCGTGCATACCTGTTGTGTACACAAACACACACACAAACAGTGGCATAATCATCTCAAAATCTCACCATTCTTTTTTTCAGTTCTCTCTTTTCCTGATCTCCAGGATTTTTTTTCTTTCCTTCTTGCAATCTCAGATATTCAGTAACCTTTTTTTTTAATTACTGAACTTTATTTTTTAGAACAGTTTTAAGTTTACAGAAGACTTGAGCAAAAAGTACAGAGTTCCCATATCCCCACACACACACACACACACAGTTTCCCTGTTATCAGTACTTTGTGTTAATGTGATATATTTGTTATAATTAATGAACCATTATTGGTATGTTATTAATAACTAAAATCCAGAGTTTATATTAAGGTTCATTCTGTGTTGTACAGTTCTGTGGTCTTTGACAAATGCATAGTATCATGTATATACCCTTACAATATCAGGCAGCATAGTTTCACCACCCTAAAAATCCCCTGTGCCCTACCTGTTCATCCCTCTCAAACTCCTCCCTCCCAAACTCCTAGCTGCACTGTCTCTATTGTTTTGCCTTTTACAGAATATCATACAGTTGGAATCATGTAACATGTAGTTTTCTCAGACTGGCTTCTTTCACTTAGCAATATGCATTTGTTTCCTCCATTATCTTTTTATGGCTTGGTAGCTCATTTCTTTATATTGCTGAATCATATTCCATTATATGGTTGTACCACAGTTTGTTTATCCATTCATCTATTAAAGGACCTCTTGGTTGCTTCCAGTTTTGTGCAATTATGAGTAAAGCTGCTAACAACAGAGATATGCAGGATTTTGTGTGGACTAAAGTTTCTAACTCAGCTGGGTAAATACCTAGGAGCTCAATTGCTGGATTGTATGGTAAATCTGTGTTTAACTTTGTAAGAAACTACCAAATGTATTTCAGAGTGGCTATTTGCACTTAAAAGTTCCACCAGCAGTTCTACCATTTTGCAGTTCTACCAGCAGTAAATGAGAGGTCCTGTTTCTCCACTCCTCTTCAGCACTTGGTATTACCAATTTTTTGGATTTTAGCTATCCTAATAAGTGTGTAGTGGTGTCTCGTTTTAATTTGCACTTCCCCAGTGACGTATATTGTTGAGCATCTTTTTTTTCATATGCTTATTTGCCATCTGTATATCTTCTTTGGTGGGGTCTCTGTTCATATCTTTTGCTCTTTTTTTTTTTTTTTTTGAAGGTGGATTTTTTTTTTTAATTAATTTATTTTTGGCTGTGTTGGGTCTTCGTTTCTGTGCGAGGGCTTTCTCTAATTGTGGCGAGTGGGGGCCACTCTGCATCGTGGTGTGCGGGCCTCTCACTGTCGTGGCCTCTCTTGTTGCGGAGCACAGGCTCCAGATGCGCAGGCTCAGTAGTTGTGGCTCACGGGCCTAGTTGCTCTGCGGCATCTTCCCAGACCAGGGCCCGAACCCGTGTCCCCTGCATTGGCAGGCAGATTCTCAACCACTGCGCCACCAGGGAAGCCTTTTTGCTCATTTTTTAACTGGGTTGTTTTCTTGTTGAATTTTAAGAGTTCTTCGTATATTTTGGATACAAGTCCTTTATCAGATATGTTTTTATACAATAAATGTTTTTTTCCAGTCTGTGGCTTATCTTTTCTCTTAATAATGTCTTCCACAGGGCAGGAATTTTATTTTTAATAAACTCCGACTTACACATTTTTTTCTTGGATGGATTGTGCTTTTGGTGTTGTATGTAAAAGTTCATCACCAAACCCAGGGTTCCCTAAATTTTCTCCTGTATTATCTTCATAAGTTTTATAGCTTTTTGTTTTACATTTCGGTCTGTGTTCTGTTTTGAGTTTTGTGAAATGTATAAGGTCTGTGTTGAGGTCTGTTTTTTTGCATATGGATGTCCGATTGTTCTAGCACTATTTATCAGATATGCATGAACTTTAAAAAAAAATCTTATTCAGTCTTTTTGTCAGTGTTTACATACATGTCTTTTTCCACCGTCTTCAGCATTCTGAGCTTTTATATTCAGTGTGTCTCGTGTAAGCAGTACACAGTTGGGTTTTGTGTTTTTTTAATCCAGTCTAATATCTTAAATAGGTAATTGCATACTCTAGACCATTTACATTTAATGTAACTACTGATATAGTTAGGTTATTTATACTTTGATCCAGCATTTTAAGTTTTTCATATTATTTTAAGCAGCCGTCTTGCCAGACCACTTCTTAGAAATGAAGATAATTTAAGAATAATTAATAGCAGAATTATGGTAGTTAAGTAGGCAGCTAAATTTACACAATTTATCTTTAAAAATAAGCAATTTTAAAATGACTAGATTTTATACATCCAGAATAAATGGGTACATTTATTGTACATGGTACAACACATGGTACAATACATGGTACAACAATGGTACATATTGTACACGATTAGAACTGTAAAAGAAAATAAAGGATATATGTTTGCCATCACAAAACTATCATGTCCCAGTAATGTGTTTTTGCTGTAATTACTTTGTAAAAAATTTTTTTGTTTTTTAAAGCTTGGACCCAGCACATTAAAAAGCATTTTCATGTCACTTGCATGTATGATTGACAGACTTCAAGTTTTAGTTTTAATGTTGAAATGTGAAAGTTATTGAGAAATGCCAGTGATTTGAAGGGATACAAGACAAAACATTTGAAACAGGATTGTACTGGAAAATACAGGATTTGTTTTTATTGTCTTTTTTCCATTCTTAGGATATACCACCTTTCAGTCCTTTCGTTCTAGACGGAAAATATTTTCCCCCTTCTAAAAGTATTTCATGTTCATTATAGATAATTTGGAAGACAGAAAAGAAATCAAGAGAAAATTAAAATTGTCAGTATCACTGAGAGATAACCAAAGTTATTAGCATTTTGGTGTATTTCATTAAAGGTTTTTTTACCCTGTATAACGTATATGTACATGCATGCCAGTATGTATGTTTTAAACCATTTCCTGTCCTATATTTTCCCACTTAATAGTGTTTTGAGATTTTCCAGTATCATTTTTATTTATTACCAGGAAAAATGTGTGAGGAAAAAGGATGTGATCCCATAATTAAGAACACATAGGATGCAGAGAACCTGGAAAGTTAGGACCAAAGCACACAGACTTTCGCTCTAAGACACTACATGATCCTTTTTTAGCCTCTCAGCACTAGATCCTTTACTTCTTTTATATATGTTGGTATGAATGTATTTTTAGGAAAGAAATGAGGATTGTGAATTGATTGTTTTAATTTGCTGGATAATTTGTCAAAGTAGTTATATCAGAATAATGTATGAAAAGGCATATTCGAACCCTTTTCTTTGTAATCTTTCGTAAAATTTTCAGCTTTTAATTAACGATTTGAAATTATGTAAAGAGTAATTTATTACTGATTTGTAAGGTTAAGGATTTTTTTCTTCTAGACTCCTTTCTACGAAACCGTTCAAGTTCTGACCATGAAGCTACAGCCATGATGAAAGCTCAGTTTATGAGTCTCTGGGATGGATTGGATACTGATCACAGCTGCCAGGTATTTGAAAGTAATCTGCTTTAATTTGTGTTATTCTTGGTGGTGGTGTTAATAGAAAATTTGGCTGCTTGTTAAGCTTATTTACAGAATTATTTTTCATAGCTTATACTTACCAATAAATGATGAGAATCTGAAAGAATATGATTTGTGTATATCTTCATCCATTTTGAGGGCTTTGTAATTAATAAAATGTTAAAAAGATTTCCCAAATGCTCAAAACAAATACAAGAATAAGAGAGAAAACCAGGGTATTAGAACCATCTATGTCAAGGAAAAGGAAGTGACAAGTGGTTATGAGTATTCTGTACACTTCGTTTGACTCTTATCATAAATCCTTATAGTCTTTACTCTCAGTTCTTATGTCACTTTTAAAATATATATATATAGTCGTGTGTATATGTTAATCCCAAACTCCTCATTTATCCCTCTCTCCCACCTTTCCCCTTTGGTAACCATAAGTTTGTTTTCTATGTCTGTGAGTCTGTTTCTGTTTTGTAAGTTCATTTGTATCATTTTTTTAGATTCCACATATAAGTGATATCATGTGATATTTGTCATTCTCTGTCTGAATTACTTCACTTAATGTGATAACCTCTAGGACCATCCATATTGCTGCAAATGGTATTATTTTATTCCTTTTCGTGTCTGAATAATATTCCACTGTATATATGTACCACATCTTCTTTGTCCATTCATGTGTCAGTGGGCATTTAGGTTGCTTCCATGTCTTGGCTGTTGTAAATTGTCCTGCTGTGACCTTTGGGGTGAATATATCTTTTCGAATTATGGTTTTCTCCAGATATATGCCCAGGAGTGGGATTGCTGGATCCTATGGTACCTCTATTTTTAGTTTTTAAAGGAACCTCCATACTGTTCTTCATAGTGGCTGTACCAATTTACATTCCCACCAACAGTGTAGGAAGATTCCCTTTTTTTCAAACCCTCTCCAGCATTTATTTTTTGTACACTTTTTAATGATGGCCATTCTGACTGGTGTAAAGTGATACCTCATTGTAGTTTCAATTTGCATTTTTCTAATAATTAGCAATCTTGAGCATCTTTTCATGAGCTTTTTGACCATCTATATGTCTTCTTTGAAGAAATGTCTATTTAGGTCTTATGCCCATTTTTTGATTGGGTTGTGTGTTTTCTTGATGTTGAGCTGCATGAGCTGTTCGTAATATTTTGGAAATTAATAATTAGATCCCATGTGTTTATTTTTGTTTTTATTTTCATTACTCTAGGAGGTAGATCCAAAAAGATCTTGCACAATTTATATCAAAGAGTTTACCTCTAAGAATTTTATAGTATATGGTCTTACATCTGGGTCTTTAAGCCTTTTTTTTAATTAATTTTTACTGGAGTATAGTTGCTTTACAATGTTGTGTTAGTTTCTGCTGTACAGCAAAATGAATTAGCTATACATATACATATATCCCCTCTTTTTTAGATTTCCTTCTCATTTAGGTCACCACAGTGCATTAAGTAGAGTTCTCTGTTCTATACAGTATGTTCTCAAGTTGTCTATTTAATATGTAGTATCATAGTGTATAGTGTCCATCCCAATCTCCCAGTTCCTCCCATCCCCCCTTTCCCCATTGATATCCATACATTTGTTCTCTACATCTGTGTCTCTATTTCTGCTATGCATATGAGATCATCCATACCATTTTTCTAGATTCCACGTATATGCGTTAATATATGATATTTGTTTTTCTCTTTCTGACTTACTTCACTCTGTATGACACTCTCTAGGTCCATCCACGTCTCTACAAATGACTCAATTTCTTTCCTTTTTTATGGCTGAGTAATATTCCATTGTATATATGTACCACATCTTCTTTATCCATTCCTCTGTTGATGGACGTGTAGGTTGCTTCCATGTCCTGGCTATTGTAAATAGTGCTGCTGTGAACATTGGGGTGCATGTGTCTTTTTGAATTATGGTTTTCTCTGGGTATATGCTCAGTAGTGGGATGGCTGGGTCATATGGTAGTTCTATTTTTAGTTTTTTAAGAAACCTCCATACTGTTTTCCATGGTGGCTGTATCAGCTTACATTCCCACCAACAGTGCAAGAGGGTTCCCTTTTCTCCACACCCTCTCCAACATTTATTGTTTGTAGATTTTTTGATGATGGCCATTCTGACCAGTGTGAGGTGATACCTCATTGTAGTTTTGCGTTTCTCTGATAATTAGTGATGTTGAATATCTTTTCATGTGTTTGTTGGTCATCCATGTGTCTTCTTCAGAGAAATGTCTATTTAGGTCTTCCACCCAATTTTTTGATGGGTTGTTTGTTTTTTTGATATTGAGCTGCATGAGCTGTTTGTATATTTTGGAGATTAATCCTTTGTCAGTTGCTTCATTTGCAAATATTTTCTCCCATTCTGAGGGTTGTCTTTTTGTCTCATTTATGGTTTCCTTTGCTGTGAAAAGCTTTTAAGTTTCATTAGGTCCCATTTATTTTTGTTTTTATTTCCATTTCTCTAGGAGGTGGGTCAAAAAGGATCTTGCTGTTATTTATGTCATAGAGTGTTTTTCCTATGTTTTCCTCTAAGAGTTTTATAGTGTCTGGCCTTACATTTAGGTCTTTAATCCATTTTGAGTTTATTTTTGTGTATGGTGTTAGGGAGTGTTCTAATTTCATTCTTTTACATGTAGCTGTCCAGTTTTCCCAGCACCACTTATTGAAGAGACTTTTTCTCCATTGTATATTCTTGCCTCCTTTGTCAAAAATAAGGTGACCGTATGTGTGTGGGTTTATCTCTGGACTTTCTATCCTGTTCCATTGATCTATATTTCTGTTTTTGTGCCAGTACCATACTGTCTTGATTACTGTAGCTTTGTAGTATAGTCTGAAGTCTGGGCGCCTGATTCTTCCAGGTCCGTTTTTCTTTCTCAAATTGCTTTGGCTATTTGGGGTCTTTTGTGTTTCCATACAATTTGTGAAATTTTTTGTTCTAGTCCTGTGAAAAATGCCAGTGGTAGTTTGATAGGGATTACATTGAATCTGTAGATAGATTTGGGTAGTATAGTCATTTTCACAATATTGATTCTTCCAATCCAAGAACATGGTACATCTCTCCATCTGTTTGTATCATCTTTAATTTCTTTCATCAGTGTCTTATAGTTTTCTGCATACAGGTCTTTTGTCTCCTTAGGTAGGTTTATTCCTAGGTATTTTATTCTTTTTGTTGCAGTGATAAGTGGTAGTGTTTCCTTAATTTCTCTTTCAGGTTTTTCATCATTAGTGTATAGAAATGCAAGAGATCTCTGTACATTAATTTTGTATCCTGCTACTCCACCAAATTCATTGATTAGCTCTAGTAGTTTTCTGGTAGCATCTTTAGGATTCTCTATGTATAGTATCATATCATCTTCAAACAGTGACAGCTTTACTTCTTTTCCGATTTGGATTCCTTTTATTTCTTTTTCTTCTCTGATTGCTGTGACTAAGACTTCCAAACTACGTTGAGTAATAGTGGTGAGAGTGGGCAATCTTGTCTTGTTCCTGATCTTAGAGGAAATGGTTTCAGTTTTTCACCGAGAATGATGTTGGCTGTGAGTGTGTCATATATGGCCTTTATTATGTTGAGGTAGTTTCCCTCTATGCCTACTTTCTGGAAACTTTATTATAAATGGGTGTTGAATTTTATCAAAAGCTTTTTCTGCATCTGCTGAGATGATCATGTGGTTTTTATCCTTCACTTTGTTAATATGGTGTATCACATTGACTGATCTGCATATATTGAAGAATCCTTGGATTCATGGGATAATCATGGTGTATGATCCTTTTAATATGTTTTTGGATTCTGTTTGCTAGTATTTTGCTGAGGATTTTTGCATCTGTGTTCATCAGAGATATTTGCCTGTAGTTTTCTTTTTTTGTGACATCTTTGTCTGGTTTTGATATCAGGGTGATGGTGGCCTCATAGAATGAGTTTCAGAGTGTTCCTCCCTCTATTATATTTTGGAAGAGTTTGAGAAGGATAGGTGGGCTGTTGTTTGTTAGAAGATTTTTAATCACAGTTTCAATTTCATTGCTTGTGATTGGTCTCTTTATATTTTCTATTTCTTTCTGGTTCATTCTCGGAAGGTTGTGCTTTTTGAGAATATGTCCATTTCTTCCAGGTTGTCCATTTTATTGGCATATAGTTGCTTGTAGTAATCTCTCATGATCCTTTGTGTTTCTGCAGTGTCAGTTGTTACTTCTCCTTTTTCATTTCTACTTCTGTTGATTTGAGTCTTCTTCCTTTTTTTCTTGATGAGTCTGGCTAATGGTTTATCGTTTATCTTCTCAAAGAACCAGCTTTTAATTTTATTGATCTTTGCTATGTTTCCTTCATTTCATTTTCATTTATTTCTGATCTGATCTTTATGATTTCTTTCCTTCTGCTTACTTTGGGGGTATTTTTGTTCTTCTTTCTGTAATTGCTTTAGGTGTAAGGTTAGGTTGTTTATGAGATTTTTCTTGTTTTTTGAGGTAAGATTGTATTGCTATAAACTTCCCTCTTAGAACTGCTTTTCCTGCATCCCATAGGTTTTGGGTCTTCGTGTTTTCATTGTCATTTGTTTCTAGGTATTTTTTGATTTCCTCTCTTATTTCTTCAGTGATTCCTTGGTTATTTAGTAGCATGTTGTTTAGCCTCCATGTGTTTGTATTTTTTAGTTTTTTTTTTCCTGTAATTGATATCTAGTCGCACAGCGTTGTGGTCAGAAAAGATACTTGATATGATTTCACTTTTCTTAAATTTACCAAGGCTTGGTTTGTGACCCAAGATATGGTCTATCCTTGAGAATGTTCCATGAGTACTTGAGAAGAAAGTATATTCTGTTGTTTCTGGATGGAATGTCCTATAAATAAATATCAATTAAGTCCATCTTGTTTAATGTGTCATTTAAAGCTTGTGCTTCCTTATTTAGTTTCATTTTAGGATGATCTGTCCATTGGTAAAGTGGCATGTTAAAAGTCCCCGACTATTATTGTATTACTGTCACTCTCTCCTTTCATGGCTTTTAACATTTGCCGTATATATTGAGGTTCTCCTATGTTGGTTGCGTATATATTTACCATTATTGTATCTTTTTCTTGGATTGATCCCTTGATCATTGTGCAGTGTCCTTCCTTGTCTCTTGTAACAGTCTTTATTTTAAAGTCTGTTTTGTCTGATATGAATAGCACTACTCCAGTTTTCTTTTTTTTTTTTTTTTTTTTTTTTTTGCGGTACCTGGCCCTCTCACTGTTGTGGCCTCTCCCGTTGCAGAGCACAGGCTCCAGACGCGCAGGCTCAGCGGCCATGGCTCACGGGCCTAGCTGCTCCGTGGCATGTGGGATCCTCCCAGACCGGGGCATGAACCCATGTCCCTTGCATCGGCAGGCAGACTCTCAACCACTGCTCCACCAGGGAAGCCCTCCAGCTTTCTTTTGATTTCAATTTGCATGGAATATCTTTTTCCATTCTCTCACTTTTAGTCTGTATGTGTCCCTCAATCTGAAGTGGGTCTCTTGTAGACAGTATATATGTGGGTCTTTGTTTTGTATCCGTTCAGCCAGCCTATGTCTTTTGGTTGGAGCATTTAATACGTTTTCATTTAAGGTAATTATTGATATGAATGTTCTTATTGCCGTTGGGTTAATTGTTTTGGATTTGTTTTTGCAGTTTTCTTTTCCTCTTTTGTTCTCTTGTGATTTGATGACTATGTTTAGTGTTGTGTTTGGATTCTTTGTATGTATATCTATTGTCGGTTTTTGGTTTGCAGTTGCCATGAGGTTTTGATATACTGGTCTGATATACCAGTCTCTCTCTCTCTCTCTCTCTCTCTCTCTCTCTCCCTCCCTCCCTCTCTCTCTCCCTCCCTCCCTCTCTCTCTCTCTCCCTCTCTCTCTCTCTCTCTCTCTCTCTCTCTCCCCCTCTCTCTCTCTCTCCCTCCCTCCCTCTCTCTCTCTCTCCCTCCCTCCCTCTCTCTCTCTCTCTCTCCCTCTCCCTCTCTCTCTCTCTCTCTCTCTATATATATATATATATATGATTGTTTTAAGTTGCTGGTCTCAAGTTCAAATGCATTTACAGTATCGTGCTTTTGTACTCTCCTCACAATTGCTGGTTTTGATATCATATCCACATGTGGATGACTTTCTACCTTTACTGTATGTTTGCCTTTACCAGTGAGCTTCCATTCATAATTTTCTTCTTTCCAGTTGTGGCCTTTAGCATTTGTTGTAAAGCTGGTTTGGTGATGCTGAATTCTCTTAGCTTTTGAGTGTCCGTAAAGCTTTTGATTTTTCTGTCAAATCGAATGAGAGTCTTGCTGGGTAGAGTATTCTTGGTTGTAGATTTTTTCCTTTCATCACTTTAAATATATCACGCCACTCCACTCCATTCTGGTCTACAGAGTTTTTGCTGAAAAATCAGCTCATTACCTTATGGGGATTCCCTTGTATGTTATTTGTTTTTTCCTGTTGTTGTTTTTAATATTTTCTCTGTCTTTAATTTTTTCAACTTTATTACTATGTGTCTTGTCAGGTTCCTCCTTGGGTTTATTATTCATGGGACTCTCTGCGCTTCCTGGACTTGAGTGACTGTTTCCTGTCCCACGTTAGGGAATTTTTCAGCTATGATCTATTCAAATATTTTCTCAGGCCCTTTCTCTCTTTCCTCCTTCTGGGACCCCTGTAATGTGAATGTTAGTGTGTTTAATGTTGTTCCATTGGTCTCTTAAGCTGTCCTCCTTTCTTTTCATTCTTTTTTCCTTATTGTGTTCCACAGCAGTGATTTCCACCATTCTGTCTTCCAGGTCAGTTATCTGTTCTTCTGCCTCATTTTGCTGTTGATTCTTTCTAGTGTATTTTTCATTTCGGTTATTGTATTCTTCAACTCTGTTTCTTTGTTCTTTATATCTTCTAGCTCTTTGTTAAACATTTCTTGTATCTTTTCAGTCTGGTCCTCCATTCTTTTCCTGAGATCATGGATCATCTTTACTATCATTACTCTGAATTCTTTTTCGGGTAGATTGCCTATCTCCACTTCACTTAGTTGTTCTTTTGGGGTTTTATCTTGTTCCTTCATCTGGAACATATTTCTCTGCCGTCTCATTTTGTCTTAACTTTCTGTGTTTGTGGTCTCCATTCCGCAGGCTGCAGTGTTGTAGTTCCTCTTGCTTCTGGTGTCTGTCCCCTGGTGGATGAGGCTGGTCTAGAGACTTGTGCAGGCTTCCTGGTGGGAGGGACTTGTGCCTGCCCACTGGAGATTGGAGCTGGGTCGTGTCCCTCTGGTGGGCAGGGCCGTGTCACAGGGTGCATTTAAAGGCGGCTGTGGTCTCAGGAAGACTTTAGGCAGCCTCTCTGCTGATGGGTGGGGCTGTGCTCCAGCCCTGTTGGTTGTTTGGCCTGAGGCGTTCCAGCACTGGATCCTACAGTGGGGCCTCATCTTGATGTCAAAATGGCAGACTTCCGGAGAGCTCATGCCAATGAATACTCCCTAGTACCTCTGCCACCAGTGTCCTTGTCCCCACAGCGAGCCACAGCCGCCACCCTGCCTCCCCAGGAGACCCTCCAAGACCAGCACGTAGGTCTTCTCCAGGCTCCTGTGAAGTCACTGCTTTTTCCCTGGGTCCTGGTACACACAGGACCTTGAGTGTGCCCTCCATGCGTGGAGTTCCTGTAATCAAGCCCCACTGGCCTTCAAAGCCAAATGCTCTGGGGGCTCCTCCTGCTGATGCCAGACCCCCAGTCTGGGCAGCCTGACATGGGACTCAGAACTCTCACTCCTGTGGGAGAACTTCTGCAACATAATTACTTTCTAGTTTGTGGGTCACCCACCCAGCAGGTATGGGATTTGATTATATATTATACGATTGCACCCCTCCTATGCTCTCTTTGTGACTTCTTCTTTGTCTTTGGATGTAGAATATCTTCTTTGGTTGGTTCAAGTCTTTTTTGTTGATAGTTGTTCAGCAGTTAGTTGTGATTTTGGTGTTTTCATGAGAGAAGGTGAGTGCAAGTTCTTTTACTCTGACATCTTGTTTCCAACCCAGGTCCATCCTTTCTTAGTTAAAGTGGGGCTGCATGTTTTTCCTTGCAAGCTCTCAGATGTTCTAAACTGTAATTTCCTTTTCTGTAAGGTTCTAAGGAATGATTAAAAGAAGCTAGAAAAAGAATCAACTGTGTATTTTAGTTTTGTCAGTGCCACACAACTTGACAGTACGTTGTCACACATCAGGGAAGTAAGGCGGTTAAATACATTTCCCTTGCTTGCTAATTTCTGACTAATGTAGCAAAAGGATGCTTCCAGTTGGTACAGGCCTCTCCGTACTTTGAGTAGTCAAACTTATTTACATATATATATTTTTAAAATTTAACTTAATTTTATACTTTCATTTTCATGAGTTGCTGATACTTATATACTTAACCACTTCCTGTCACATGCACCTTTCCAATTTTATACATGACAGTCTTCTGTCCTAGGCTTTGTCTCTTCCCGCTGAAAGGCTGTGAAAACCAAAATTAAGGTCCCTTGGTATTCCCCCAGAGAGAAAGCCAGCTATATTGTTCAATTTACATCTTTGAGTTCCCATTTTCACCTAGTTCTTCACCTCTGAATATTCCATACTTTCTTGCCAGATCAATAATGTATTTTAAAAGAAAATTTTAAAAAATTTTCTGGCATGTTTGGTTTTCTGCCATATTGCTAGAAATGGAACTTCTAGAGCCATTTTTCTGTTTGGGTTCCCCCCCCTTCCATGAATCACCTATTTTATATCTCATGTATATAAAAACTTTTCTCATGGAAAAGTTTTGGGAAGGTTAATAATGTACTTTCATTGTTTTAACTTCAGTAGGTATTTTCTAGTTTGTAATCTGTTTTTGCCCCTTTTAAGAAAACATAGTTAGAGGGACTTCCCTGGTGACGCAGTGGTTAAGTATCTGCCTGCCAATGCAGGGTACACAGGTTTGAGCCCTGGTCCAGAAAGATCCCCCGTGTCACAGAGCAACTAGGTCCATGCGCCACAACTACTGAGCCTGCGCACCTAGAGTCCATGCTCTGCAACAAGAGAAGCCAATGCAATGAGAAGCCTGCGCACCTCAATGAAGACCCAAGCGCAGCCAAAAAAAAAAAAATTCAACCATTATTTCTTCAAATATTTTTTCTTTTCCATTTTCCTTGTGATTTTATCAAAAGCCATTTGGACATACCTTATTTATATTCCATGTTTTTTAACGTCTCTCATATTTTCTATCTCTTTGTGCTATATTCTGGGTAATTTCTTTACCTCTTCCAATTAGATAATTCTGGCTTCATTTGGATCCCTTCAGCTATGTAGCATTTTCATTGAGCTTATTAGTTCAGTTATTATATTCTTCAGCTCTAGAAATTCTTCTTCAGGTCTGCCAGATCAGTTTTGATGGTCTCTTGCCAGTTGGATTAGTAAAGCAGAGCCCTGGCACCAGTTAGCTTTGTAACTTTGGCAAAATTATATAATCACCCTGTGTCTGAATAGAGGGGGTAATATCTATAAAAAGGGAAGAATTGTATCCACCTCAGAATTGTTGTAGGATTTTAAGGATTTAATCTGAGTAAAGTGCCTGTAACAGTATCTGGTGTATATTTGCTACATAAGTATTTGCTATGCGATTTTTTTTTTATTTCTTGTTTATTCCTTTAAATGTATTAACACTAATTTTATAGTCCATCTTCAGTAATTCTAGCATATAACTATTTGTACATCTTGTTCTATCATTTGAGTTTAAGATGGTTATTTCCTTGTGTGTTTTGTGATTTCATGGGAAAAATCATATTTGGTAGAACTTTGTGTGTGAATTTTTGGAATCTACATTGACGGTTTGCTGTTCTAAGAGGATTTTATACTTGTCTCTGCTCTGTTCTTTTCCAAAGACAGGTAAATTCAGGTTCAAGATCCATGTTAGCTGGCCATGAACCATGAAATCTCAGAGATTTAGTGTGTGTGTTTATATATCTTTCCAAGAACCAAGGCTTGACTCTGCCAAATAGGTTTTCTAATATTTCACCACTTTTCTCAGGCCATAGTACTTCATGAGTCCCAACTTTATGTAGGTTGGTCTCTCATCACACACGCCACTTTTTAAAATCTGTACGTGTCCATATGGTATGTGGTCAACTTCTACCCTTGCTTATCTCCATCATGTATAGGCTTTGTTGCTGGATTCAGCTTAATTCCTTTACTTTTTTGCAGATTTATTGATTAATTTGAGTTTTTAAAAATATTTTATTATTTTTACATGTTTTGTAGCCAGAGGGTTTAAGGATCTCCTTTGTCCACCACATTACCATAAATCAAAAGTGCTGAGACACCTGATTCTCAAGAAGAAAATTAAGTCCCATGTCCTACATCACCGTTATGAAAGTATAATTTCATTTTGAGGGAAAATTGCCTTTAGTGTTTGTTCGATGATTAGAGAAGAAAGCACAACATAGATAAATTCTGGTGAATTACTAGAAACAATTTATATTAATCATTGGTTCTGAGAAATCTATTCAATGAGTTTAGTTTGCAGGTTTCCAAAAACTAATTATCCTCCTAAGCAATAGTATTTAAAGTATGCAGAGAATTGAATAGTTAGCCCATGTAAGAGAGAAATATTGATAGTTACTATTATATCTTATCAGAGTATTGTTTTAAAACCAAGGAAATAATGATAATAATATTATAAAATAATTTGGATGAAATATACTCCTGAGCCACTTCTTCCAGAGCCACACAGTGTGGTTCTGATACAGCAAATTGAATTTTTAGAACCATTATTCTTTATTATACTAATAGTATTTACTGTTCTATTATGACATACTTTTGAGGAAGAAAATAAAGATGTTGCTTTTAACTTTTTTGTGTGTTGAGGGGGTTAAAATGGCTGTTACTAATTTGAATAATAGTTTTAGACATCTTCTTTAATAGGAACCAGTTAGCTTTCCTCTAAAATTGTCTATTCTGTGACTGTGGATGGAGCCCAGTACCCCAGCCTACTTTCTTTGTTTCCTTGCAACAGAGGAAACAAAAATAGTTGAATGGCCCAATTAAACCTGTCACTACTGCTGGAAATCCAAGTTAGTCGATGATACATTCTTCATCTTGAGAGACTTGAGACGTAAAAGCTAACATTATTTTTAGGGTATTCATTGACATAGTTCAGCTTTTGAGGCATATATTTAGATCTGATTGTTTTAAATGTGAAATGGTAAAAAATTTATCTTAATATTTTGTTTTAAAGATTTTTAGAAGTCTTACCTAATACCTAAAAGGTACATTAATTTTGCTGCATAAATACTAAAAAATTACTGTTGCTTCCCATTTTTAATTTTAGCTTATTTGCACTAAATGAGTTAATATATGTGTAAAGGTTATCTTTTTTGCCCCTTAAAATCACTCCTTAAAATTTACTTCTTTAAGTGATGTCAGTCACTCTTGTTTTGCTTTTTCATCGTGAATATCTGTTATCACCCCAAATAAATTCATTAGGCCATGTTGTGCTAGATTTATCTTGGTCCTAAGTTTTAGTGTTTCATGTTTCATAATGGGTTTTTATTTTGTTTCAGGCTGTTTACCTAGAATGTTTCTCAAAGTACAGCCCCTTTTTCAGTTTTTTTCAGGTGCTGACTCAACCACAGTGCTTTTTGTGATTCTCTACAACATAATATGATCAGTCTTCAACAAGCTTCCATATCACTTTGGACTCTCTTTTAATATCTAATGAATACTCTATCTCAAAATATACTATATTCATCCTTTATCTTATACAATTAATTCATTTGATCACTTTTAAAGACTTTGTTTTACATTAGGTAGAAATTTTCCTTATTAATTCTATAGAGTTGTAGAAAGTCAGTAAAGAAAAACAGGTAAGAGCATTAATATTTTGACTTTAGGATCACTTGACCCAAATACAAAATTGCATTATATTATGGAACTATTTCTCAAATTTGTATGTATATTTTTTCCCTCTAGGTGGCAACCTCTCACAGTTAATTGAAAGTAATTTGGCAGTTGAGTAATGTTAAATATGAAGAGTAGAAGTAGAATATAAGGAACTTCCCTGGCAGTCCAGTGGTTAAGATGCTGCACTCCCAATGCAGGGGGCACGGGTTCGATCCCTGGTCTGGGAACTAAGATCCCACATGCTGCACAGCATAGCCTAAAAAAAAAAAAAAAAATTAGAATATAAGAGTTAGTGTATTTTTCAACATGTTGTTCTGGAGTTAGATTTCAGATTATTTCAGAAATCTAAGACCTCTTAGGCTGAAATAAAAGTTTTCCTTAGAATACCAATAAATTTCATTTTGGATAACAGATGTGTGCTTATATATTATACAGAAATATCAACAATAATGGTAATATTAAAGCCGTTCAGAAATTAAATAGTTTTGTATATCTTTGTCTTTATTCGTGTTGATTTTTCGTCTCTACGTTCTTTATAAATAAGTGGCATAGACCCAGAGGCTGGCGGGGCCGCCAGCAATTTTTTTTCTTTTTTTTTTTAATATTCTACCCAGCATTTTGATGTTTGCTTTTATTCTGTTGCCCTTGTTTAAAATTGGATTGCTTGAGGTTTTATTAGCACTGAAAAGATGTCACCTGCAGTGCTGATAGTGCCATGAAATGATGATGTGAAATCCAGAGGAAAAAATAGATGATATCTATTACTATTACCAGAATCCTCAGATTCTGGTAGGGGAAATGATTCTCTCCTTAATATTATTAAAGGACTTGAAGTAGTCCCCTCATATATACTCCCAAGCTGTAACACAAATAGCTTTAAGTTACTCAACATGTAGCCACTGAGTAACCATATTTTGCAAAATACAATAGTTTTTAAAACATTTTTATGATTCCTCAGTAACTGAATAATGTATTATTTTAGTTACTAGAAGTCTGGCGAAATGCATCAGGCTACCAGCTTTGCTATCATTTGATGTATTTAGGATTAACTCTGATTTATATCTATAAATATTTGAGTAATACTGGATTACAATCAGATTTCCTATAGAAGATTTAGTTTAAACCCCACTTAATTTTCTATATCTTCTAAACCCTGGTAATAACAACCTGAAAGGAGTATTACTGGTATATTTAATACCTTTGTTTTCTTTATATATTTAGGTCATAGTGATGGGAGCTACTAATCGTCCTCAGGATCTTGACTCAGCTATAATGAGAAGAATGCCTACGAGATTTCATATCAACCAGCCTGTAGGTGGATTTGATTGATATTATGAACAGTTAAATATTTGCTTTTTTACATGTCTTTATCTGTGATTTCACAAAGGGAATGATTAAAAAATAAGACTTATTATTTATGACAGGCAGGGAAGGAATAGGGCAAGAATCCCCCTAATTACTTTTGTCCTTTCCACTCCTTTTCTTGCTTTTTAAATTTTCCTTTCCTAAGATCAATGTTATTTGCTTCTCTTCAAAGTATCTCATTACCTCAAGTTTGTCTAGACACTTCAGTGATTTTCTTTAGAATGCAGCAAAGTTATCTATGGAAGATACATAAGAAAATGTAAATTATAGTTTTGGTTTAGGATAGGATGAAATTAGGGTTTTAGGGTTAAAGAACCATTCTGAAGCCCTGACAGGAAGAACACCTGGTATTTATTTGATTAATTATTGGCAGTGCTTTCCTGTGGCAGGATTAATGATTAACTAGTAGCTATGATATTACACTTTAACATAAGAATGCGAATGTGAGGGTGGTGTTGAACTGGTAGTAAGTATCTTCTTCTAGCATTCTTTTTTGCTACTTAAAAGTACCCTCAAGTAGAGGATTAAAACTTGATACTTTTTTGCACAAAATCCCTAAATCCTGAATTTTGTCTGCTTTTAGATTAAAGGAGAAAAAAACAAACAGGGTTAGTAATAGACTGTATGCACCATACAATCAGCATGTCACGTATATTGCTATGTAGAAGAACTTACACTGTCACTTCTTTCAAAATTAAAATCTCCTGCCTAAAAATATTTGCCCCATTTTATATTCTTCAGCTTAACAGTTTGTAGCAGTAAACATGGTTTCCTGAAATTGGTGGCTATGGCCTCTGCACAGTTACTCTGGCTCTTTGCTGGCTGGCTCTTTGCTGCAGCTGCAGCCTCTGATTCCTCTGAGGGTATACATTTACTTAGGCAGTCTGTTAGAAAATCTACCTGATGGTTCGGTGCAGAGATTTTTTAATGTGATATAGGAGACTAGAAAATGTACTTAGTATGACTAATATTTATTGAGCATTAATATGTGTCAGACACCTGCCAGGCTCTGGTGAATAGAACGTGGCCCCATCCTAAAAGAACTCTGTATTGCAGGGGAGCCGGACACAAAAATAAATAATGTAAAATGGGGACTTCCCTGGCGGTCCAGTGGTTAAGACTCCATGCTTCCATTGCAGGGGGCGTGGGTTCGATCCCTGGTTGGGGAACTAAGATATCCTGCGTGGCACGTGGCCAAAAAAAAAAAAAAAAGTGTACTTTACAAAAGTATACTTAAAGAACTGTGAGGACCTGAGATGATGATGAAAACATAATTCTGTCTGAGGAGTTAGTGAAACCTACAGAATCGAGCTGGACCTTGAAGGATGAAAGATGGTAGCAATTTGACAGTCAAGTGAAGCAGAGAAATGCTTTTCTACCAGAATAAAGAAAGGCAAGGAGGTGTGGAAGCACATATTTAATGGTGACTTCTGGGGATAGTTCACTTAGGGGGCATCAAGGAAAGTAGGTGGGGATGAGGCTGGAAAGGCTGACTGCTGAAGGATTAGATAAACTTTGTATGCTTCACACAAGATATTTGATCTTATTTTGTTACCAAGACATCAGAATATTTTTAGAGATAATCAATTCACCTCAGTGGTTCTGAAGGTAAAGATTATATTGATAGAATCTCTGCTTATAGTCTAAGAGCAAACAAAGGGTTTTGATGTACAGTAGAATAGAACATAGGGTACAACAGCATGGAAAGTAGCCTTTACTAAAGTTGCAAGTTTAATATATTTTTGTATGAGTTCAAAATAGGTTGTAAAAGATTTTTTCAAATTTGTCATAAATTTGCGTACCTGTAATGTAGAAACTGGGATTTTTATAATCCCCCACTTCATTCTGTTTTTAGTGAACACACAGACGCAGTTTATAGGATATTTTATTTTCTTACTGTTTAACTATGATAACAGAGTGTATGGGGCTTCCCTGGTGGCGCAGTGGTTGAGAGTCCACCTGCCAATGCAGGCGATACGGGTTCATGCCCCGGTCCGGGAAGATCCCACATGCTGCGGAGTGGCTGGGCCCGTGAGCCATGGCCACTGAGCCTGCGTGTCCGGAGCCTGTGCTCCGCAGCGGGAGAGGCCACAACAGTGAGAGGCCCGCATACCGAAAAAAAACAAAACAACAACAACAAAAAAAACAAAGTGTATGATTAACCTTACCTTAAAACTCCTTTCCAAGTTAAATGCTTATTAACAAAAAGTACCTGCTGGTGATTGCCTAACATACCAAATTAACCTTCATACTTAACACATTTGAATTACAGAAACAGCAGTTTGGTTTTGTTTTTCAGGTCATTTAATTTGGTACTCATTGTAACCGGCTCTGTTTTTTTCAGTGGTGTGGGAATAGGGATGAGTTCAGCCATAATAATCTTTAAAAGCATTCATATTTACTGTATATGTAAGGTATTCTATAAAAGCTTCTATTCTCTAGTAATATGAAGCATCGCTGCAGGGGGAGTATACAAGCATATAAACTAATATGCTATTAACACTAAATAAAATTCACTGATATAAATTAGTGGACATGGAAGTTACATGCTAAATGGAAGAACCAAGCAGTTATTATTGCCATCTCTTCCAGTTACTGATAAAAAATTTTATGGCAGCAGTGAGTTTTCGGAAGTTTCCTAAATTACGAAAAGGAGATTTGCAGAGCTGTAGAGGAAAGACATTGGTAGTCATAGGAATTCATTTACTCACTCAAGAAACATTTAAGGCCATGTTATTTTCCAGATATGGTACTAGGCACTGGGGATTCAGAATAAGAAGATACAGTTCAGTAAGACAACCACAAATGATTAATCTAGAGTCTAGAATCTAGACCTTACTTTAGTCAAAAGTGTCCATGACCTGTCAGAGTTTCTGTCATTTCTTATAGGTATTGTCAGGTAGTTTACAAGGAAAGGAAGAAATATTAGGAAAATTAGTTGATCCTTTTTTAAAAAAATGCTAACTGGAAATTATCCTGCTTTTAGGCTCTAAAACAAAGAGAAGCAATCCTGAAACTCATCTTGAAAAATGAAAATGTAAGTAGAAAATTACATTTTTTCCCCATCCTATAAATACAAAAATATTTATGTTCATAAAATCATTTTAGACAGAAATGAAAAAGGAACCTGGGAATAATGTAGCTTTCAACTTGTAAATTACTGTAAACTCTTGGCTGCTCATACAACTCAATTATTATGGCATATTTGAACTAATTAAAGGTAATTTTGCTTTTTAAAAAGCCATGTGTTTTCATATCTACAGATTAAAATCCTCTTTGATATTTTTCAGACTGGTTTCCTGTTATATAAGATACATTTGTTTTTGCAGAGAAGTATGGGGAGGTTTTGGGTTTTATTTAATTGCAATATTTTTTGAAGTTGGAATTTAGAATTAAGAAGGTACGATAATCAAAATCTTCAATCATTTGTATTTTAAAAATAGGTGGTAGAGTCACGTTTCAGAAATTAAAATATATCTATTAAATGGTATACAGGGAAAAGTCTCATATCTCCCTTATATTTCTTCTGTATCTTTTCAGGTGGTGTTATTCCTATACAAGCAAATTAGAATGTAACGTTACTCCTCTCCCCTTTTCTACATAAGCCATATTGATAAACCATATCCAGTGTTCTCTGTTGCTCTTTTCTCTTATTTTTGAGATTCCATATTAGCATATGGTTTCCTCGTTCTGTTCTCTCTCTCTTTTTTCTTTTCTTTTGCACGCATAGGATTCCATTATATGGATATATCATAATTTATTTAATCAGTGCCACATTGAAGGACATTTGGGTTGATTCCAGTCTTTCACTACTATAAAAATGCTGCATTGAATAACCTTGTACATACGTCATTTCACACTTGTGCCAGGAATATTAGTAGGGTGAATTTTCCAGAAGAAAAATTGCTAGATCAAAGGGTACGATATTTATAATTTTGGTAGTAGTTGCCAAATTCTTCATGCCAATTTACTCTTTTTTTTAAAAAATTTATTTTATTTTTATTCTTGGCTGCGTGAGTCTTCGTTGCTGCGCACAGGCTTTCTCTAGTTGCGGCAAGTGGGGGCTACTCTTCGTTGCGGTGCATGGGTTTCTCTTTGCAGTGGCTTCTCTTGTTGCGGAGCACGGGCTCTAGGTGCGCGGGCTTCAGTAGTTGTGGCACGCAGGCTCAGTAGTGGCTCGCAGGCTCTAGAGCGCAGGGTCAACAGTTGAGCCGCACAGGCATGTGGGATCTTCCTGGACCAGGGATTGAACCCTACATTGGCAGGTGGATTCTTAACCACTGCACCACCAGGGAAGTCCCCCAGTTTACTCTTATATCAGCAATGTTAGAGTGCCTGTTGCCCTATAGCCTTGCCAACAGAATGTTATGAAACTTTGTGCCAACATGATAGGTAGAAAATGGTATCTCATTATAGTTTTAATTTACATTGAGGGATGAAATGAACAGTATATGTTTAAGAGCCTCTAGAATTTGTGTGTGTGTGTGTGTGTGTGTGAAATACTTGTTCATATTCTGTGCCTATTTTTCTATTAGAATGTTTTTTTTTCTTGTAGATTTGTAGCAACTCTAATGTATTAGGGAGATTTGCCCTTTGTTTATATGATTTGAAAATATTTTTTCCTAGTTTGTCTTGATTTTACTGGATTTTCCCCCCTTTATGGCTTCTAAGTTTTGATCTAAATTAAAAGTCCTTTTCCACTACCATGTTTGTAAAGGAAGTTTCCATATTCTCCAGCTCTTGCTACTTGTTTTTCCAAAACTCTGTAACCAAGTATATTTTAATAACATGGTATTCCTCACTATCATAAATTTCATATGTAAACTCACTATTTGAACTTGCTATCTAAATTAAGAAACCAAATAGCTTCCCGTAGTGAGGCATATTTATATTTCAGTGGTTTTCATGCTTCCTTGAATCACCATCATCCCATGGCTAATTCTGCTTCATCCATACCCTATCTACTTCCTTACCTCCCATGTTTTCCCATCATTTCTCATCTGTAAATATTTTAGTTATAGCTCTAAAAGGAAGGATTCTTGTCTTTATTTAACCTAACCTCATTACCATTGTTAAGCAAAAAATGACATAAATTTGTTACTATCATTGAATTTCTAGTCTCTTCAAATTTCTAGTTGTCTCCTAAACGTCTTTTTTTTTTAAACTATGATTTTGTTTGACTCAGGATCCATATAAAGTTTGTAATTTTCAATTATTTCAGATTTTAAATCTCTTTTAATCTATAGACGATAGAGTCTCCCTTCATGTCTCTCGTCCTTTCCCTCTTCCCCTTTCAATTTATTTGTTGAAAAAACCACGTTAGGTTTATCCAAATTTTTCCATAGTCTGAATTTTGCTGATTATACAAGGAGCAGTAATTCCTCTAAAATTGGTAGTTGGATCAAGAGACTGGATGAGATTAGGTTCAGTTGGAGAGAGGACTACTTCTTGGGTAGAATTATATTCTTTCATTAGGAGATACATAATATCTGGATGTCCATTATGGTTTTATGGTTTACGTTTAAATCTTTGCTATAATTGGTATTTATCCAGATGTATGATGTGTGCTATGAATTGAATTTTGCTTTTGTTTTTCCAAATGGATACCCAGTTGTCCAACACCATTTTTTGGAATAGTCCATCCTTTCCTCATTAGAGAAGCCACCTTTATCATATACTAAATTCTCGTGTGTACTGGCTATGTTTCTGGACTTTGAATTCAGGTCATTGATCTTTTCTGTGTTTATTCACCAGCACCACACTCTTTTTTTTTTTCTTTTTTTGGCTGCGTTGGGTCTTCGTTGCGGCGAGCGGGGGCTACTCTTCGTTGTGGTGTGCAGGCTTCTCTTTGCAGTGGCTTCTCTTGTTGTGGAGCACGGGCTCTAGGTGCTCAGGCTTCAGTAGTTGTGGCACGTGGACTCAGTAGTCATGGCTCGTGGGCTCTAGAGCGCAGGCTCAGTAGTTGTGGCTCACGGGCTTAGTTGCTCCGCGGCATGTGGGATCTTCCTGGACCAGGGCACAAACCCGTGTCCCCTGCATTGGCAGGTGGATTCTTAACCGCTGCGCCACCAAGGAAGTCCCCACCACACTCTTAATTATTAAGGTCTTGTAAGTTTTAATATCAGGTAGGGCTAGACACCTCTTGGTGTCCCCCAGCCCACAGTTTCTTGGTATGCTATTTTTTCTGTGTGAATTTTAAATTAATTTGTCTTATTCAAGAAAAAAAACAAACACTAGTGTTTTTGGTGGATCATAATTTAAGAGAATTAAGATATTTTTGATGTTGACTTTTTCTCCAGAAGCATTTATGTCTTTCTGATTGTTCAAGTTTTGTATCTTTCAGTGGTGTTCTGTTCATTTATTTCTTTACAATATATCAAAATAACATATATGCTATTTGCTAAAGTTTAAAGTGTCTAACAAATTACAGAAATTAGATCATTGGTTACTAACCATTTTGGGGATCATAGAGCCCTTTAATAAAGAGATAAAGCTATGTCATCTTTCCTGTAAAAACTGCGTATATACTTGAAATGTTTTGTATAGTTTCAGGGAAATTCCTAAAACCTTTCATATATTCTGGGTAAGGAACTCCTGTCCTCCATGAATGAGAAATCAACAAATTACATTTTGCCTTTTAACTGAATATTTGTTTACTGCTTTCAAGAAGACATTGTGTAGTTGTAGTACTGTTTAGATAAAACAGGCTCCATTGGTCAACCGTTGATAAGGATAGGCATTGATGAACAGAGAAGAAAACAAGGGATTAAATGAGTTCACAAGATCTTCTGAATTAGAATGGCTATGATGTGGCTAGAAGTTTAACAGGCATTACAAGGTAGTTGTGAACAATTTTGTGGAGACTTCAGGTTAACTAATACAGTTATTTAAAAAAATTTTTAATGAAGTGTGGCTGGAAGTTAACATTTTTGAACCCCATATATGTGGTCCAGTGTAAATATAGGTGATATAGGTCATTGATATATAGATGATGAATGTAAATTATGAGATGTAAGCTCTTTGTCTTGTATGATAGCCATACTTTACACAGGCCATTAAATTTTAGCATTTAAATTTAAGACACTACTCATTATGCCTAATTTCAACTTTGATTTTAGTGTTCTGCTTTTTTTAACAGTAGTATCTTTGGAAATTCTTTTAGAATTACATTTGTCATTAGTACAGACAATTTTTAGCATTCTGTTTCTTATTTATGAAAGTACAAAGAATTAGTGTCTAATCAGTTTTATGATGCAGAATATGAGTGCTCTCTGGATAATTGCTGACATGGGAATGTCTCATTTCCTACTAGCTGGTATTTATATGCTGGAGGCATATTGTTACTTCAATGGAATATGAAAGAAATTAATGTAATTTTGTTAAAAGATGCCTCAAATCAGTAGCACGCATTTATTTAATAAGATGAGCATTATCATGCGTATACATTCCTGAGCAGAATTAGAGTTTTTGATGCAAACAGATGGCTAGACTTTTATATTTTGAGTTTTTTCTTCTCTGAAGAAAAGAATGAAGCTTTTGGGCTTCCCTGGTGGCGCAGTGGTTGAGGGTCCACCTGCCGATGCAGGGGACACGAGTTCGTGCCCCGGTCCGGGAAGATCCCACATGCCGCGGAGCGGCTGGGCCCGTGATCCATGGCCACTGAGCCTGCGCATCCGGAGCCTGTGCTCCACAACGGGAGAGGCCACAGCAGTGAGAGGCCCGCATACCGCAAAAAAAAAAAAGAATGAAGCTTTTGAAATGATACTGTTTTTCAGTCTTTCACAATTCTTTATTGATAAATCCTTAACAAAACCCACTGGTTTGGGCTTAACGTTTTAAGTATGAAAGAATTAGAACTAATAACATTTATATCTAATACAAGTATCATGTCTGACACTGCAGTAAGGATAGTTTTTGTTCCCTATACAGACTAACCTGAATTTATATATTTTCTGTAACAGCGGGAATAGTTAACAAGCATGGGTTTAGGAGACAGACCTGAGGATCCCATTCTGGCTTGACCATTTCCTACTGTGTGACCTTGAGCAAATATTGTTAGCATCTCTGTGCCTCATTTTCTCACTTGGAAATCGGAGATAATGCCAACAATCTCATAGAGTCGGTTTGAGAATTTAAATTAAATAATATATGTAAAATGCTTTGATTATCATGCAGTGTACAGTCAATGGCAGATATAGTGAATAACCGCACACAAATAAGTGCTATTCTTTCGAGCTATTTTGGACGTTCATTAATTTATTCCTATTTTGCTCCCAGTACTCAAAACCTTTTTTTAACTTGGGAATTGCCTTCATACTTGCCTAATAAAAATAATTCTCATTACTTCACTGTTTATCTAGAGCCATTATCTTAAAATACAAAGGGCTGCTTTTAGAGTGCTTGCTGTATGCCAAGCATTGTGGTAAGATACACATCCTTTTATTTAATCCTCAATTCATCTAAGCAGTACATATTAGTACTCTTTTACACGTCTCCGGGTACTGAAATCCAGAGAAGTTATATAATGAGTTACCCAGGTTTACATAGCAAAGTAGTGATGGAGCCTTTCTCTTAACCATTATGGAATGCTATCTCTGTTTACTAATCTTTCTCCCCCAATGACTGGAATTTTCTATTTATTCTTTTCTTATACTTGTTTTGTTCATCTTTGTGACTTTATCACCCTGTCATGCACAAGATTTGTGAGTGATTAGAACATAGTGTGGCCCAACAAAGGAGAAGGCAAAGGATAGGGTGGAGGCGTTGAGTTTTTGAGGGAGGAGGACTAATTTTTAACATCTCGGAGAATAATTTGGAAGGTCTTTTATTTTAGACATACACACAACTTTAAATCTAGCACCTGGATTTAAAAGGTGATGTTAATATATATATATTTTTTGTGGTACACGGGCCTCTCACTGTTGTGGCCTCTCCCATTGCGGAGCACAGGCTCCGGACACGCAGGCTCAGCGGCCATGGCTCACGGGCCCAGCCGCTCTGCAGCATGTGGGATGTTCCGCGACCGGGGCACGAACCCGTGTCCCCTGCATCGGCAGGCGGACTCTCAACCACTGCGCCACCAGGGAAGCCTGATCTTAATATATTTTGCTTCATGTCGACCCCTCCCCTGCTCCCTCACCCCACACCATCATTGGTATCCTGCTGTGGAGAACTCTCAGCACTATCCTGAAGTTCGTTGTGTGTATCAGTTCCATAAATGTGTGTGGATAGATACATAATACAGGTACAGGTGTAGGTTATTTTTTCTCTTTCACTGTTACAAACTATAGAGAAAGTGAGTTTCTGAGGCACACAAAAAAGTTTACAAAGAGAATAGAAAAGTCTGACTGTAATCAGACTTAAGGCTTCTTGAAGTATGACAAGATACAGTGAACAAAGTGCAAGAACACGTCACAGGGAAAACATTTGCAACCCTATAACCAACAAAGGACTGATAACAGATTATACAGAATGCCTGTAATCAGTTGGTCAGCTTTTATGTTTGTACATTAGATCACAGATTCTAACTATAACTAGCCCTAGGAACTTACCGTCTTATATCCCCAGTATTGTTGTTACAAATCTCCCAGTATTGTTGTGGGTTTGTCCATTTGTTATATTTTTCTGGTGAATTATTTTTTATCATTATGTAATGATTTCTGTTTGTGTTTGTGGTGATTACTGATAAATTTGCATTTGTTCTTTTTTATTTTAGTGCTTTCCATGTATTATGCTTTTTTTTCCCTCCCTGGACTCCACCCACCCACCCCCTGCCCACACCTTCCCCTTTCCCCCTCCAGTTCCCCTACCTTCCCACCCGTCCTTCGTTCTTTAGTGTTGCTCTTGTGTTCTTCATTCCTTTTCCCCTCTTCCTCTAGTCATTTGGAAGTTACACATTCTCTTTTAGTGCTACTTAGTTCTTTACCCCAAATTAAATGATTATTATTACTGTTTTTATATATTAAAGCTTAGATTTATCTATATGTAGTTTACCATTTTCCTTGCCTGTTCCACACCTACCTTCTGGGTGCAGTTTTCTTTTTATCAAAGAATATGTGATTTCTCTTTATTTAATCTCCACATTTAGGACTGAGAACACTGTCATGTGAGATCACAGTTGCAGAGTTAACAGTAGATCCCATGTTGTCTTACCTCCAAGTCTCTTGTCCTTGTGTAGAGTTACACCGGGGTCTTCCATAAAGACAAATGAGAATTTAGTAACAAATGAAGATGGCATTTCCAGTCAACTTGGGGAAAATAAATGTTAAGACAAACGGTTAGCTATATGGGGGAAAAATACAGCTGGATCTTTACTGCATTGTGTTCAAACCCTGGCTCTGGCAATGGTGTGACCTTGGGCAACTTATTTAACCTCTGCAGGTTTTACTATTTTCTGTAAATGAAAATGAGAATACTTCCCTGTCAGAATTAAATGAGAATACTTCATGAAAAGTACTTAATACAGCAAATGATATATAAGAATCATTTAATACATGGTAGTTACTATAATTAATTTTTTTCTTTCTCATTTTCTCTTCTTAAGCTACATATCAGCTTTTAACTATCCCAAGTCTGTTATGTACCCAGGAGGATCACTTAATTGGCTTGACTGTATAAGCTTAGGTTGGGGAGCAAAACCATAGGTGCTGAATTAGTGTTGAGGTAGTAGAATATCAAAGCAGTACAGTTAAAATGAGGGTTAGAATATTTTAGTAGAATATGATTTTTGCAATATCATAATATTACAAAAATCAGGTCTCAGGACTTAATGATCCAGGCTATTTGCCAAGTATGTTGACTATATTATAAAGAAGTGTCAAAGTGGGACCTTCCTAAGAGGCACCAAAGTTAATCCAGCAATATTCGAATGCCTATTCTTCCCCATCACTCTGTGATATATCTAGTAAGACTTATTTATGTTTTGGTCATAATGACAATTACTGAAAATTAGATTTCAAATTTTAAGCTTTTATGGTTAAAAAAAGAAAACTTCTAGAGACTGAAAATACTATCTATTGATTCTCCTCCCATGCTGTTCCAATATGCTTAACTTTCTTTAATTCTAAGAGTGTTTGGATATATCTTTTGCAGTATATTTTACATTTTTTTAAAGCATATTTTATATTTGTTTAAGGTGGATAGGCATGTGGACCTGCTGGAAGTTGCCCAGGAAACTGATGGGTTTTCAGGAAGTGACCTAAAGGAGATGTGTCGAGATGCTGCCCTCCTCTGTGTCAGGGAATATGTTAATTCTACATCAGAAGAAAGGTATGTGTATTTAGAGTTGATCTCTTAATATTTGTCAAACCCTTTTAGAGCTTTTGGGATAGTTCCTTTTATTTTGCTTTATAATACCAACTCTGCTTATGGAATAAAAAGGTAAATTGGAATTTAAAATTCCCCTAATGTTATTTATTGCCTTTTTTCTGAAGGAGAATTCTGGAAATGAATTTGCAAGGGAGGGTGGTTTTGGGAAGCATCTGAAATGAAGAGCAAGAAGTAAAAGCTGAATTTCTGCTGGATATCCATGAGCTGGGTTACAGAAAGCTGACAAACTTAAGCTTACCCATCTCTACCAGGAAAACAGCTGCTCTGGTGTCCCTGGATTGCTTTTGTATTTTAAATTTCTACATTATGGAAATGAGTGCCTTGCTTCCAGAAATTTCACATTTATGGGGACGTTGCTGTGGACTAGACTTCAACTTGTTAATAATGTATTTACTAAAAAAGAAGTCATTTGTCACTACAGCAAACTTGACAGCAGTTTCAAAGTATCTTGAGCTTGAGAAACCAGTCTTGTACCAGTTGTATTAGTGAACTGGAATATGGAATAATGCAGCTCTGATGAACAAAAGTCCTGTGTTTCCCATAAGGCCACTTGCCCTGAACCAGTATAACCCTGCATTTCTAAGCCCCTGTTCAAAATATCAACCTTCTAACGTGACTCTTAGCAAACCAGTGTACTTTGGGGGCTTGTGTCGAATGAATTCTGTACCTGTACAGAATTGCCCCATTGTTTCTTAGTCTCCCTTCTTCATCTCCTGAGGCTTTCATTTCAAGTGACCTGGATTTGCCTGTCTTACTCATGTGTTTAATTACATTGTATTGCCTAGCAAGCTTTGCCCAAAAAGGTTTCTCTTGGTATAGAAAGGTTTGCATGAAAGCTACCCTGTTAACTTGGAGCTGTGCCTGCACTGGTTCTGGGCCTATCTTTAGTGTACCCTTGGGCCCCTTCGTGGAGAGGGTCACTCCATTTATTTGTTGCCAGATTAATCCAGCTACTCTAGCACTAAAATTGGGAATACTTTTGACCTCTGTAGCCAAGAATCTATCTTCTGAAAATTTTTATTCTTGTATATGTTAAGAGGAGAAAAAAAAACCCTATGAATAAATTTTACTTAAATAAATTATTTTAATGAAAATTCTGTTTTTCTGCTGTCCTTAAAACCCTGAAAATGTTATATTTCAATGCAAAAAGTCTGGGTAATGGACTTAGGTTATCATAACTTTTTCCCTGAATTATTTTTCCTGAGTGTCTGTAAGTTACAAAGGAGACATTATATATTGGATCATATTTTTCTCCTTATTGAAGTGGGGAGGACTTAGAGTAGTTGGTGTTTATTAGTAGGAATGAATTTTATTTTGTTTATCAAAAAGCTAAACACATGCATGATAAGACTGCTACTTTTTAATTCCAGTTTTAATGGGAAAGCTTTTGAATCCTTGATTAGAATTATAATCCATTCAGATCAACTTTCACACCTTTATATTCTTAGTGTGAAGTATTTGATTTTAGTTACCAAGCTATAATGTTTATAGCCAGCCATTTTAGCTTCCTACCTCTTGCTGGTAAGTGCTTTTTAAAAATCTCTTAAGACATTTGTATGCATAGATTAATTCCTTGGAAGAATTCACATGAAGCTGTAAATTGTGGTTGTCTTTGGGGTCTTGGATGGGTAAGAGACTTCATTTTTTAGTCTTGGTAAAATATTTTAGGGAGATGTATTCTAAAATTATTTGAATATTTGGTGGGTTTTTTTTTTTTGCATTTTAGCCATGATGAAGATGAAATTCGACCTGTGCAACAACAGGACCTGCATCGGGCAATTGAAAAGATGAAGAAATCAAAGGATGCAGCATTTCAGAATGTTTTAACTCATGTTTGTTTAGATTGAGAGTAAAGATAATTTGTACAGTTCAATGTGATCCAGTTTGGTGTGCCCTCTTACCATTAGTGGAAATAGAACAGAAGGAGGAGTGTTCTTTAAACAGTGAGGGAGTTATATGTTCATGACACTGGTTTTATACTCTGAATTCTAAGTTATTGAGATATAGTTGTTATATAAATGGTATTACTACTTGTGGAAAATCATGAGGAGGAACAATTTAATTAGCCTGAGTGTGGGTGCTTGTGTTTGACCTCTTTAGCCATATGTTACAGCCTTATAGCATCTAAGCTGGTCTTAAAGTAACAAATGATTTACTGAGTCATTAGTGAGAATTGGGGACATGGCTAAGTACTGGTTTCTAGATATGTGAGTGTGTGTGTGTGCGTGTGTGTGTGTGTGCGCGCGCGCGTGCGTGCATGTGTGTATATTAAATGTATATATTCACACATTTTATATTGACATTCTGTAAATAGGTTTGAATACAGAAACTTTTTTTTACTCCAACTGCTGAATCAAAAAGTACCAAATAGCATATCACAAAACTAAGGTTAATGGTTGTGTCTAAAAGGTACAGTGATTCAGCCATTTCTAGTTGTCACTTGTTTCAGTTGTTGTTTGTGTTTTTTTGTGTTTCTGAGGTGTTTCTGTGCAGTTGAATAGTTGGAGTTGCCGCATCAGAGACGTAGATGTGGCTCAGTTATGGTTGTCAGGGTAGTGAGACAAGAGACTTGCTCAGTGATCAGCACTGAGTGCTTGTCAGCACTTGGGTGATCAGAACTGACTTCATCTCCTTCTGCAAGCACACTGAGTAGAGACATTTTTTTAACTGATACATGTGAAGGTGGACTGAAAGCCTTTCAAAAGAATGGCTTTGAAAAAACCTCAGTGCCATTCAGTACATGTATGTGACTTTCCTTTCTTCATTTAATGTAACAGTTCTGTTGTAACCATGGTTTATTAGTAGTATTTTAAAATTATATGTTCTTTAATTATGGTCACATATAATTTGGTCATCAAAAATGAAATGATAGTTTAAAACAACTAGCTGTTACTAAATGTGCTAAAAATACCCATTTTGTAATTTAAATTTTTTTTCTTCGCATATTATAAATTATGCCCTACTTAGTACAGATACAGATATGCACAGCAGAATCCCCATATTGTATCTGTAGTCATTTGATGCTGTGTGCACAAAATATGACACTTTTTTTGTCCAAAATTTCATTTACCAGAATTCTGTTATAGGCACTTAAACACACAGCATGAGGAAAATGGCACAATATGATCTTGAGGTGCCTTCTGAATTTTTGTTTTTATTGTATTTCTTTGAAAATTCTCAATCTTAATTCATGAGCTACTGGATTAATTTCTTTGATATTAAGTCTCTCACTAGAACCCATTGGATAGTTTGTTCTTCATTTGTTCTTTGAATGGTGGGTGGGGTAGAGGTTCAAGTTTTGAAAAATTGTGAAGATGATTGAAAAATTGAATGCAAAACATAAGATACCAAAAATAAAATATTTCATCTCCATTTTTAATAACTATATTATACTATTATTTTATAAATATGTAATAAAGAGGTCCCTCTTAATTGAGTTTTCTGTACTTACTCCTTTGTCTTCTTCAGTTATGTAAAATTTTCTGGGGTTGTTTTGGTTTATAAAACTTGCCCTTGGACTGTTTTCATCTTGCTGTGTAACTTTTATAGCATACATTCTAGTATATAACCATTATTTTGTTTTAGCATGAACTTCAGTAGTCATTTAATTTTAATCTGATGGTATACTGATCAAAAATAGGAGTGACATATCTCTCTTCATGTCCTTTCTTTTTATCTTCTTTTAAATTCAGAATATCCAATAGTAGTAGTTAAATTTATCATAGTTTGAATCATCAAATGAAGTTAGAGAAATAAACGAAAGCCAACAACACATGACTCATCTAGGCATCTTAATATCTTAAAGTAACTGAGGAAACTTTATGATTTTAAGGAACATTTAGTGTTATATATCCTTTGCTGTAGACATGTTTGATGTAAGCTTTTGGCATGCATTGGATTCTAGGTTCTAAGGTATTTCATTTTGGCTAACAGTTAAAAGTACTGGATCTAGAGTTAGACTGAGTTTAAATCCAGGCTCCCTATTAATTAACTGTGTATACGTGGACTAGACACGTAACTTAATGAGACTCAGTTCCTCATTTATATAATGGAGTGACAGTGGCACTCATCTTATAGGATGTGTAATGAGATGATGTATGTAAGGCACGTAGCATAGTGCCTTCCATAGTACTGTTCAGATGTTTGCTATCACATTATTTTATCGCTTTTACACACTGTTGTACACATCTGTTTGACCAGGCTCAATTTTTAAGTATTCTCCATGCTTAAATTATTTCCATGATCCCTAGATCTCTACTCTAGGGATTGAGATGAAATGATCACCTGTGATGTTTCTCTAAAAGCCTCATTGTTGGAAGACATCTGGTAAGTCTGATGTGTTTCAAACTATTCCTTGGCCTTTTTAAAATAGAGTTTAGAAACTCAATATTTGAATCAATTCAGTATCCCCTTTCCAATTTATCTCCTTTCTCATTCAACCCTGCACCTGCAGGGTGATGCAGAACTCACCATGTTATCAATAGCTGGATTGGAGTAATCTAAATATTCTATATGACCACAATAATCTAATATTACTTAGTAGCTATAACTTGAAGGTTTGGAGTCGAGGATGTCTCAAGCTTTGCGTGTGCCTGAATAAAAATGGTAGGAATTCCGTTGGTAGGAATTTTTCTTTTTTAAACTAGAATTGTTTTATTTGTGGACAGAGGTTACAGCTTCTTCTGGAAAAAGGAAATGAATTCGATGATGTATATTTTATAATTCTCTTTTTAGCTTCTCTTAAGGTCAGAATATTGAATAGAATTCTGATATGCTAAGCATATATCCTGCATGGCTAAAATCCCAGCACCAACTGGAAGCCTCAAATAAAGCCATAGAATCATTCCATTTAGAGCTGACAGAATATTTAGAGAGCCTTCATTACTGAAATTGTTATAAATTTAGTTATCAAAGATAGAGTTCCCTAATCGTCTCAGAAGTTACAGCTCGCGCTCTTTCTCTCTCTCTCTCTCTTTTTTTAATTGAAGTATAGTTGATTTGCAATGTTCTGTTAGTTTCAGGTGAACAGCAAAGTGACTCAGATATGTGTGTGTATATATAAATATATATAAATCTTTTTTATATATTTATGTATTTTATATATATATAAAATCTTTTTCAGATTCTTTTCCATTATAGGTTATTATAAGATTTTGAATATAGTTCCCTGTGCTATACAGCAGGTTCTTTTTTTTTTTAACGTCTTTATTGGAGTGTAATTGCTTTACAGTGGTGTGTTAGTTTCTGCTTTATAACAAAGTAAATCAGCTATACATATACATATATCCCCATATCTCCTCCCTCTTGCGTCTCCCTCCGACCCTCCCTATCCCACCCATCTAGGTGGTCACAAAGCACCGAGCTGATCTCCCTGTGCTATGCGGCTGCTTCCCATTAGCTATCTATTTTACATTTGGTAGTGTATAAGTCCATGTACTCTCTCACTTTGTTCCAGCTTACCCTTCCCCCTCCCTGTGTCCTCAAGTCCCTTCTCTACATCTGTGTCTTTATTCCTGTCCTGCCCCTAGGTTCTTCATAACCTTTTTTTAATTTTTTTTTTAGATTCCATATATATGTGTTAGCGTACGGTATTTATTTTTCTTTCTGACTTATTTCACTCTGTATGACAGACTCTAGGTCCATCCACCTCACTACAAATAACTCAATTTCGTTTCTTTTTATGGCTGTGTAATATTCCATTACAGTAGGTTCTTGTTTATCTATTTTATATATAGTGTGTATATGTTAATCTCAAACTCCTGATTTATCCCTCCCCCCACCCTTTCCCCTTTGGTAACTGTAAGTTTGTTTTCTCTGTCTGTGCGTGTTTCTGTTTCGTAAATAAGTTCATTTGTATCATTTGTTTTTTAGATTCTACAAAGAAGTGATATATTTGTCTTTCTCTGTCTGACTTCACTTAATATGACAATCTCTCAGTCCATCCATGTTGTCAAAAGTTACAGCTCTAGGGCTTCCCTGGTGGCACAGTGGTTGAGAGTCTGCCTGCTGATGCAGGGGACATGGGTTCATGCCCCGGTCCGGGAAGATCCCACATGCCGCGGAGCGGCTAGGCCCGTGAGCCATGGCCGCTGAGCCTGCGCGTCCGGAGCCTGTGCTCCGCAACGGGAGAGGCCTCAACAGTGAGAGGTCCGCATACCGCAAACTGTCCAGGTCATCATGTTCATGAAATTGTATTGAGGAAAAGATGTAAGGGTATACACATTGTTTTATTGTGCTTCACAAATAGTGCTTTTTTTTTTTAAACAAATTGAAGGTTTGTGGCAACCCTGCATTGTCAGATGATGGTTACCATTTTTAGCAACAAAGTATTTTTTAAGGTATGTACATTGTTTTTTTAGACATAATGCTGTTATATACTCAATAGACTATACTACAGTGTAAACATAACTTTTATGTGTACTGGGAAACCAAAAAATTGGTGTGACTTGCTCTACTGAGAGATTTGCTTTATTGCAGTGGTCTGGAACCAAACCCACAATATCTCCAAGGTATGCCTGCATAGCACAGATGCCAAAAGCAAATGAGATCAAACCTAAAAAAAACCATTTAGCATGTGAGTAAAAATAAAACCTCCTTCGTTAACACTGGTGTGAATTTTACACTGTTAATACTAACACCGCATAAGGGTCTCATTACCAAAACACTGAACTGGGAGTATATTTTTGTGATTGTCTAATATTTACTGTTATAAATCTGCTTGAGAACAATTTTAGATAAAAGCTTGTTTGCTTTGAGATACAGTTTCCGTGAATGTTAGTGCTGCTGTGGAATGCATCAAGGACACAGGTTTGTGAATCATGACAGCTCAGTTTTAAAACTAGAGCCAAACATTGAAATAATTACCGACATGCAAGATTTGGAGCTGAGAATAGAACACAGTGGAGTATGCCTCACTGTCTTGAAGATACATAGCTTCCAGAAATTCTAAGAATGACCAAGATACTCAAACAGGGAATGGTAACATATCATCCAGTAAATAAAGTCCTTTGCAGACATGTCTGAGGGAGATGAGCATTGTCTCCCGGGCCACAGTCATAGCCTTGTGAAGGGTACCAGTTAGGGTTCCATCGCAGGCAATCAACTCTAGCTGACCTAAGCAATAAAGGATTTATTTGAAGGATATGAGGAGCTCTTAAGATCAGAGGGAAGCTGAAGAACTGGACTCAGGTTAGGAACTCTGAAAGCTCCAGAAGTTTTTTTAACAGGAATTGCTTAAGAATCTTGCTTTCATTCCTCTACTGGATTAAATGAACTCCAGATGTTTAAATTGCCCCATTCATGATTCAAAATCCTGGAAGTGTGCAAAGCCAGGTCAAAACTCACCTCCTGGCGGTTCTGGAGCTTTGAGAGAATGACCCTTCAGGAACTCCTTTGGCTTAAATGGTTTGAGAGCAAAAGTACACTTGACCCTTGAATGACACAGGTTTGAACTGCACTGGTCCACTTACCCTCAGACTTTTTTCAGTAGTAAATACCACGGTACTACACAGTCTGGTTGGTTGAATCTGCAGGTTCAGAACCACGGATACAGGGAACTGTGGATACGGAGGGCCGACTATAAGTTATTCGGGGATTTTTGACTGTGAAGAGAGTCGGCACCCCTAACCCCTCCGTTGTTCAAGGGCCAAGCGTATCTGGATTTACTGGTCAACTGCAAAAGGAGAGTGGGGTTTCATCCAAAGAAAATTGAGTATTGTGGAGAATTTGGCTAGACAAGAAAGTGGTAAATGACCAGCTGGTCACACGAGGCTAGTACTGCCAAGGGCAGTATTATGACTCCGGTGGGCATGCTGGACATATGAGCAATGTACATTACAGTTTGTGTGGACAGGCCTTTAGGGAATGTTTGGTCCAGTCCCATAAGCTTTACCACTTGATGATGGATTGCTACTTGGCATGCCCAACTCTGCAGCCAGGTGATCACTTTTTAACTTGTAATTTATGTTGTTACAGATAGTAGGTGTAAAACAGAACAGTGGAGACTGAAGTATAACATGGGTTTTTGTTTTATTTCCAGGAAGTACAAGCCCATTCCTCTGATAGGCAGCGTGAAGGGCTGATCATTGCCTTTTCTCTTAGAGAAGAGTTAGGCTGAGCCTGGGCTGTAGCTTTAACAAGATTGAGTAGACCAGGCTTAGCCCAACCCCTACCCTCTCAGGCAGTTGCCTTTTGATCTTGGCAGTATCTGAGCTGGGAGGGGTTTGGGTGCAGGTTCAGATGTTTGTGGTTCTTCTCTATATTCAGTTCTGACAGGGTTCTGGCGTCCAGTCAGTCACCATGAGAATGCACAAGACTTTGAGCCCCTCTTCTGCCATTTTCTCTGAAAAATCCAGGGAAGAGGACTTGTCTAGCCTAGCAGTTTGTTTTTAAATGTGGTTCCAGATTTCAGTCACTATTGTCTGAGTGTTGGCTGAATTCTCCACATGCCTGCAAAGTCTCTCCATCCAAGGGAGGCCTGCTCTTCCACACACTGTATCCATTCTCAGGAGTCTACCCTGGTATAAAAAAAAGTACCAAGGCTCTGCTCATTTCGGAAGGGCTTATTTCTGCCTGGAAGTCAGTTAATGAAAAAGTCCTTGCATCTACTGTTCTTTGCTTGTCTCCTGGAAAAATATTATTTTTATTTTGTCTGGCCTTTTCTTGTTACTATATGGAAGTGAAAGTCTTTTGCATCCTTCTACGTTCTAGCAGAAGAAATTGTGCAGGGATTTATTATAAGTCACGTAAAGTTCATTTTCTGCTTTATAAGTTTCAGTCCCAGTTGTGGAACTCTATGTTAGAGAGTGCGCTAGAGAGCGCATGCACAGTGTAGCCTTGGGCAAAATCTCTTTACTTTCGTGGGCATCTGTTCCCTTATCTGTAAATAGAAATCATAATATGTACCTTCTGTTATTGTTTTAAGAAACATGAAAATGCCTTGGAAACTAGCAAGTGAATATGTCTGCAGGTCATCACGTCCTTAGAGTCGTCATCTCACATTTTTGGGCTTCCATTTCCTTATCTGTGCAATAATGGAAATGCTGAAATAGACGTGCTTTAAGTTCCCATCCCAGTTTTCACTAAACAGCACACTGATGCAACAGTGGCCGTGTTTATAGACATTTTGGGGCCTTAGCAATACTGACCTGATCATCAGGACTTCTAAACTGGGTGACTTTCTTAGCTACTTATGGGTGTCAGCCTTGGTAAATGGACTTGTTTTTGTTTTCTTTAAATTGGAGTCTTCAAGAATGGAGCCTTTTTTTTTTCTTTTTTTTGCTGCATTGGGTCTTCGTTGCTGCGCACAGGCTTTCTCTAGTTGCGGCGAGTGGAGGCTACTCTTCGTTGCGGTGCGCAGCCTTCTCAATGTGGAGGCTTCTCTTGTTGTGGAGTACGGGCTCTAGGCACGCGGGCTTCATTGGTTGCAGCACAGGGGCTCAGTAGTTGCAGAGCATGGGATTCAGTAGTAGTTGCGGCACGTGGGCTTAATAGTTGCATCACATGGGCTCTAGAGCACAGGCTCAGTAGTTGTGGCACACAGGCTTAGTTGCTCCGTGGCATGTGGGATCTTCCCAGACCAGGGATTGAACCCATATCCCCTGCATTGGCAGGCGGATTCTTAATCACTGTGCCCCCAGGGAAGTCCCTGGACTTGTTTTAATAGGCATAAGTTATGAAACATGCCATTAGGTAAAGTCATAGACACTTCCAGGTACTTGGTGTTTTTGATTATTAAATGTGTTTCTTGGGCTCTTTTGAAGCTGTAAGCTTTTTCGTTGGTTTACTTTGAATGTCCAAAGATCTGCTACTTTATATAATTTTTTTTATAATTTGAAGATAGGATTGGGGTACAACCTCCTTAGTGGTTGATGGAATTAATTTCTTCCATAAACGGAGGTTCTTCTTGGTGGATACATTTATAGACGCCAGTCTTTTAACTAGTTTAAAAGACCAGATCAATATTGGAGTTGTTTACATGGAAGTAGGCCATTATTTTTTAAACCTGTGCTGAGCTGAAGTTTACCTTTGAACTATTTATGGAAAACAGGCTTATGCAATAATCAAGATTTTTCTTTACCCATAAGTGTGTTTAATACATTACAGTATGTAAGAGCTTTCACAAACATTTTAGTAAAATAGGTGCAGAGCAGGTTTGAGTTTCTGAAACAAGCCAACCCTATTTAAGAACTTTACCAAAATAAAGTATGTATTATTGCTGCCAACAATTACATGTTATGACATTTAAAAAGCTGTGCCCCTCTGTTTGTCACTTATGTATTTGAAGGTAATAAAACTGTATTACTTTTTAAAACATTCTATAATTTAGATTTCTTACTGATGGAGACTGGTCTTTCCTGCAGTTAATCCAAATGAGGAAATCTATGGAAAAGCTAATGGCTTGGCGGGTAGGGGAGGTTACTTCCGTTACTAAAGATAAGCCATTGAAGAACTACAAGACTTACCTACGAAAGGCTTGTTTCTCAGTTTGTCAAGAGTCCTTTGCGTCATCACTTTTTCCTAGCCCCGTTAAAAAGTATTTTATTTTGTCTAGGTTTTTATCAGACTAAAATGTCCAAGCTCATCATTGATCCATTTATTTTTAGTAATAATTTCAATAAAATTACAATATAAGCAGAAACAATAGGCACCCTTGGAGCATTAGTGAATTGCTTGTATACATCACTTTAATCATTTGGTGACTATGTATGATGAGTGGCCCAGTAATAGCTAATATTGACCAAAGAATTAAATGAATGCTTGGGAGAAGAAAAAAATTAGTGGTTTTTCTTTAAATATCTATATAGTTAATTCTTGATAATTTGTGCATTATTGGTAGTGGGATAGACATAAGTAAGAGAAACCTGTATCATTCAAAATCTCAAAGGCAAAAGCTGCACTGTGTTCTCTCAAACCTTTACACATTGTTGATTGCTCTGGTGCTCATCTAATTTCCTGATTACTAACCCATCAGGAAAGTATATTCAAGACCCATGCTAGACCTAAAAGTAAGGTTAATAGGAGGAAGATGAGGAAAAAACAAAGATGAACTTGCTGTTCTCAAATCACTAAGATTTGTTTCTTCTTGCAGGGAAGATGGATTGGAAAGGAATCTTGTGGCCTGATATAAATGCTGACAGATTTGTAAGTCCACCGTTATCTGAATGAATGATTTACATATGCCCTTCGCACTGCCCTGCCCTCCCTCAGCACCACTTATATCTTTATCTACTTACACATTCCCTGCTCTACTTTGTCCAGGTGCCAGCAAGTAAGGATCTGGGGAGAAAGGGGAAGTGGTAACAAGTGGCACCTTTGAGCTGGCTGTCACACCAGTTTTGTTTGGAGTGAGGACAGGAACAAAACCTTGCATGAAGCCTTCAGGACAGAAGAGAGGCAGGGACTGAAGGAGGGAAAAAGCCCCAAAGCTGCAGGCCTGTCTGAAGGCCACTGAAAGTGTGGGGGGAAACAGGTATCCTTTCTGCGTACACCAGTAGCAACTGCTGAGGTGAGTGGAGGTGTGGAAGAAGCACAACTACTTCTAACCCTGCTGGTGAAACTCTATGGAGGCACTTTGAAGAAAAGGGAACAATAAGTTAGGAAAAACTTTTAAAGTTTGTCAGATCCCAGTGCACTGAAATCCTGGGGTGGGGTCCCTGAGGAACTGTAGTGCTTGGCTGAAATCATGTGTCATTCACATGGAGAGCACAGTTAAAAGATGACAGGAACAAGGGTAAACAGCCTCTTGATTATGGTCTGAAAGAGAGCTGCTGTTTCTCTCCAGTTATACAAAGTCACAAGGGCTTCAACCAACAGATGTCAATGCACACTTGATATGAGATGCAGAAAAGACTCAGCCTTCGTTTTGAAAAATTTATTAAAATAAGGACAAGCATCAGTTGTACATAGAAATAATCATTTGCACTAAGTGGTACTCAAGCAGAAGAGCAGTTTTAAATATATTAAAAAAATCACAAAATACATTGGTTAAGGCACCTACATCTTGTCTCATGTTTTCAATAAATATGCTGTTTTTTAAAAAGGCAGTAGTGAGGACCTCTGATTAAATGAATATAGGCACTGTGCTATTAAAGATAGTCAGTCATACTTTGCTGTGGCCACTGTGATTTATTCTCAAAAGAACTTTCATTAGCTTGGTTTAGCATTTAAAAAAACAAAACTGAGTATGAAAAAAATCACAGTTTTCTCTTTCCAGTCTTGTCTCTTCCAGAGAGACCTATGTACAAAAGGTACTATTTCTTCATATATTCCTTAGTAACAAGGAATTATGCAGAAGGTGCAAGAGTGCCTCCCAGAAGGTAAAGCCATCAGAGGTTGAATGTTTCAGAACAGCATGAGTCTTTGGGAAAGTATTTTTTTCAACTGCAGTAAAATCAGCTGGGTTTAGAAAACTCCGGACCTTACAGCATCCAAGAAGTGCCCTCTGTTCAAGGAGTTTTGTTAAGCAGTTGAGGGAAACCAGGTCCAGCTCCTGTGTTGTACAGGGTAGACAAAGCAGCAGCCTGGGAGTCAAGTGGCCTGGGTGCTCGTTCAGTGCCACCAGTACTTCCAAAATGCCAATTTGGCACTTTTGTTACAGTGCTCATTAGTTCATGAAGCCTGTGCTTGTGCATCGTCTTAGTTTGATCACCTGTAAGATGAAAAGTTTGGAGCTTCCTGCGTTTTTGTCCGGTTCCAGCAGCTCGCTAGTCTGGTGGTCTGAATTGTTTTTGGTCACAGCTGATGCCGCTGCAGTTAATAGGCGCAGCCTCTCCATAGACACAATGACCACAGCAAAGAGGAGAAAAATTAAATGTCCACAACATTGCCAGATTGTTTGAGGCCTGGGTGCAAATCTTTTCATCAAAGCCCTGTATGCTATTTAATTAAAAGACACCGTTTAACTGGAGTTACATTATTCACAGAAAACTATTAAGACTTCTTTTCTTATTAGATAATATAACTTCCGTGGCAGAACTAGGTTGCATAGATCTCTGAGATTAACTTCACATTTTCACACATTTGGTTTCTCCAGTCAGGTCATAGTTCAGCAACTAAGATACTGGGCAGTAAGGCTGGATACGGGCACGAGGGAAATACTAGCAAGAATCTTGACATGAGCCACTCCTCATTTGGGGTGAGATTTTCTTGTTTTTTTTTTTTTTTGTCAGCTGTATAGAAGGGGCTGCCCATCTCATTTCCTTTACTACTGGTATATGACATGGGAGAATGCAGGTTGGCAAGACTTAAGCTGGGAGACATGCTTTACTTTTTGGCAAGTAAACTAGACACATGGTCAAAGCTTTACGAAATCTGGGACCTACTGCTCAGATGCGGTAGAAAATACAACTAATTTCATTCTGAAATAATAATATTGCTTTTACCTGCTACGGTTTGGTCTTCAGTTTTACTTTATATACACACACACACGTGTGTGTTTTTATATGTGTTGACTTTAAATTATAGAGAACATTTTTACCTCATTATAAAACATTAACTTTAAAGTCAATCATTGAGAAGCAGTTGGATACAAAGCATCTAATCACAAAAATAGAAAAAGAAATCACAGAGCACTTCAGAAAGAAACTCTGGTGCTAAAGGGCATTTAGTTGTTCTTCTCCAGGGACCTGTAATAATCTGTCAGGACTTTCCATGCTTTGGGGGCCATGAAGCCATCTGGGGGATTCTCTCCTTCCCGGGCCAGCTTCCTCATACGAGTTCCTGAGATGAAGTCAAACTCATTGTGCCTGTCAGAGGGTAGCAACAAAGAACTCGGCATAGGTAAATAACATCTACCTTGAAGATCCCAGGAGTAGGATGGGTTCTGAGACCACATTTTTTTCTTTCTGTAAAATGCTGCATCTTCTAAAATAAGCAATTCACTAAATCTTCAGTAAAGGAACTGGCAGAAGAAAGGGAAATCATGGCAGCTACCCATTCAATACTGTGTACCTACTCAGTTCATGGGAGGCGTCTTCTATTAGCTCTGCCTACTTGTGTGAGCTCTGAGCGTGGTGCGTGCTCTATAAATGCTCATTGAAATCTTTTTCTGTGTTTACTTCCTTTCACATAATGTGCCAGGCACTCAGTGCATGCTCAAGGAATGTATGTTAAAAAAGAAATATTTATGGACCATCTACTATATGCAAGGGGCTGTGCTACAACTTCAGGGGGCACGAAATGTGCAAGACCAGGTCTTAGCTTTCAAGGGACTCTCATTCCAATTAGGAGCATGTGGAGATGTACTGGGGAGCTTTCCAAAATTTTGCCTCATCGTTCCAGCTGTACAGATGCTGATTTAAAGAATTTTCCTCTGGGGCTTCCCTGGTGGCGCAGTGGTTGAGAGTCCGCCTGCCGATGCAGGGGACACGGGTTCGTGCCCCGGTCTGGGAAGATCCCACATGCCGCGGAGCGGCTAGGCCCATGAGCCATGGCCGCTGAGCCTACACGTCCGGAGCCTGTGCTCCGCAACGGGAGAGGCCACAGCAGTGAGAGGCCCGCGTAACGCAAAAAAATTAAAAAATAAAAAATAAGAATTTTCCTCTGAAAACCTACCTTGCTGGATCATAGAAGTCCATGGCTTTTTTGGCTTTGTTGTAGGCAGCCACTCGGAATGGAATGATTTCCACAGAGGTGAGGCCAGGGGCCATGGTCAAGACCTTGGCCCCATGAGTAGGTTCATACAGGTCTTTCTTGGTCTCAGGGTGGGGCATTCCTGCAGGGTCCCGGCCCACAATGTAGAAATTGGCCCCTGCAACCATCCGGGACCTGCAGTGCCATTGGACCTAGGAAACATCACATAAAGGACATGCTGGTCATCACTGGCCAATCCTGTGGGGTCCCTGTTTATGGAGACACCCCTTTATTCTGCTTTAAAAGTAATTCAGCGATGTGGGTCAACTAATAATTGCAAGGAAGTCAGTGAGGTGTGTCCAAGACTCCTGCTCTTGTCATCTTTTTGGTTATATTGGGTAGGATATAGGAGCTTTAAAGATAAGAATCCTCCCTCTTAGACCATGAATTTATATTTCCTAATCTCTCCAGACTAACAGACCAGTGACACTCAGATCTTACTGTTCCACAGAACTATGTGGATTTTACTTTCCAGTTCCTCCCTATTCAAAATAAATCACACTTTAAGGGAAATTACAAACTCCAATATCTCTTACCATCTGACTGTCAGTAATGAGCAAATTAACCTTCATACGCAGACATTGATTCCATTTCGACACAGCATCGGGATTTCAAAATAAGTTGCCCTCTTTAGAGCTCAGATAGAAATATAAAGGATGGGGAAGAGAGCCAGAGGCCTGGAACTTTGATCTGGTTGAAGAGAATTAATTCATTAAACTCAGTTTGGAGCATTCCAAAGGGTTGAGACCTTTTCAATTCATCATAGTTCCTGTAAACTTGTTGAAATCCACTACACTGGGGGTGCAGTGGGACAAAGAAAGTCTCTGTTTGATAGGCTCAGTGTGTTATGATGAAAGGGAGACATTAAGGTTTTAAAGACATCTTCTCCCTTCTAATATAGCTCACCGAGCATGGTGAATCACTTAAGAGTAACTGGAACAGCTGAAATACTGGGCTAGATACATCTTGCCCTGTAACCCAGGTAAGCTGTGTTAAACACCTCGTTCACATACCAACTTCCACAGTCTCAAAGGCAGTGTATGACAGGTTTGATTTGGTGTTTCTAGCATTTTCACAAATACTATATGGAAACATAATTTTGATAAAGTAAAGAGACCAGAAGATTTTAGAATCTGCTCATGAAGAAGAATCCCAGAAACTCACTGGCTCGTCTAAGTAAAATTAGATGCTGAATCCCATAGCCCAGCCCAGGGAGCTGCTTACCTCTGTGGGGCCAGCATACAACATGGGAGATGGGAAGATGGCCACGATGGTGGATTTGGGATCTAGAACCTCCTCCTCGAGCACAGCTGTGTGCTGCTTCATCCGCCAGTCCAGGGGCACATCATCATCCTTGGTCCAGCCCCCCAGGGGGTGCAGCAGGAGGACCGGGTGCTTGTAGCCTCTCTCCAGGAGCCGGCGGCGGGTGTCCTGCATCAGCAGAGCATGGCCGTTGTGGACAGGATTGCGCAACTGGAATGCGAATACTGCGTCTGGGAAAGGAAAGCAGAAACAGCACGGTCAAAGACATGCACTGTCTGCAAGAACAGAAACGAAAAGGTGCAGCTGTGTCTATTGTTCAGTGAACTTGTTACATCCACTTGCTTTTAAGGACTGGCTGGAGAATCCACCTGGACCTTTAGGGGTGTTACTCGAAAGGTACCAACCAGTGCCAGACTGCTTAGACAGGAATAGGACACAAAGGTAGGAAGCCCTAAAGGGAGAGCCTGACTCAGAAATGAACATTTGTTGCCAGGACCTTTCCTACAAACCAAGGCTCAGGCAGGGGCCAGTATTAATCAGTCCTCTTGCACCCTGCTCCAGCCTCATTTCCCTGGGAAGTGAATATTGATAAGGAACGTTTTCTGGGGTCTGTGCAAAAGTTTAACAATTTAAAGATATAAAAATATTTCTCCTTCACTTTAGGGAAGTCTTCAAAACTACTCCAATTAGTGATGAACTCCTGAGAGCCTTAATTTTTCTTGTTATGAAATAAATTAATATATATCCATCAGAGAAAACTTAGAAAATACAGAAAAGCCCAAAATAGAATTTAAAAATCATCCATCATCCTATCATTACTTTTTCTCTCTCTTTTTCAAAATATGTAAAGTGAAAATCTTCCCTTCCCCTTGGTCCCGCTTTACCCCTAGAGGTAGCTGCTGCCATCTGCAGTTTGGTGCACATGCTGCCAGAGATTTCTGCTACACACAGAAGTAGGTTTGAGTTTTTAAAGCAATTATTACATTTTATTTTGTTTTCCAGAATTATTCTATACATACCGTTCTGCAGTTTGCTTTTTTTTTTTTTTTGCGGTACACGGGCCTCTCGCTGTTGTGGCCTCTCCCGTTGCGGAGCACAGGCTCCGGACGCGCAGGCTCAGCGGCCATGGCTCACGGGCCTACCCACTCCGCGGCATGTGGGATCTTCCCGGACCGGGGCACGAACCCGGGTCCCCTGCATCGGCAGGCGGACTCTCAACCACTGCACCACCAGGGAAGCCCCAGTTTGCTTTTTTTACTTAATAGATATATTTTGGGTATCCTTCTGGGTCAGTGCATATTTTTAACTACTGCATAATATTGCAGTAGTTCAACTTTATAAGGTGTTTCCATATCAACAGACATATCAATAGAAGATGATAAAAATTTTCAGCTTTTCAAAACTATAAACATGCTGTTTCCTGATAATCCTTAATTCTGTAAGCAGAGGAGGGTTAGGAGTATTAACAAATGCCGTAGAGCCAGGCTACATACCAGCATTCATTTGTTTACATTTCTGTTTGAGCTCCAGAGGTGTCAGGCGGTATTGGTCCAACCCATCATTCCACCGTATTCTCTCCAGCACCTGAAGGTCACCACCAACCAGCCAATCCCCACTTTCCATCACCATCTAGAAAGACCGTTATTAAAGTTGTTAGTGATTAATACTGTTTTCCATTTTATCTAAAATTTTTTCTTCTTCTGAACCAATCTTGGCTTACTTGAAGAACTGCCTTCAGTTCTTCAACATTTCAAGCACAGTATTTATCAAACTTGTTGGTCTCTCAAATCCTTTATTACTCTTAAAAATTATTGAGGACCTGCAAAGAGCTTTTGTTTATATTGGTTATATCTATAATTTTCTGTATTAGAAATTAAAACTTAATTCCCTTAAAAATATTTATTGACTTAAAGCTAACAATAAGTCTATTAAATATTAACATAAACATTTTGTTTTTTACTGAAAAATATTTTCCTAAAACATAAGAGAAAAATAGCATTGTTTTACATGTTTGCAAATCTCTTCATTATCTGACTTAATAGAAGGCAGCTGGATTCTCGTATCTACTTTTGCATTTATTCTGTGGCAATATGTTATTTTGGCTGAAATATGTAAAGAAAATTCAACTACAGATAGGTAGTTGGAAAAGGGAAGAGTATCTGAATAGCCTTTTTCTATCATGTGGATATTCTTCTTTGATATAGAATATTAAATAACCTAATTTAAAAATCAGCAACTTTAACAGACATTTTTCCAAATAGGATGTACAAATGGCCAACCCAACAGGGATATGAAAAGATGTTCAACATCACTCATCACTGGAGAAATGCAACCTCACACCCATTAGGATGGCTACTATCAAAAACAGAAAATAACAAGTGTGGACAAGGATGTGGAGAACCCCCTTGTGTACTGTTGGTGGGACTGTAAAATGGTGCAACAGTATGGAGTTTTTTCAAAAAATTAAAAATACAACTACCACATGATCCAGTAATCCAATTTCTGGGTATATATCCAAAAGAATTAAAAGCAATGTCTCACAGAGATTTGCACAACCATATTCAGAGCAGCACCATTCACAATAGCTAAAAGGTGGAAGCAACCCAAATATCTATTGAAAGATGAATGGATGAACAATGAATGTGAATGATATACATACAATGGAATATTATTCAGCCTTCACAACAAAGGAAATCCAGCCAGAGACTACAAGGGGGATGAAACTTGAAGACACTATGCTAAGTGAAAAAGCCATTCACAAAAAGATAAATACTGTATTTTTCCACTTACATGGGTATCTAAAGTAGTCAACTTCATAGAAAATAGAATGGTTGATACCAGGGTCTGGGGAAGGGAAAGAGTTGTTGTTTAATAGGTATGGAGTTTCAGATTTTCAAGATGAAAAAGTTTTGAAGATGTGTTTCACAACAATGTAAATATACTTAACACTACTGAATAGTACACTTAAAAATGGATAAGATGGTAAATTTTATGTTACATGTTTTTTACCTAAATAAGTAAATAGATAGATGGTAGATAGATAGATGATAGATGACAAGACTCATTTTTCACTGAGGTCACTATAAATACTCTACTTTTCGATACCCAGTCTCAGTTGAAAAAGTGACTTCAGGGAAGGGTGGGTAAGGAACAGAACATGGAGACTTTTAGAAAGAACCATCTATACATTGTCCCACACTTTAGATGGCCCAACTCTGGCGTCTTCAATTGTGCCCCTTCTGTCAGGGCAAGGAAACCCTGGTGGGCAGGCCCACCTGAAGTCTGCATTTACTCTCCACCATGAGATATGTACCTGGGACATTCAGCCTGGGGTGCCCACGGGCAGACCCAGAGGGCCTCCACAGCATGGGGCAAGGCCAAGCATAGAAAGAGAAGGAAGGGTTGGCTGCAGGCCAAGAGCCAGCTGTCCACACACTACCATGTTCTGGTACAGAACCGAGAAGCCTAAATTTGAACCTGGCCTTCCAGATTGTGATCAAGGCATATTGCCAAAGTAGAAAGATAAAACATATTTAAGTTTATTAGTTAGATAAGTAACTTTTAAATATGGTATTGGGCTTCAGCTCATATTGTTACCCTGGGTTGCACAAATATTAGGTGTGAACCTGGTGTGAAGAATGGTCAAAGTAATGAAAAAGAAAAGCCTGACAGTGTTTGATGAAAGGAGAGAGTTAGCACTTTCCTTGACAAGGATGGATGGAAGAGGCCCCAGGCCTGACAACACACATATGGGTAATGCATTGCCACATTGTCACATTGTGACATCTAACCATGGTTTTTATGTTGTACATCTGAAACTTATACATTGTTATGTGTTCATCTTATCTCAACCTGAGCAAAGAAAAACATGACAACCCTTTGTGTTTTCTATAAACTTAAATATGTTCCACATGATGCTGCAGTGCCACAAGTCACGACTGAGAGCAGGTGTCTCTCCTCAGTCATTGAGACAAACATTACAGAATGTCTTACTTCTCAGTCAGTCACAGTTGTGCAGTCATTCCCCTGATCAAATTCCATAACTGCCTTTTGCAGTGTCCAAGGAGTGTGGCCAGCCTGTAATGGCAGCAGAAAAGAGGGAGGCAAGAAAAGGGGAGAGAAAGCTGATTGATTTATGACACCAATTCAGAAGACATCAAGGTGGTGATGGTATACCCCGGTTCAATTTCCTGTCATGGCCAGATGTTGGAGTTTACAATGACTTGCATTCCTGAGGTTTTCAGGGAATGGGAGGTTGGGCTAGAGCCAGGGTTCTCAACAGAGGGCGATTTTGCCTCTCCTGGCGACACCTGACAATATCTGAAGACAACTGTGACCATCACAACTGGAGTGGGGAAGGGTGTGTTATTGGCATCTAGTGATTAGAGGCCAGGAATGCTTCTCAATATCCTACATTGCACAGGACAGCCCCCGAAACAAAGGAAACCCTGGGTAGAGAAAGGGTGATTTGCAAGGGATTTGCTTGCTTTTTCATGGACCCCCTTCTAAACTCTGTGCTCAGGAGAATCACTTAACAAGAATATTGTCAAATACCCATACCTAGACATTTACTTTCTCCTCATTGCTTAAACTGCAGATAAAATTTTGAAAGAGTTACCCCAGATCCCTGGGCATGCAGTAACTCATTCTGGGCACAAGGGGTCCACCCTATATTGTTTTATTGGCAAAGGCAATATTGAACCTGTTTCATTCACCATCCAGCCTAAAAATACATCTGGAGAACAATGCTGAAACTATGCTTTTGGCATTTCTGGGATCAGGAGGGACAGAGAGCATCTCTATCCCCAAGGTGGCTCAACTGTCCCCAGAACTGTGGTCCAGCTATCAGGAAGGGAGGTCCAGGGGCTCTAATTTCCAAGGGCTTTGTGGCCCGTAAGTACCCACTTCCTTCCAAGCCTCCTGCCAAAGGCAGGTGTGGGACCACAGCTAGAGTTTGCAGAACTGGACACACGTGTGAGGAACAGGCTTTAAGGGAGCCTAGTGAAGCAGTGAAAGAGGAACGGGGCTTGGAATCACAGACAACAGGAATGCAAAAAGGAGAGAGGATGAGCTCAAACACTAGGATGAAGACTAAGAAAGCTATGGTGAACAGGCTGAAAGAGGGCAAGGAAAGGAAGAGTGGAAATAACCTAGAGAGGAAGAGGGAACGTGTACATCAGGAGAGGAGCTGCTGAGGGTGGGAAGGTGTGACAAAGAAAGTGAGGAGGCAGGAGTAGAAGGAACAGTGTCCTAGGCTGAGGGACCAGCACATGCAAAAGTGTGACAGAGGATGATATAGTGACCAGCTGAGATGCTGGAGGGGAATATCTTGGGCGGTGGTGGTTAGAGGTGGTAAGGTGAAGTCATAGCTTTATGTGAGCTCCCAAATAAAGCTTGAACGGTCCACTCTAGCTGAAGAATTGGAGAGGGGCTTCGAGGGGAGTAGGGCAAGAGACAGGGAAGAAATTAAGTGCCCTGGCCCAAGTTGCAACAGAAGTGAACACCTTCAAGCAATACCTAGAAGGCAGAACTGTTAGGACTTGGTGATTGAATGGACAAGGGAGAAGAAAGAAGGAAGAATGACGTCCAGTGTGGTATATAAGTACAATGGAATATTAGTCATAAGAATGAAATAATGCCATTTGCAGCAACATGGATGGACCTAGAGATTATCCTACTAAGTGAAGTAAGAGAGAGAAAGACAAGTATCATATGATATCACTTATATGTGGAATCTTTAAAAAAATGATACAAATGAACTTATTCACAAAACAGAAAGACTCACAGACTTAGAAAACAACCTTATGGTTACCGAAGGGCAAAGGTGGCAAGGGGAGGGGTAATTTAGGAGATTGGGATTAACACATACACACTGCTATATATCAAATAGATAATTAACAAGGACCTACTGTATAGCACAGGGAACTCTACTCAATACTCTGTAATAACCTATATGGGAAAATAATATGAAAAAGAATAGATACATGTATATGTATAACTGAATCACTGCTGTACACCTGAAACTAACACAACATTGTACATCGACTATACTCCAATATAAAATAAACATTTTTTTAAAAAAGAAATAATGCCATTTGCAGCAACACGGATGGACCCAGAGATTATCATACTAAGTGAAGTAAGTCAGAGAAAGACAAAGATGATATCACTCATTTGTGGAATCTAAAAAATAATACAAATGAACTTATTTACAAAACAGAAACAGACTCACAGACATAGAAAACGAACTTATGGTTACCAAAGGGGAAGTGGGGGGGAGGGATAAATTAGGAGTGTGGGATTAACAGAAACACACTACTATATATAAAATAGATAAACAACAAGGATTTACTGTCTAGCACAGGGAGCTATATTCAACATCTTGTAATAACCTACAATGGAAAAGAATATACACAAACGTATAACTGAATCACTTTGCTGTACACCTGAAACTAACACAATATTATAAATCAAGTATACTTAAATTTAAAAAATAATACTTTGAAAGTAACACAGAAAATATATATTTTTTCAGAATGCCAGGAGATGTACACTCAAAACTGAGGAAATTCATTATGGAAAATAATGTTGTTGATCTCATGATAAAAAAAGAAAAGAAAAAAAGAATGACATCTAGGTTTTGGACATGGGCCACTGTTTGGATGGCGGAGCTGTTCACGGAGGTGGGGGACACAGGAGGGGGACAAGGCTGGGGTGAAGTTGCCCATGTTGAGTGCGAGATGCTTGCAGGATCTATCCAGGTGGAGCCACACAAGAAACAGCTGCAGATAATTATCTAATGCCATGGTTCTCAACCTTCACAGTATATTAGAATCACAGGGAGCCTCAAAACTCACAATACCCAGAACTGACCCCAACCCGATTAAATCAAAGACTGTGAGGGAGAGATCCGGTCATGGGTAATTTTTTTTTTTTTTTTTTTTTGCGGTACGCGGGCCTCTTACTGTTGTGGCCTCTCCCGTTGCGGAGCACAGGTTCCGGACGCGCAGGCTCAGCGGCCATGGCTCACGGGCCCAGCCGCTCCGCGGCATGTGGGATCTTCCCGGATCGGGGCACGAACCCGTGTTCCCTGCATCGGCAGGCGGACTCTCAACCACTGCGCCACCAGGGAAGCCCCGGTCATGGGTAATTTTTAAAGCTCCCCAGGTGATTCTGTTGCTCTAACTAACGATGTGGTCTTCATTGAAGGGCTAAAGGATATAGAAACTCTCATTCCTATCCTTCATTGGGAAGTCATACTCTGTTCTCTTGGTTTCTACATCTGTAAAGTGGGAGTAATGATTCTTAGGTGCTTCACAGGAACATTGTGAGAAATAATTACCATTTGAAAAAGATTTGAGATCCATGGATGAAAGGCAACAGGGCTCCACTAAGCATTATTTTTACAAGTTTCACCGGCTCCTCTCCTCATGCTCACATCTGTGACACGTCACGTGGTTCCATATTAGTGAAAGAGAGGGTTGGGAGGATTTGAATGGAAGGTCAGGGTAACTGCAGTGAGGGGCTATGCAACAGAGGTAGACCGTTTCCTCGGTGACTCTGACCATTTTCCATGCAAATATAACTCCCAGTGCCACACGGAAACACAAGAAGGCCCATAATTACTTTTAGAAGGAATTACTGTTGGAAGGTTTGGGGTTCTAAAACCAAAAAAAACATGTTTAAGTTTTACTGTGAATTTCAAGGTGCTAAAAAATGTCCAGTGAAGACAGCTCCTTTCCCATAAACACACCTTCAGTGCTCCAAGTGTAGCTTAGTGTAGCTTATAAAGGGTGAGTGGTTTTCTCTCTGGTTATCCATGGCCCATTTCTCACCATTAGCTCACTAGGAATGTTTACAGAGTCCTTCTAATGACCTAATGCTACAGAGTCCCTGACTATATTTTCAAGGCCACAAATCACACCCCCACTCTGCCTGCCATTGAAAACATTCTGACCTCCAACTGCCAGCACGTGATGCAAAACAAGATAAACATAATTGCTTACGAGCTTCCTTAGTTGTTGTTTTTTTTCTTTTAGTGCTAACCATGTATATGTGGATGTTAGGCCCAAAGAGTGGAAATATCTGAGCTGGCATGAAGAAAGGCCACTATTCTTTAGGTCACTGAGTGCGGATAAGAGCTCAAACCTAAAGGATTATGATCAGAAAAAGAATGAGACAAAGATATAATTAAGGCTCAGAACACAATTCCTCAAATAGCTATTGTCCAGTAATTTCAAGGCCTGTCTTCCAGCCTCTTGGAGAGAAAATGTTCAGATGGCTCTGAGCTTATCTGCAGGGTGGCTAGTTGTGTCCAATAAATGAGGAGCTGCTTTGCTCCCCCACTGACCTCTTGTGTTCCACCAGAGGCCTTGCAAAAGCCCTCCCTACTTTGCAACATTTCACAACTGAAAAAAACAAAACCAAACCAAAGGGAAGTTTGTCTGACAGATTTGAACCGGTTTATTCAAACATCCATTGTGTACAGTCTCAGAGCTGGAAGAGATCTCAGAGTTACTGAGTCTGGCCCCCTCCTTTTATAAATGAAGAAACTGAGGACAAGAGAGAGGACATGCCTTGTCCAACCACAAGGCTTTTTAGAGTCTCCTGGGTCTCAGATGGTTCTCTATTACCTTTGAACTTTCTGAAAGTTAGTTACTCCAGCTAGGGAATCACTAGTATATGTCTTTTTAAATTTCAACCCTAATGCTCTAATCTCAGATAAGGGATAGCTTTTGCATTCAATTTCACATATTTTTCTCTATGGGAAATGAACCACACCCAACAATTCCACTCCCTGCAATCCCACCCCATCACCAACAACAATTAGAAGCTGTGAAGGAGGCTGAGGAATTTTAGTCTACTTTGCCGTTAGGCAGATTGACTCCAAAATAATCCTAATCAGATGAACACATTTTTCAATCTGATGAAAATGTGGTATTTTCCCTCCGGAAACTGTGCTGCTATCTGTGCTTTTTGTTTATTGAAACAATGTCACCCACCACCCCCCTCTGCACAACAGCCACAGAGCATGAACTTCCAGTCTCTTTCCAGAGATTAGCTGGATCCATTCTGTAGGAAGAAATTGACTTCCCTTGTGAATTTCAGGATGGACAGGGCTGCAAGCTCTGGCTGTGGTTTCGTGCATAGCATAGCTATGATTCTGGTTCTCCTCTCATGATGTTAGACTAAATTATCTCCCCAGTCCAGTTGTTTCCCATTTAGCTGAGGGAGTCACAGCCATCACAGGATCTGAGGACTCAAGAGACCGTTTAGACCAGCCCTCCAACAAAAAGTCATTTCTTTGCCCTATCTAAAAACATCTCCCCAGGCAAAGCTTGCAGGACCTCCCTTAGAAACGCATTCTTCCATCTAACCCCAGTTTTTCTAAGTCCTTCGCAAAGGACTTAAAAACAATTATTTTTATCCTAAGTTGAAAAAAAGACCTTCCAAACATTATGCCACTTACTTTGATGTAGGGGTGTTTTGCACAGGTTGTGCCCCACACATGGGAACAACGCTCCTCTTTTCTGTGTTCATAGAATTCAGGGTCTCGTAAGATAGCCACCTTCCGTCCTCCGTGTGTCAGGACAAACTCGCTGCACCCTTGCAGCCGTGTCTTATCGTCCGCGGAGACGGGCAGCACGACGGGGATGCTCATGTTAATCACTCCGTCTGTGGAAAGTGCCATTTGATGCATGAATGTGGGATACAAGGTGTGGGGGCTCCTTTAAAGAGGGCTCAAACGTGCACAATGTCTCTCCCAGACATTTCCTGCAAAAGGCGTTAAGACCTAACTCTAACATGGTTATGTTGGCTGCACTAGTTTCTCTAGCGTCTGTGATAAATCCTTTGAGAAGAGGCTTCTCAAAGCAAAAGATGGAGCGTTTGTGAAAAATGGGCTTTCAAATGGGTTTCAAATTGTAGGGGTGGCTTCAGTAACTGATTTCGGGGTGGCTCCCGAGGGGGTGGCTCTCTTAGGAGTTCTTTTTAAAATTTGGTCCTGACCTCAACACACTAGGAAGCTTAAAGCCTTTAAAAATCCAACTAGATAAAATAAAGGTTGGCAATGCCCTGCATATCTGCGAATTCCACACCGGCAAATTCAACCGCCTCGTGGATAGCAAACCTTATACAGGATCCACCTTTGGTTGAATCGTGGATGAGGAACCCGCAGATGCAGAGGGTGGACTGTGGGGCTGGAGCGTCCACAGATTTCGGTATCTGCATTGGGTCCTGGAACCAACCCCCCTCAGATTGGGAGGGATGACTATGATTTCTTAGTGAAGCCAGATAATGTAAAAGAAATCACACAGCTGTTTCTCCCCTTTTGTAATGGTGCCCTAACATTCTAGCAAATGTCAGGCTTTCAGATGTACTTACATTGAGAAAATGGGGGCACAGAATTAAGTGTATAACATTAAAGAATATCAGGGAGATGTGGGGGGAGTTGCCAAGTTCAAGACTCAGAAGGGAATGAAAGGAAAGTGAGTAAAAACAACATTCAATTTGTTACACAATTTAAGCTCGTACTGCTTGCCGCTCCACCGGCCAATAAATGGAGAAATGAGTTGCTGGGAGAAGGAATAGCAACTTTATTTGGAAAGCCAGCAGACCGGGAAGCTGGTAGATTCGTGTCCCAAAGATCCACCTTCCCTGAAGTCAGGCTTCTTTTATACTAAAAGGGGAGGGGATAAAGTCAAACATTTTCTGGTTCCCTTCAGACTCTGAGGGGATGTTAATTTCTTCCTCCCTGCGGTCATTCACAGGTGGGCTTAGTCAGGATGTTTTCTGTGAGCTAAACAAAGGTCTTTTAGCTTAAACTTCATCACATGAGAGGCAGGGTTCCCAGAGATGGGCCATTATGTATAATTTAAGCTTATAGGCAACATCCCTTTAGGGATTAACTTGTAAAAGCAATAGAATAAAAAGGTTAAAGTAAAAGAAACAGATCCAATGTGGAGTAAAATTTGTTCTTCCTTATTACAAACTCAGGATTTCCAAAAGAGGAAGCAAATGCTGTTATTTATGGATTGGAGAAAATGTACCATAGATTAATGAAGTCTTTTAAATCTAACTTTCAAAATCCAACATTTAGACCACTTCTGATCGAGTTAAAGATCTGAGATCTGAGTTCTATTTCTTTGGGGCATCATACTCCCCCATTAGCTATGAAACAAAAGTCTACAGGCATATCACTTTGCACATTTAAAATACTCTCCAAAAGTTACTAGGACATAAAGAATGTCTCAGGATATATACAGCAACTTCCAGCAATAAAGAAATCCCATCCATCATAAAATCCTGCAACCTGCTCTGGGAGCCTCGTAAACAAGGAAGACACTGTACACAGAAGGTATGAGTTTCCTCACTCAAGTAACTCCTTTGTTTCAAAGTTCACAGACAATAAGCGTAGTCCAAGCAAGCCCTGTGCAGAGAGCACTAAACTCAAAGCCAAGCGATCTCCTATTTACTACCTGTGTCACTCACCTTCTCTGTCCTCAGTTTCTCCACTTGGAAAATGGGATCATAAATAATACGTATATCCCTGGGTTGCTGGGAAGAGGCTTTCTGTGGATAGCATGACCACACTGCTTACAAAGAGTGCCTTGAGTGCCTTGACCAAAATAAAGTAAAACAAGATGCAAAGCAAAAGGTGGGTTCGGTGCTGGTGGAAACCCAGCTCTGCCTGCAACGTGCTTGCGGTGCTGCCTTCCATCAATTACTCTGGGTTGAAATCCAAAGAACACTCCACTTGCTCGTTGCCATCGCCTCCTTTGGTCCACTAGGTTCCAGCCCAGCGTAGCCTCTGATCCACCTTCATCTTGGCCTTGAGTGAAAATCCCAACTAAGGAAACAGCACTACCTGACAGGTTGTCAAGAGACTAATCTGTGGGATGTTGTGGAAGGGAGTTCTACCGAGTAACAGTGCCAGCTGATCTCATACACCTATAGCTACAACTCCACACAGGTAAAAGCAGATTTACTGGGGTTTCCCTATCATCTTAATCAACTTTTCTAATACACAAAATTATCCTACAATTTAATTCTGTGCTGAAATAGCCTCCATAGCTTTAAACATTGACTCGGGCTTTCGGCCTTTTTCCATCATGTGCTTCAGCTCTGGTGGGAACCACCCTGATTATTTTACTGCAGTATAACTCATTTTGGAAAAGAGTATCATAGTTTTTTAGCCACAGTTAGTCCAACACTTAACTTCATGTTTAATTGAATAATCTTGCTTTTGCTTTAAATAATTTTCAAGCCTGTTGTTTTAACCTTGTAGATATGCTTATCATTTGTTTGGGACAATTTCTGGGCAAAAACAAATACTTTATATTGCTTAATTCATCTTTTTCAAGGAAAAACAGCAATGATGAAAACAATACTCAAGATAAATGATATCTTCAGAATTTTACCTTTTTCTTCCGGTACAGTGCAGAAGTTTAGAATTGCAGCGAGTATGTGTTTATTCCCAGTTTTATAACTATCAATTGTCATAGCTTGAAATTAAATTCATGCATAATTACTCATCACAAACGAAGTACAATCATCCACAATCCAACCAGGTGCATCCACTTTAAATTGTATCTAAAATTGATTTATCCTTCATCAATTAAAAATGTTTTATAAATGCAATAGAAAAAAATTTCCAGATTTGTGAAACAAAATGGGGACCAACACTCAGTAGAAGTAATTAACAGAGAGGATCATAAATTTTTAAAATCTCAGGAACAAAATGTGCAACAGAAATTCAGAAACAAGTTTAATTTGTCAGCCAAATAAAACGTTATAAACAACAGCTGCATCTGATCCAGAAATTTCCTGTTACTTGGACTCCTATCAACAGAAGAATGCAGCATTATTCTATTAGAACTGGTTGGATCATGAACTGTTAGCAATTCCAACTGGTTCATTTAGATTTTTTTTTCTAGTTATGTCCTTACCATTTCTAGTTAATATAACATATCTAATTATAATAATTTCACTGCTTATAAAGTTAAAGTACATACCAGGAAGGAACATGCCTAGAGAAATACAAACAAAATTAAGAAACATATTGTTTTCAACTTTCCACCAAAATAATAGTAAAGCAACAATGACAAGGAACAAACTCCTGCTATGAAGCTTCATACATACAACATATAAAGATACTGAGCTTTTTGTTACTGTTATTTCTAAAAATAGAGCATATGTGACAGCAAAAAGCTGGTGAAACCAGAATTTGTATTGAATAATGTCCAATACAATACAAAAGCATTTTTAAATAATTATGTTTTTATTTATTTATTTTTTTTTTTTTTGCGGTACACGGGCCTCTCACTGTTGTGGCCTCTCCCGTTGTGGAGCACAGGCTCCGGACGCGCAGGCTCAGCGGCCATGGCTCACGGGCCCAGCCGCTCCGCAGCGTGTGGGATCTTCCCGGACCGGGGCATGAACCTGTGTCCCCTGCATCGGCAGGTGGACTCTCAACCACTGCGCCACCAGGGAAGCCCAATAATTATGTTTTTAAATAATTATAACATATGTCAATAGCCCCTCCAACTTAAGCAAGAAGTTGTTTCTTACAAATATGTGATGTTATAACTACTGTCAGATGATTCCAAACCAGGCTTTGGGAGGTATACAGGCAAACTGATTTAGAACGTCCTAGAATTCCAGATGTTTACAGGACATGAGAGTATGCCCAGTCCCAGGATAACCTGGATTTGAATCCAGGCTTCGAGGGAGTTATTTAACCTTCCCAATACTTATTTCCTCATATGGACAAAATACCTTCACAGTGGTGTTATCTGGATTAAATGTGATGTCCTATGTCAAGCACCAGGGTCAGAACACATTATGTGCTGAATAAATGCTGGCAGTATATAGAAAAGCTCTCAAGCCCTGACTTGGAAAGTCAGAGCCACAGAAGACTTGCCATTAAATGATCAGGTCTCACAAGGCTGCTATGTCTTAACCCTACTTGGATGCCATCAGTCAAGAACATAAGCTCGAGGTTCCATTTTTAAATTTAGATGTGACATTTATCATTGGAGGATCTATGACAGCCCCCCCAAACTACATCCAGTGAGAAATAAAATAATACACTGACATGAAAATAGACCCTTGAGTAATATAGGGAGTAACTCATACTATATAATCATCAAAAACACTAAAAAAATGATTTTTTTATTTTGCTTTTGGACTAAGTAGACTGAGCTAATTTTTTTTTTTTTTTTTTTTTTTTTTTTTTTTACTATAGGGGGAAATAGTGAACCTTTGAGAAAATTAAAACCAACAAAATACTTTTGGGAGACAGGGTCAGAATAGAAACAATTTTACCTGCAGATTGTAGGTGATCAAGAAATGTGCGATTGTTTAATGGTAGAATGAAAATGGCCACATGTCTGTGGCTACAAAAATTATTTCAAATTTTCATGGTGGTGACTCAAACTTTCATAAATTGGTTAAAATTAAATGATATCCATACAAATGATACCTTGCCCAACCTTCTGATACAGAGAGTCATCATTTTTGGAATGTAACCGTGTCTACTCAGTCCAAAAGCCATCGAGCCAAGCTCTGTCATGAGACTCTCATGGTGTGGTAGAGGGCAGTGTTTCAACCAGCTTTCCCTAGACACCCTCAAGGCTGCTGTCCAGGTGGGAGAAAGACTGAGCCCACTTCTTCCAAAGGAGCAGTTCCATTTTTATCTGTTGTGTATATTGCCTCAGATTTCACTGAAATAGTTATGACTTGAAAAAAAAAAAAAATTGACAACCACTGATGTGGCGGGAAAACCCCTCTGGACTAGAGTTCAGAAGATGAACTGCACTGCCTGTCCCAGCAAGCTCGTATTATCTCCAGCAGCTAGAACAAACCCTGACATCTGAGGACACTCAATAAATATTTATTGGCTAGCTGATGAACATCTTATCTGTGCTACTTCCAAACGGATGTGACTAGAGATAAGCTTCTTGGTCTGTTCAAGACTTTGAAGTCCTTTTAATTTTATGCAGTGAGGGGGTTGTTAATATATGGAACATTTACTATTGGACCAGGTACTGTATTCTTTTAAACATTCAACATCCCATTGAGGTAGGTACTATTATTAACATCCCTGTTTTACAGATGAGGAAACTAAGGCCCAGAGAGTTTAAGTAATTTGCCCTGAACCCAGATAGTTTGGCTCCACAGCTCACTCTTATCCACTATGATATTCTGCCTCTACTTAGGTAGAGGTGTGCAGCATATTACATCCCTGGTATGTATTTTTAATAATTGACTTACATAGGAATTAAGGAGGCTTCTTGAGGGTATGGGGAGTTTTGAAACCTAACTACAACTGGGGTTGCTTTACGCCCCATTCCCCAGGCAGAGGCACAGACCTAGAACATGAACATCTTTCTCAGGAAAGAACATCTGATTTGATTTTTCTACCTAGAAGGTTTGGAGCCCTGCTCCGTATTACAAATTCCCTCCCCCACTTATCAGTATTCCCCAAGATCTTGAAATAAATAAGTTCTATTTGATAAGGTCAAGACAGTTCTAGGAAGGAAATGATCAGAGAAGGATCCGGAAGTTTTCTGAATGAGACATAATTCCAACCTTGACAGGAGCAGTTCTCTAAGAGCCATTCAGCTTCTGCCCAGAAAGCTGCCTTAACACCCCGTATTAAAGTTTAGTGGATGAAGCCATCCTAATATATTTCATGTATGAGCATGAGTATCAACCCTTTATTATCCACCAAGGAAAGCAGCTGCTGCAATAATGTTTGCTGGAGGATGGGAGGCATCCTGCAAGTCAGCAATGAGTGCTGAGTCCATCCTGGCTTCCCCAGGATGGTCCAAGCAGCTGCCAGTGGTGCTTCTGACTGTCCACTGCCTTATGAATATCACGGCCAGCAAAGGGCAGGTGGAGGTGAAAAAGACTTAACCTTCTCTTGGCTCTGTGTGCAAGTCAAACCTTTATTTTTTGGTTCCTTAGCTTTAGATAATCAATAATCCTTTGAGGATAACCAAAAAAAATCCTAAAAATGGAAGCTTATACATAACTGGACATAAATAATCTAAATATTTTCACAATAGGATTTACGAACCAAGGATTAGCATTTCTTGTTCCTGTGAAAACTTCTGAGAAATATTTTTTTCTTTAATAATAAAGAGTAACAAACAAACGAAAAAACAAAAACCCATACCGTCTAGCAGGGTGCCAAAGTGTATAACCTGCAAGTACTCCTTTTCCCGCATAAAACCTTTGAGGGGAGTGGCCCAGCCTTCACTCAAAACTTGGACCCACTGAAGATCCAGCTGCAAAACACAAAAAAGCAGGTGAACATTTCCATAAGCTCCGTTTTCCAGCCATCTGGCCCCAGGGCAGTCCTTTCTTATTCAGTTGACAGGAGAATGAAGGCAGAACCTTTTATGATTTAAGCGTTCCCATGTGTAATGCTGACCCATGATCTAGGGGGGCTGGAGAAGTTTGAGTCTAGAACTTTCTGTGGGAGAGTGGTGAAAAGATTTCAAACTGGGATGATTTCTTTGAACACTTTAGGCTCTATCTATCCTTACAATGTGCACCCGTGTTGAAGATTCACCGTTCATTCTTTTTTCCACAAAAATTCTGGTTTGGCTACATTTTTTTCACCAAATGTGCTAGTTATTTGACTGAACTGAGCAAACCATTGACACTAAGATAAATGTCCAGGGACTTCCCTGGTGGCACAGAGGGTAAGCTCCGCCTGCGAATGCAGGGGACACAGGTTCACGCCCTGGTCCGGGAAGATCCCACATGCTGCAGAGCAACTAAGCCCATGCGCCACAACTACTGAGCCTGCGCCCTAGAGCCCGCAAGCCACAACTACTGAGCCCGCGTGCCACAACTACTGAAGCCTGTGCGCCTAAAGCCTGTGCTCCGCAACAAGAGAAGCCACCACAATGAGAAGCTCGCGCACCCCAATGAAGAGTAGCCCCGGCTCACCGCAACTAGAGAAAACCCGCGTGCAGCAACAAAGACCCAATGCAGCCAAAAATAAACAATAAATAAATTAATTTTTTTAAAAAAAGACAAATGTCTAAAATTCTTAGCGTGATACTGACAGGCCTACGAGCTCTGGCCCCAGGGGCTCATACAGGGATGTCCACCTGGCACCACTCCCCACCTGGGGGCCTAGTCACCAACAGTGCCAGACAGTGTGCAGTCTGAACACACACGTGGTTTCAAGCCCATCCTCCCTCTACCTGAAAACCCTGTTCATCATTTAAAACCCAGTTCAAAAAATAAAAATAAAAAAATAAACCCCCCCAAAATAAATAAATAGATATAAATAAAAATAAAACCCAGCTCATGGGCCACTGCTCTGAAATCTTTCCTGTCACCCCTAGGATCAAGAGAATTAATCATTAGATTCTTTGAAGTTCTTCTGTACCTTGCAGACCATTTTGTTATTGGAACTATTATTCCGCACTGTAATTATGATTATGTGTTTCTCACCTGCCTGGAGCATTGGAAAACTCAGAATTTATTGTGTTTATAAATTCGTCATGACTTACTAAAGCCTGGGGTCTTCATGAGCTGAAGGACATTCCCAATGTACTCTGCCTCTTAAAAAAATGTCCAGGGCTTCCCTGGTGGCGCAGTGGTTAAGAGTCCGCCTGCCGATGCAGGGGACATGGGTTCGTGCCCTGGTCCGGGAAGATCCCACATGCCGCGGAGTGGCTAGGCTAGGCCCGTGAGCCATGGCCGCTGAGCCTGCGCATCCGGAGCCTGTGCTCCGCAACGGGAGAGGCCGCAACAGTGAGAGGCCCGCGTACCGCAAAAAAAAGAAAGAAAAAAAAAATGTCCAAGGTTTTAATGGATACCAAAAGGTTACCAGTGAAGACTTGATCACCTTATATGAACCAACTAACACTAACCAGTAAACAGGCCAAGGTATCTGCAGGGCTGTTTGCTGGGATTGCATCTTAACATCTTCTAGGTTGCAAAATCAATGCAACCACAGCTCCCTCTCCTCAGGCTGAACTCTCCCTGATGAGGGAAGAGTGGGATGTGCAGAGTAGAAAAAAGATCAAGGCATTCATGTCACTTAGATCAGGGTTGCTTCTTGTTTTCTTCAAATTCCTTCTCAATGGTCCAAGAAACACCTATATTCTGGACAAACTATTTTCTCAGCACCTGCCAACAAACAATTACTGCCTAATGCTTGAGCGCCGGCATCACTGAAGGTATAATGACAACCATATAAAACTGTCCTCTGCAAATACAGAAGTTACGTTCCCAGTCTGCCTCGGTACATGGCATTGATCAGCTGCCTGGGGCAACACGTGATGAGAGATTTTCTTGAAGAAGAGGTTAAAAAAAAAATTGGCAGAATGAAGTGTTTTTCTTTATAGGCATTGCATTTTCCTTATGTCTACCTTCCTAATTAATTAAGAGTAATTGTAAATGGATTATAATGACTGACAGTAAGCCTAAGTCTCCATTAGCCAGTGGGCACCACTTACCTTGGTAATTGATAACGAAGGGAGCACTTCGGCCTCAGCTCGGACTTGGTCGAGTTTGTTTTCTGGCACAAACAGTTCGTGGATGCCTTTGATTATAGTGTGGGGTACAATGTTCTGAAATGAAGCAGACTTGGTAACAGTTTGGAATGAAAACTATAAAAAGAACACTTCAGTAAACAGATGATCTTTTATGACTGTATAAAACTATTAAAAAAAAAAAAGACGTTCAGTCCGCCCACCTGCTCCTGTAGAAGCTCCACCACCTGCTGCACGCAGTCGCTCACGGAGGACAAGTTGGTTTTAAGCACAAGCTCAGGAGTTTCAGGTTTCTCATAATCGGAATCAATACCCGTAAACCCTGCAAGGCAGAAGGCTGAAAATCACATCTGCACCAACAGAACAATCTTTTTACTCCATAAGACATAACACATGTTGCAATAATGTTTTCAACTGCTGTATTCAGATTAAAACAGAAAAGGTCAAACAGCTATCCTTGCCCTCTAGCCATAGATAAGAACATATACAGCTGTGGTTTCAATACAGAAAGTCCCGATTATCAACAAAATCTGTCTGAGTCCAAGCCCTCTGCAGCTGATTAGAATGGAAAAGGACAACAAGTAGGAGGAAAACTGAAAGATTCCTCCTCCACACATGCACATACACGTATCCATTGTAGTTCTCTAAACGTGATTGCTGTGGCTGGGGTGATAGTTCTTGAAAAATACAAGCCCACCTTTTAACTAGCCCATGGACATTTGGAAGATATTACGGTTTGATAAAAAGTTGTGTGCACTATATGCAATTTTGGAAAACGGTTTTTGAAACTTCAGACAGATTTCTGGGCACAGACTAATAAGAATTGGTGGCATAAGTAAGTGGCAAAGATACCGCTGAACTGGCTCTCCTACCTTTGATCTCCCCAGCTCGGGCCCGTTTGTAGAGACCTTTTACATCTCTGCTTTCACAAATGTTTAGAGGCGCATCTACAAATATCTCAAAGAATGGCAGTCCTGCAGATTCATGGATTTTGCGGGCATTCTCACGATCCTGGAAAATAATTACCTTTAAGAATGTAAGAAGAGGGACTTCCCTGGTGGTGCAGTGGTTAAGAATCCGCCTGCCAATGCAGGGGACACAGGTTCGAGCCCTGGTCTGGGAAGACTCCATATGCCGCAGAGCAACTAAGCCCGTGCGCCACAACTACTGAGCCTGTGCCCTAGAGTCCATGAGCCACAACTACTGAGCCCACGTGCCACAACTACTGAAGCCCGCGTGCCTAGAGCCCGCGCTCCCAACAAGAGAAGCCACCACAATGAGAAGCCCGTGCACCACAACAAAGAGTAGCCCCCGCTCACTGCAACTAGAGAAAACCCACGTGCAGTAACGAAGACCCAACACAGCCAAAATAAAAAACTTGGCAAAAAAAAAAAAGAATGTAAGAAGAGGTTTCATAGTGAAATTCTTCATCACAAAATACTGTGTGCTCTGGTGTTCCATGACCTTAAGATAACACTGGGGTTTGAGCTCTTCAGAGATGTCAGGAAACTATCCCTTTAGAGAAACTCCAGAAATTTCACTCTAGTAAACAACTCTCCCAAGTACTTTCCAAAAAAAAAAAAAAGCAAACAAACGAAAATGGGAAAGAATCCCAACTAAAAGACAGGGCTGGCAATATGACAGCATTTCATTCAGAGGATGTGTTCGAAGTACATAGTGTCTTATATGTAATTCACAGAAATTTCCTGTTTTAAAACAAGAGGAGTAACTCTCCACCTCGTTGATTTCAACGTTAAACACACATAACCTGATGCATTGGCGATGAACTGCTGTTTTCTTTAGTAAGCTAAGGCCTCTGTCTTTTTGGAGAAATACTGGCTTAGCCAAAATGTTCGTTCGGGCTTTTTGGTTAAAACCCGAAGGAACTTTTCGGCCAACCCAATAAAATTACTGAGCTTTGGAATTTTTCTGGTTTAACTTTCTCTTCCTTTCAACTCTGGCCAAGTGTACCTTACCATTGTGAAAGTGGAAGGGTTTATGTCACCTGGTGCCCTGGCATCTGGAAATGAAGGGACTCTATGTAACCAATATTAAAGAGAGGAAATGAGGGAGCAAGTGGGGGAAGGAGAGCCAGTGGGGGAGGCTGGAAGTATGACATTCCTCTGTCCTCCCCTCCGCTGGGTCCTCATCCTGGCAGCTTGAGAGCACTGGTGCTATGTGTGGCAATCGTGTGCACTGCCAAAGCATTTTACCTTTGCAAAAGGAGAAATGAAGCTGGTAATGCAGACCAGACCAGCGTCGGCAAACAGCCTGGCCACCTCAGCAATCCGGCGGATGTTTTCTTCTCTGTCCCAAGGAGAGAATCCAAGGTTTTTGTTGAGGCCGTGACGGACGTTGTCCCCATCGAGGGAGTAGCAAGGGATGGCGTGGGAGACGAGATTCTCCTCCAGAGCAAAACTGATCGTTGTTTTTCCAGCACCAGAGAGACCTGTTCAGAATGGGCAAGACAGGACAGGCGCTGTCTCTGACTGTTTAAGATTATAAATTGTGCTCTGATCCGAATTGTGAACTGATCCTAATTTTTACCTAATTCAAGCATAATTAAACCCTCATTACAATCACTGGATTGCCCTCAAATCAAAACCATTCAAATCTAGAAAAAGCAAAGTTTACTACAAGTCAAGTACTAGCATTTCTTTCAAATCTTGAAAAAACTATTTGTCCCTTGTTAGGATTATAGCCTTTCAAAGCAAAAGGCGTTCGTCAATAGGGAGGCCTTGGCAGGCTGCATATGGTCCTTGGTGTGTTCTGCTTTTGGGATGGGCTGGGACCTGGGACCCTTTACCACAGTGCTCGCACCTGGACAAACGTCTCCTGGAGCAACAGAAAACAAAGAAACTATAAGGGACTAAAAATACCTGCATGTGGCCACAGTTGGGGCAAATTATAAACAGTAAGATACAAAAAGGCCAGAAACCAGCTGCCATTCCTGAGGTGCAGGCAGCAAAAGCAGGGTACTGCGCATGATTCCTGCACACAGCACCACCAAGAGGGTCAGCAGACCCCCTAAGCCACCGCTCCAGCCTGACCACCCATCTGCCCCTACTCGCATCCCATTTAAGGAACCGGTTCGCCCCACCTCAGGAGTGAGCAAGGGCAATTGTTTCTTGTTTCGCTCCCTCCTGCTGCAGCGGGGACCTCAATAAAGCCTTGCCTGAATTCCTTGTCTGGCCTCTTATCAATTTCTATTGATTAAGGAGTCCAAGGACCTGAGTTGGTAACACTTTGCCCGCAGTGTATTTTGTAGACTAGAAAGTTGTGCATACAAATTCAGATGATGGCTTCTCTTGAAAGAAAATCAGAGGCTCTGGCAGTGGTGTCCTCATATCCCCTTATGAGAGCAATCAGCTGGAGTGGAGGGACAGCCAGCCCTTGGAGACTGGGAGGCCCACCTCCCTTGTAGATGCTGCTAGGCACCCATCTGACAAGAGAACCAACATACTGTCCTTCTGTTTTCAAGATTTTCCAAAATGATTCTCAAAACACAAAGACGGAGAACCACCCTGAGCTACGCTGTAGATGTAGTTAGAGTTGCCATATACTCTTAGGCGTCTGGAGTCTTTACATGAGAGTGGAGTTACAAGGTGCCTTTTACCATGGTTTCAAAGCACAGTGATTGGGAACACACACTATAATTTCTACATGAGGGAGAATGTAAGCAGAAAGGGAATGAAATGCTACCCGCCAAAATTACTTAAGAGCTCAAAATCTGAACCACCCTGGAAAAGGAGCCCTCTAAAAGTTCAGTTGTTCTAAAGATCTCTGAACCTGAAGAAAAATGCAGTGATGCCAAGCCACTGTCAGACAGCACCCGGAAGAGGAAGAGTCAGGACGGGGGCAGAAAAGAAAGTCAAGAAATTGTTAATACAGAGAAGACAGCAGGGGGAAAGAGGAAAAAGAAAAAGTAAGAGTAAAGAAGGGATGCAGGACAGAGAGACTTGGAAAGAAAGGTGATATATGAAAGGTAAACAAGTATTTTCCATATTTTTAGTTATGTTTTAAAGTCATGCCCTTGGCTTTGACAGAGGATCATTAGAAGAAACGGCTACGTGAAGAATGTGTTGGCAAGCTTTGTAAATCAAGCCATTGTCTGTTACATCTTTATGTAATTCAGTTGCATTTGGATAGAAATTCATGTGATAAATTCCTCTTAAAAGTTACGTCCACTTGTGGGGTAGGAGAAATGGGACTCCTGAATCTCTGGTACGTTCTCTTGCATCAGAAAATGAGAGAAACAATAGAAATTTCTAACACAGTTAGCTGTATTAAAATAGATCATTGGAATATTTATTTTAATACATTGAAGTAACACCAATTACGTTTACCTCAGTAAACGTGCACTTAGTAAAACTCTCAAGTTTTACTAGGGACCAGGACTTGTGCTAAGTGCACATATGCTTTATTTCATTTTGTTCTACCTATACCTCTATGAGGCAGGTATTATCTTTATTCTCATTTTACAAATAAGGGAACCGAGGCTTCGAGAGGTTGGTTGGCTTGTCCAAAATCACACAGCTAATGTAGGTGAAGCTGGTACCCAACTCCAACTCTCTATATTTCAAGTATTTGGTTTCTCCTGATTTGCCTGGTCAATATCCAATGTCTGTAATATGAGAATAAAAAAATAAACTAGGAAAAGATGACTTTTTGAGAGTAAGAAAAGACAGGAAGTATACCCTTGAGATTTTTTTTTTCCTCTTCTACCTGTTCCTTTTGTCTTTCCAAGGGTGTTTTACATTAAGAAAAATGGACTTGGGCTTCCCTGGTGGCGCAGTGGTTGACAGTCCGCCTGCCAATGCAGGAGACACGGGTTCGTGCCCCGGTCCGGGAAGTTCCCACATGCCACGGAGCGGCTGGGCCCGTGAGCCATGGCCGCTGAGCCTGCGCGTCCGGAGCCTGTGCTCCGCAACGGGAAACGCCACAACAGTGAGAGGCCCGCGTATCGCAAAAAAAAAGAAAGAAAAATGGACTCTGTGGGTATGTCCTGATTCAAAATTTGGACAAACACATGAATGCAAAACATCTCATGAAGGCAAACACATAGCAAGAGGGAAACGTCTGGAGCACGCTGTTTTATTCACTGCTGCACGTCACGTCTCTCAGAGGGAGCGGGGGAAACATATCAGGAATTGCGGCAGGTGAATCTGCCTTCTGGAACACAGCAGCCTCCTTGCCCTCTGTCCAGCCTCACCCTGGAAGCAGGGAAAGTTGTTCTTCCAGGGATGAATGAAAGCCGGAAACCAAGGGCAAGTGCCACAGGCACTAGGAAATAACTTGAAAGTGAAGAATGAGGCTGCTTTAGACAGGAATAGGAAAGGCTCAGAATAGCAAGAGAAGACGCAAGGCAGGTCCTCGCTTGTTGTGTTTTCTAGAACTATCTTCAGGTTAGATTAAATCAGCATTTGTGAGCAAACAGTAACACATGAGTTGATTTCATAACCTGGATAGACATATCTTTGCATCTGAGTTCATCTCCATATGAAATATTATATCTACGAAATGAACCTGTTTTTTTCTTTTGAGTCCAGCCTATGTCGGACCTGCATTCCCAGGAATCAACTTCCTCTACCTTGTACTCAGAGTATAAGGTAACAGCTGAGGACTAATTCCAGTTCTGTCACTAACCCTTAGCTTTGACATTCTGGGGCTATATAAACACAAGAAAAGGGAGATTCATTTGGTCACCTCGGTGGGAATGAGTTCTCTTTTTATACACAAGGGACAATACTCAGCTACGCAGAAAACATTAGTTTTGCTTCTTGCACAGATTTTAATTTTTTAAAATAAGTAAAATAGCCCCCTAGAATATTAAAACATCAGAAAAGAATAAAGAATCTCTCTAATGGACAGCCAAATGCTTGATGTCAAATTAGGAGAGCCCCGTTCATAACTGCCAGTAAATGTGTTTAGGCATGAAATTAAGAACTACAGAATTCCTTAGAGCTGAATGGGAATGTCATAATCAACTTGTCCCATCCTTTCCTGCCAAAGAGGTGAAAACAGAGAACTAGAGACATTCCATGACTTGATGGAAGTCCTATTTCTCACTGATGGGTAGAGTTAGGACTAACACCCAAGCTTTCTATCACAGCTCTCAGCCTCCTTCAAATGTTGAAATACACATGTAATATGTAGTGACACTATCTTCCTAAAAATTGTGTGTCACCATCAGTTTTCCATTAAAAAATATATAGATCTCAACACAGCATACCTGTCAGCCACACGGTACATCCTCGGAATCCACCCCTTGTTCCAACCACCTGCCCTCTCTTATTCCTGCTCACGTGATGCGCCTGATACACAACATTGGTGGATTTCTGCTGGGTCTCCTACAAAACAAGAGCAAGCACAACATTCAATTAATAAAATAATAAATCTCATATGTATACATAAAATAATAAAATAACAGATTACAGAAATAGTCTTCCCTAACAGAAACTCCTTTTTTTATAATTGGCACACAGAGTAACATTAATTAACTCTACTAATTTAGAAACAGACACTGCCTTTAGCATACCCATCACTGCCCTTTGAAAGTATAATTTGAATGAGGCAATTATTGATGCAATGTAAAAGTTCTGGTTCCATGACATATCAAAATGTGTACCTTTAGGTAATGGTTAGGGGAATGTCTCTGTTTCAGTAAATGCATGCTCTTCCCAAGTCCCACGGGCATGAACTGAAAATAGCCCAAATACTCCAGCCGCTGAGGAAATAATAGGGTGAGGCTGGTTGAGCTCCTCTCTAGAGAGCTGGGAGAGGCTCCAATCACAGAACGAAGTTAGAGGCCATTATACCCCTCCTGTTCCCACCCAGACACAGACGTCAGCAACTTTAGAGTTTATCCCCGAAATAGGACTCCTTTCTCACAAGTACTAAAATCTGCTTCCACTTTCCCAAGGGTCAGTGTATGAACTTTTTAATCTTTCATAAAGGCCTGAAGAAATGGAAATGTACCAGTTATTAGTCTTGGAGGTTAACTCAAATCTCGAATGTATTTATTTTGGCTGTAATAAAATCAGCCCCCTGAGGGCACAGATTATCTGAGCCTGACCCTAAACTCTGACTGGAAGGTACATGTCTGATGAATAAAAAAAGGTAAAATGAGTCAATAAATACAGTTTGTGGTGGACATTAAAAAAAATCATATGTGAAGATGTGATCCAAAGGGGAAGGGGGTGGGTCAGGGGAAACCATAATGATGGTTAAATAAAAATAAAAAGGTTAAGAACTGTCCATGTGTGTCTTTGGTATGGTAATTAAATTTTTAATGACAGATGTAATCCAAGTTGCTGAACTGTAAAAATCTATGAAGCCTTTTAAACCCTGTACATGTATACCCGCCAGAGCTAAAAAAAAAAAAAAAGCTCCAATATTCTTTGAGCAAGACCCAGACAGTCTTAGAAAACTCTGGGTCACATGAGGGCAACTCTTACATTCTGGAGCAAATTAAATCACCTCTTTATGCCTTTCCTTTGGGAAAAAGAAAAAATCAAGGGGAATACACATAGGACTGTTTGGAGGCTTATATAGATAATGGATGGGAACATGCTCTGTAAATGGCCAAGTTCCCTACAAATGTGGATGTCAGTGCACAGCTGCAGCAGGAGAGCCATCTGGATTAGCACCAGGAAATCCGCTTCAAGACCAAGGAGGAAGGAGCCCCCTGCTGGCCCTTGGGGGCTCAGAAAGGCAGTGCACACCCATGGGGTGGGCCTGCTAGTGAGGCACAGAGCCCAACTAAGGGGCCAGCTGGCAGGGAACAGCATTATCAGTGTCAGCGGGAACCAAGGGGTAGGTGTTGAAAGCTGGGATCGGCTGGGTTAAGTTACCTAAAACTCTCCAAGGCTAGACGCTCTGATCATCCATCAATCAAACCTGGTCAGAACCCAAGACTTGGAAGGGTCGGGATAGGAGACAGCAGGGGTGGCTTGCACGAGAGGACTCATAAAGGGGGACGAATGAGGCTAGTCCATGAGATATTCTAGCCATCTTTTCCCTGAGTGAATAAATCCCCTGAAGGTATCCTGGGTCTTTTGTGCCAAGTACACTTTATGGCTCAAGGAAAACATTAAAATTTTCTTTCTCTCCATTTCCTTGTTAATCACTGCCATTAAATTCAAGAACACTGCGTGTGGATATCAGGCCCACAAGTCAGTTCATCCGTTCATTCATTGATTCTTTCAGTAAATGTTTATGTAAATGAGCTCCTACTAAGTGCCAGGGGCCATACCAGGCACTGGAAATATAATACTAAACAAAGCAGAATTCCTGGCAACATTTTAGGGGGAAATACAGACAAAAAGATCAAGTAACTGGGCCCCTCAGAGGAGAGTGTGGGTCTCAGACATATATCTCTCTACTGTATGAAGTGTATGGCTGTTAGCATAACTGAAGCCATCTTGGGCCGTTAACAGTCTCTCCTGCTCTTCTGCTGACCCTGCCAGGGACTGTAATGTAAAGTGAATCACTTCTCTGTCATCGAGGGCTTTGTAGTTAATACATATTGTTTAATAATCATTAGAACCTGGTGACCTCTCCTCTATGCCCTGTTAGTCCCCAATGACGAAAACCTTCACTGACGTATTCCTGATGCCCACGAAACTCATTACCCGTTCGTAAGTCTTGACATAGAAAGGCACGTCCTGCTTCCAAGTACCTACCCCCATACTCTAGGTTAATATAAAATTGTCCCAATGGCCCCTCGGTGGCACAGAGTACAGCTGTGAATGCTTCTGGATTGTTGTGGACACAATCCTGATCCCGTCCTGTGAGTAAGTTACCCCATAATAAACTGATCCATTGATTATATGGAGTTGCCTGCCTCACTTTTTTCAGTCTCAAGATGCCTTCTTAGTTCAGTGGGCACTATGTGTTCCCTCCATCCTCTGACATGAAGATATATAAAGAATACCTGCAACTCAATAATAAAGAGACAACCCGCTTTATAAAAATGGGCAAAAGATTTGAACAGTCACTTCACGAAGGAAGATGCACAAATGGCCCATAACACATGAAGAAGGGCTCCATGTCACTAGTCATGAGAGAAATGCAAATTAAAACCAAAATGAGACACTACTGATAACATCTAAAGTCAGCAAGGATGGGCTCTCATATGTTTTTGTTTGTTTTTCAATTTTAATTTAATTTTTATTTATTTACTTATTTTGGGTTGCATTGGGTCTTCGTTGCTGTGTGTGGGCTTTCTCTAGTTGCATCGAGCCGGGCCTACTCTTCGTTGTGGTGCGCGGGCTTCTCACTGCGGTGGCTTCCCTTGTTGCAAAGCACAGGCTCTAGGTGCGCGGGCTTCAGTTGTTGCAGCACGCCAGCTCAGTAGTTGTGGCTCACGGGCTCTAGAGCGCAGGCTCAGTAGTTGGTGGTGCACGGGCTTAGTTGCTCCGTGGCAAGTGGGATCTTCCCGGACCAGGGCTAGAACCCATGTCCCCTGCATTGGCAGGTGGATTTTTAACCACTGCGCCACCAGGGAAGCCCATGTGCTCTCATATGTTGATAGTGGAGGTGTAAAGTGGTCCAACCATCTCAGAAAAAAACCTGGCAGTTTCTTGTAAAGCCGAACATTTACCTCCCTTAGGACTCAGCAGTTGCACTCATAGACATTAACTCAAGAGAAATGAAAACTTATACCCACAAAAGGACTCGTACAAGAATATGATTAGCAACTTTTTTGGACAAAAACTGTAAATAACCAAGGGTCCATCAAATAGGAAAATAGATAACAACAACAAAACAAAACACCCAGATTATAGAATACTCTTCTAATGGAATACTAATCAGCAATAAAAAGGAATGAGCTACTGATATATGCAATGAGGATGATAATAAATGAAAACACTTTGCTGAGTCAAAGAAGTCTTACCCAAAAAAACTACATGTATTCCATTTATATGACATCCCCCATCAGGGAAAACTAATTTGCAAAGTCAGAACAGCAGTTGCCTCTGGGTGATGGCAATGCTGTACGTCCTGATAACGGTTTGAGGTACATAGGTGTTTGCATTTGCCGGAACTCGGGGAATGTACACTTAAGATGGGTATTTCGTTACATGTAAATTTTACCACATGCAAAAAAAGAACCATTAAAAAAAAAACCTAAGCAAATACGAAAATACCTAATAAGATTCAGATGGTGGGGGGACTTCCCTGGTGGTGCAGTGGTTAAGAATCTACCTGCCATGCAGGGGACATGGGTTCGATCCCTGGTCTGGTAAGATCCCACATGCCGTGGAGCAACTAAGCCCATGCCCCACAACTACTAAGCCTGCGCTCTAGAGCCCACGAGCCGCAACTAATGAGCTCGTGTGCCACAACTACTGAAGCCCGTGAGCCTAGAGCCTGTGCTCCGCAACAAGAGAAGCCACTGAAATGAGAAGCCCCCCACCCCCAGCAACTAGGGAAAGCCTGCGAGCAGCAACAAAGACCCAATACAGCCAAAAAAATGAAAAAAGATTCAGACGGTGGAATGATATTGTTCAGCACAGCTGCGTTTGTGGAAAAGGGCTCGGATCCCATCACAGGGCATTTGACTTAAGGGGCTGCTGCCCACCTGCGCACGTGAATGCCCACCGGTGCTTAATTTGTCCACAGAGATGGGTTTTTTTCCTCTCTTTTGGCTGTTCATTCTCCCTAGAGGCTGAGATCCAGAATAAACTCCAGGCTTTGCTAGTCTTCTGTGGAAACTTTGTTATCATCTTGTTAATTGCCTCCCCAACAAGCACTTGGTTTTCCAAAAACATCAGAGTCCACAGGAAGGAACTACTCTCTTACAGGATGTAATAGTTAATCTCTGAACTTTTGGTTTTTATTAACTGCATCTTAATCATGGGTGTTTGTCCAGATTTTCTATCACTCCAACAATGTTTTAAACAAACAAATGAAATCTTTTCAGATGGCCAGGTACTGGGGCTTTTTTGTTTGTTTCGGGAAGATATTTTGCTTCTTATTTATCTCACATTTACCCTTGATTTTCTCCAAAAGGCAAACAAATAAAATAGAAGCAGATGTTTTGAAGGATATTTGAACTGCAAAGGGGTGAGGCAGCCGAAAACTGTTCTTTTCCTTGTTGAAACACTTCCTTCCTTCTTAAGAGTATATGGTGTTCTAAGCTTCGGAAAGAAAGTGGCTGTCAGAAAAAGGATTCTCTCTATGGAAAGCAAAGCACATGTTAAAGAACAAATGCCTCCCTGTGAGTAGAAAAGGAGCACAGAGACGTCCTCGGCACCTCGTCTAACACTGACACTTAACCGGAAGTGGCCCAGAAACCACAAAGTTGGTGGCATACTTCTATTCTGGGTTCCTAAGGAAAAAAAATGCAAAAATCCCTACCTTCTTCCAGGTCACTGACCCAGAAAAACTCCCAGGAGTCACATGAGGATGGGCTTTGGCGTCAAGCAAATGGGGTTTGAAACCCTCTTCCTAACCTACTTGCTCAGTGACCCTGGGCAAGTGATAAACATCGTTAATCCTCCATTTCCTGTTCTGTAAAATGGGGCTAAGAATAGTTTCCTCATAGGGCTGCTGAATGGATTAAATAATTTTCTATATAAAGTATCAAAGAAAATACATGACAAGGTAAGATGTTGAGGCTTATGAGGCCCAGGAGGCACTAATCTACTCCGGAGACATCATGGTAGTTTGAGGCCTAAGTCACCCAGATTTAGAAGTGTTCTAAGGCTTAGGTCCACTCTAAGGAAAGTCTGGGGAGGTGCGGGGGCGGGGGATCATGATCAAGTCAGACAATGGATAGGAAAGCAATTTTGTAGGGGTGAGGCATCTCACACACACACACACACACACACACACACATACACATGCACACACACACGCATGCACGCACAGGAGCAGAAGAGGATGTTGTTGCCGTTCTGATTATCATTTTCTTTGACTCAAAGCCCAGCCAGTAACATGCCTCTCCAAGGTGCACCAGTTTGAAGCCTCCTTGTTCTACCCACCCCACACTAACTGCTCTCCTGCTGGCTGTCTCAGTCATGAATGCTTAGTCACCGGCATGAGGATGGCCTTTGCCCCAGGTTAGCCTCATGAGCTATTAAAGATGGGACTTGATCACCCAGCCCAGGGTTGCAGTGAGTATCTCTGCCAGAGCTACTCCTCACTCCCATCGGAGATGCTTAAAGGGGAGTATGAAGGGGCTTCTGGAACTCAGGGTGGGATAGGCTAGGTCACGGCAGGCCTTGGTTTTGCGTGACTAGAAGAAAAGATGCTACATGGGGAAAAGACTTCAGATGATTTCACGGCAGGGCGGGGCACCGTTGGAGCCAAATCAGAGCCTGTGCTACAGTGAGTAGGCTTATGAAAGAGAGGGCGCTGGAGGAATGAGGAAGCTGGAAAGAGCAGGTGAGTTTACGAGTTCCTCAGTGCTCAAAGGTTTTTGATGTGTGCCTAATGTCTTCAATCAAAAACAAGTAAGTGGGACTTCCCTGCTGGCGCAGTGATTAAGAATCCGCCTGCCAATGCAGGGAACAAGGGTTCGAGCCCTGATCCGAGAAGATCCCACATGCCGCGGAGCAACTAAGCCTGTGCACCACAACTACTAAGCCTGCACTCTAGAGCCTGCGAGCCACAACTACTGAAGCCTGCGTGCTCCACAACAAGAGAAGCCACCACAATGAGAAGTCCACGCGCCGTAACGAAGAGTATGCTCGCCACAACTAGAGAAAGCCTGCGGGCAACAACGAAGACCCAACGCAGCCAAAAATAAATAAATTAATTAAAATAAACAAACAAACAAGTAAGTGGATTTGAATTCCCTCTACATCCTCCTGCCTCCCCCTCAGTGCAAACAAATCCACTTTCCTTCTCTAATGACAACTCTGCTGTTGCCTTTGAACTTGGCCTCACTGCTGTTGGGCTATGGTATCATTGCTGTCTTGCTAATTAAAAGTGTCCCAAACCTCCCTGACCTCGGTGTGCAGTTTGAAGATTCATTTAAAGGTTTGCTTGCAGAAAGCAGCAACCTCAGTAATCACCCTCTCAGGCTCATGGTAGGAGCTCCACTCTCACAGGCATTATGTCACTTACTGTTCAAAGCCCGGGAGCTGAGGAAACTGTGCATTGTGACCCATTTGCAGATCCTCAAACTACTGGCTGAAGTCCCACACCTGCACGACGCAGAACACACCGCCAGGCTTCCTGACTCCAAGTGCAGGTCTTACTCCTGCCCAGACAGAACTCCTTGTTTCCAGTCCCAGCTGTGGGACCTCTGTGTCACAGCTTCCTCATTGAGGACTAAATGATATCACGCATAGCATGGCTTTTGATACTACATAAAAATGTAAATAATCAAAAGATCATTCTTACTTCATTTTCATTACTTAACCTGAGTAGCTTCAAATGTTTCACCATTACAAATATCTATTTATATTTATTTCCTTTCAGAGTATTTCCTTGGGGTCTATAGCCCAAAGTGAAACAACTATGAAAAGTTATAAACTTTCGTTAAGTCTTATTACGTATTGCCAGTTCATTTTCCAGAAAGACAGAGCCAAGTTACCAGGCTACCACAATATACCTGTTTCTAAATATTCCAACTAACTTGTTATGTTTGCAGTTTTAATGTTTTTTTCCCCCTAGATTACTTCGCACCTATTTAGTTACTAGTAAGAATATGTATTTTTCCATGTTGTAAGTTACTTATGATATTTGTGTGTTTGTCTCTTTTGATATTAAGTAAGGACAATCTAGGCAATGACCTCATCCACTTTTTAAAAATGTATCGTGGGCGGATTCCCTGGCAGTCCAGTGGTTAGGACTCTGAGCTTCCACTGCAGGGGGCACAGGTTCCATCCCTGGTTGGGGAACTAAGATCCTGTATACTGTGTGGTGCAGCCAAAAGCATATTGGTACTTTTTTCTGTATTTTGTATAGTAAAAATTTTATTAATTATAATATACACTTTTTGTTCACTTTCCTTTTGATATACACTTTATTATATAGCACATATATTATATGTAATATGTTATATCATATTAAAAGGTATTTTAAGAATATATAAAAATATTCCTGTTGTCTTTGACGTCTTCCATTTGATCATTCATCATAGCTGAGCCAAATATGTTCTTTAGACCTCTATTTTGATATGATTAAACTATGATTAAACTATTCTATCTATTTGGATACATCTGACATTTTAATAATGTGTCATGTGCTTACATGGGTCAATTTTATTTCTTTTCCATCATTATTATCCAGTGATCTCAAAATATGTTATAATTCATTTCCCTATTACTTTGAAAATCTTTTAGTAGTTTGAATCTATTTCTAGAATTCTTATATATTTATAATTCTTATGTATTTATAAGTTATGTATTCTTACGTATTTCTACAGAATTTTTCTACTTTTAGTGTGGACACCTATGGTACTGATAGTTGTTGCTCTGTAATATGTTTTAAAATTCTGAAGATAGAAAGCTCTTTCTTGGGAATTCCCTGGCGGTCCAGTGGTTAGAACTGAGTGCTTTCACTGCCGGGGCCCGGGTTCGATCTCTGGTCAGGGAACTAAGATCCCGCCAAGCTCTGTGGCAAAAAAAAAAAAAAAGTTCTTTCTTTAAAAATGTTTTTTTCAACTTTAGTTTAAAACACATTTTTCCATGGAAATAAAATTAGTCAAGTCTTGTTGAGAACATGCAACGCCTCACTATGATTTCCCCTGCTAGTCTCGCTAATTCTCAAAGAACCTCAACATCATAATACAGAAAAAGGAATCATTACCTAAAGATGTTCATAATAATATTATTTAAAATAGAAGCCATCAAAATTTCCATCAATTAAATAGCTTATGGCATATCCATATGCTGAATGTGCACATCTGTATTTACTGACCTCAGACTATATCATGCTGTACGCCCAAATGCGGAAACAGGTTACAGAGGAAATAACATTAATCCCATTCTAAATCATATATATCTATATGCCGGACCCAGTGAACCCAGGAGCCCTTGTCGCTCTCTCGACACCCCCTCAACGCCGCGGGGACAGAGAGAGGCCTGCGCCACGAGGGGTACAATTGTTAGGAGTTGCCAATCGGGCAGGGACCACACTGGGCGGACCAGGCAGGATCCCTGCTCTGGCCTGACATCATATTTGACGTAACAACCACGTTATGTCACCTCCCATTCACCGTGAGAAAAACACCACGCCAACTCCAAGAAATGGGCATTCTACCAAATACCTGATCAGTACTCCTCCAAAGCGTGAAGGTCATCAAAAACAACGACAGTCTGAGAAGCTGTCACTGTCAAGAGGAGCTTAAGGAGACATAACAACTAAATGCAATGTGGGATGGGATCCTGGAACAGAAAAAAATATTTGATAAAAATTAAGGAAATCTGAAAAAAGTATGTACTTCAGTTAATGATAATGTGTCTTCAGTTCCTTAATTGTAACAAATGTGCCACACTAAAGTTAGTAACAGTGTAACCTAAGTGCAGGATACATGGGAATTCTGTATCATCTTCTCAATTGTTTCCATAAATCTAAAACTGTTCTAAAAAATAAAGTCTATTTTTTAAAAGAGTGCATTTTTACAAGACTTGGCAATAAATAAAATACTTTATAATCACCTTGGCTTCTGCACTGCTGGATTCTTTATCTTCCTGATCATATTTCTTAAAATCACTGACTCTATTATTTTACTTCTAATTTAAGGATTAAAATTACTTGGAGTTATTTGAGAAATCCTTTTATAAGCACACCATGGAGTAAAGAGGAAGGACAGAAAGATAAATAGATAAGACATTGATAAGAGTTAAACACATAGATAAGTTGTGACATACCCACATTGTTTATGGCGACATTCTAAAATATTACAAGAAAGAAAGATTTTGGTTTTAGAGGAAACTGGTGAAACCTAGCAGTGCCCTCTTCTGAGCCCCTTTTGTCCCTCCAAAATGGAGGTGAATTCTCTTTCAGCCCTCCTTATGTCCCCAAACCTCCTGTTATGACACATGCAGCCCTTAATCTTCCATATGGAGGGATGTGAGTAAATAACATAAAAAAGGAGGAGGAAAAAGGAGATCTGAAACTCCTTAGGGGAGGAAAAAAAAACCCTCAAAATGGCTGTTTTTTGCTTCAGAAGCAGGAAAGTGGAAGAGAAGCTATTAGATGAAGTTTATTGCAGGGTAAAAGAGTTAATATTTTTGGACCAAAGAATCCGGAAGTTGCAACTGTCCTAGAGTGGACTCAGGATGGAGAAATATGTGGCTGGAAGTTGGGGGTGTATGTGTGTGGAGTTCCTTCTCAGGACCCCCAGGAGAGGGGTTCACACACCCACAGATGCTCACAAATCTTCACACCTGGACCCAAAAGCCTCCTTCAGTGATTTGGGTGGGGACAGCTCACACCTGCACTGAGAAGCAGGTGGAAAGATGGTGAGTGAGGACAGGGGAAGTTTAGATTCCATGGTTATACCGGGGGTAGCAATACTCCTGGCACATTAGACTGACAGTTTTAAAAAACCATTTCCTGATGGAGAAAGGTTCTTTTTTTTTTTTTGCCGTACGCGGGCCTCTCACTGTTGTGGCCTCTCCCATTGCGGAGCACAGGCTCTGGACGTGCAGGCTCAGAGGCCATGGCTCACGGGCCTAGCCACTCGGCAGCATGTGGGATCTTCCTGGACCGGGGCACGAACCCGTGTCCCCTGCCTCGGCAGGCGGACTCTCAACCACTGTGCCACCAGGGAAGCCCGAGAAAGGTTCTTGATGAAACTTTTCCAAGGCCTGCATAACTCATTTCCAAGTTAATCTCTGGAATATGACTTGTTCTTAAAATGACTCTGAGGGCTTATAGGAGCCACTGCTCTCATTCCTCTCTAATTATGTATCATCCATCTACAGGTCCTGTTTTTCTTCACAGTATCTATCTCTCATATGAGGATCTTACTTCCAGTTTCCACTGTTCACACCCTGGCCTAGACCCTTACCATGGCTTCCACTTTAGTGCTCAGGCCTATTTCCCCATTACGTGGTGAGCAGGCTTCCAGATGGTCTTCAGTCTTAGTCCAGAACCAGCGGCCTCATCTGTGCCACCCTCTCCAACAGAACTTGCTCCAGGTCCTCCTGGCTTGCTTCTCATATATAATCACATTTCACTTCTCAGCCCTCCGGATGCTATGAACTCCTTCTCCAGCTCTGACCTTTGCTTGTCTTCTTGACCATAATTTGGAGTCTCCTCTTGGCTGGACTGCCCTCCACTGCCATGAATAACTATCCCCGTGGCTTGGCCCGGCTTTTTGTTTTGTTTTGTTTTGGCGGTATGCGGACCTCTCACTGCTGTGGCCTCTCCCGTTGCGGAGCACAGGCTCCGGACGCACAGGCTCAGCGGCCATGGCTCACGGGCCCAGCCGCTCCGTGGCATGTGGGATCTTCCCGGACCGGGGCACGAACCCATGTCCCCTGCATCGGCAGGCGGACTCTCAACCACTGCGCCACCAGGGAAGCCCTGGCCCGGCTTTTTGAACCTTATTCCTCAGCACTGTCCCCCGTGAATCTTGCTCGTCCTGGTCTCCCCAAGGTTGTAAAGCATTCATCACATTCATCCCTTGGCTCAGAACCCCTTTAATAATCTTTAGTTCTCTCACTTCCTCTTCCAACTGACAATCAAATTTTCTAAAACACCTTTTAATCATGTTATTTTTGTACTCAAAACTTTCAATGGTTCCCCATTGAATGAAGTCCTTACACAGAATAAAGTCCTAATTCTTAGATTGGAATTTAAGGCCCTTCATTTGCAGGCTCCAGCGACCATTTCGATAACATTTTCTACTCTCGGCTGCAGAACTTCTATTCCAAGCAGGAGGTTTTGAACACAGCTCATTCTGGCTTTGCACCTTTTCTCATTCAGTCCATCCTATCTGGAAGAATCTCTTCATACCCTCCACCTAACCACACACTGCCTGTTCTTCAAGCAGCACAGGGTGTTTCCTGGTGGCCTATTGGTTAGGATCCTGGGCTTTCATTGCCATGGCCCGGGTTCAACCCCAGGTCAGGGAACTGAGATCCTGGAAGCCTCATGGTGTGGCCAAAATAAACAAGCAGCACAAACCCCGTGGGTTCAAAGTACCTTCCTTGATGCCTCTCTGCTGAACTCCTGTCCCCATTAGATCCTGGATATTTTAGACCTTTATCTAATGTTTTATAGACTTAGAGACTTGTATTTTAGACTTCACTGTCAACCCTACATGGTGGGGGCCGTAGCTTATACAGCTTTGATTTCCCAACAGGGCCCAGCTAAGAGGAAATAATATAGATTTTGAGGCTGGACAGTTTAGAGTCAATTCAACTCCTGACTCCACTAAAACCTTGAATGAGTTAAGTCTAACCTCTCTAAGTCTCCCCAAATTGTGGGATTATAATTCTTGGTAACTGCTGCAAGGATTAAAAAGAGCAAGCAAATGTGACATAGCTGGACTTCATTAAGTATTCAGTAAACACTTGTTGAATGAATAATAGAAGTTTAATAAATATTTTGCTGGCTGATTGACAGATGTGGATATCCTTAAACAAACTCTGTCCTCATCCGCACATATGCTTTAGTATCACTACTCAATAAAATGACATATTCTAAACTGTGGTTACAGCCACCTTTATGGCTAAGAAGATTACCCCCTTCTTTTTTTTTTAATAGATCTTTACCGGAGTATAATTGCTTCACGTTACTGTGTTAGTTTCTGTTGTACACCAAAGTGAATCAGCCATATGCATACACATGTCCCCATATCCTCTCCCTCTTGAGCCTCCCTCCCACCCTCCCTATCCCACCCCTCTAGGTCATCACAAAGCACCGAGCTGATCTCCCTGTGCTCTGCAGCTGCTTCCCACTAGCTAACTATTTTACATTTGGTAGTGTATATATGTCGATGCTACTCTCACTTCACCCCAGCTTCTCCCTCCCACTCCGTATCGTCAAGTCAATTCTCTATGTCTACATCTTTATTCCTGCCCTGCAACTAGGTTCATCAGTACCATTTTTTTTTTTTAGATTCCATATATATGCATTAGCATACAGTATTTGTTTTTCTCCTTCTGACTTACTTCACTCTGTATGACAGACTCTAGGTCCCTCCACCTCACTACAAATAATTCAATTTCATTCCTTTTCATGGTTGAGTAATATTCCATTGTATATATGTGCCACATCTTCTTTATCCATTCATCTGTCGATGGACACTTAGGTTGGTTCCATGTCCTGGCTATTGTAAGTAGTGCTGCAATGAACATTGTGGTACATGTCTCTTTCTGAATTATGGTTTTCTCAGGGTATATGCCCAATAGTGGGATTGCCAGGTCATATGGTAGTTCTATTTTTAGTTTTTTAAGGAACCTCCATACTGTTTTCCATAGTGGTTGTATCAATTTATATTCCCACCAACACTGCAGGAGGGTTCCCTTTTCTCCACACCCTTTCCAGCATTTATTGTTTCTAGATTTTTTGATAATGGCCATTCTGACTGGTGTGAGGTGATACCTCATTGTGGTTTTGATTTGCATCTCTCTAATAATTAGTGATGTTGAGCATCTTTTCATGCGCCTCTTGGCCATCTGTATGTCTTCCTTGGTGAAATGTCTATTTAGGTCTTCTGCCCATTTTTTAATTGGATTGTTTTTTTTTTTTTGATATTGAGCACCATGAGCTGTTTGTATATTTTGGAGATTAACCCTTTGTCTGTTGTTTCATTTGCAAATATTTTCTCCCATTCTGAAGGTTGTCTTTTTGTCTTGTTTATGGTTTCCTTTGCTGTGCAAAAGCTTTTAAGTTTAATTAAGTCCCATTTGTTTATTTTTGTTTTGATTTCCATTACTGTAGGAGGTGGGTCAAAAAAGATCTTGCTGTGGTTTATGTCGAAGAGTGTTTTTCCTATGTTTTCCTCTAAGAGTTTTACAGTGGCCAGTCTTAATTTAGGTCTTTAATCCATTTGGAGTTTATTTTTGTGTATGGTGTTAGGTAGTGTTTTAATTTCATTATTTTACATGTAGCTGTCCAGTTTTCCTAGCACCACTTATTGAAGAGGCTGTCTTTTCTCCATTGTGTGTTCTTGTCTCCTTTGTCGTAAATTAGGTGACCATATGTGCATGGGTTTATCTCTGGGCATTCTATCCTGTACCACTGATTTACATTTCTGTTTTTGTGCCAGTACTGTACTGTCTTCATTACTGTAGCTTTGTAGTATAGTCTGAAGTCGGGTAGCCTGATTCCTCCAACACCATTTTTCTTTCTCAAGATTGCTTTGGCTATTCAGTGTCTTTTGTGTTTCCATATGAATTGTAAGATTTTTTGTTCTAATTCTGTGAAGAATGCCATTCGTAGTTTGATAGGGATTGCACTGAATCTGTAGATTGCTTTGGGTAGTACAGTCATTTTCACAGTATTGATTCTTCTCCATCTGTTTATGTCATCTTTGATTCCTTTCATCAGTGTTTTATAGTTTTCTGAGTACAAGTCTTTCACTTCCTTAGGCAGGTTTATTCCTGGGTACTTTATTCTTTTTGTTGCGATGGTAAATGGGATTGTTTCCTTAATTTCTCTTTCTGATTTTTCATCATTAGTGTATAGGAATGCCAGAGATTTCTGCGCATTAATTTTGTATCCTGCAGAAGGTTACCCCCTTCTTAAAGTGAGACCTGCCATGTCCTAAGTCTTCTCACAGCCATCACTACAGAAAACAGCCAAAGCAGTCCAAACCTTATAATAAACAGAACTCCCATTCACAAATGCATTTGTAAAATATTCTTTGAAATTTGCATCAAGGAACTGTGTATAACAATTTGTGATTATAGTTCTGGTGAGTTTCCCATATTCTTTGAGAATCAATTAAGCTGATGGGACCTAACATATTTCAGTTAGTGCTGAAATCTAAGTCATTAACACTTAAATCCAATAGAATACAGAACTGAACACTTATTTAATGCATTGCTTGAATAAGTTAAATGAACCACATCCTCTGTGAGCACATCCTCACATGGATTATTTCACTGTTTTTTCCTTCACAAATATAACATAAACAATCCAGAGACAGGCAACTAAAATGTATATTATTGTGAACTAAAAGAGCCCATCAGCTTGAAATGGCCTGAAATCACCATTATGAAAAGTTTACATCAAAAGGCTGTTATATGGAAACATTGTTTACTCTCTGTTCAAAAAAAATCAGATTAAAAATTCATCTGCTACATTGCCTATATTCTTGGTTCACAGTGAAGCAGATTCCTAAGGATAAGAAAGGTCACTTAAACCCATCAAGCTCTGGAGTAAACCGACTCATAGAACGCTCGTGTGGTCATATCTGCCCAGCTCAAAGACTTCTTTTTATGTGTAATATTTTCATGATTCAATTAAGAGAACTCAGGAAAAGGAAATAAGATCAGAAGGCAGTCTTCCATTTGATCATTAAGCACGGACCCAGAAACAAAGACCTACTTATAGCACAGGGAAGTATACTCACCTATATGGGAAAAGAATCTGAAAAAGATTATATATATATATATATATATATATATATATATATATATATATCACTTTGCTGTACCCCTGAAACTAACACAACATTGTAAATCAACTATACTTCAATTAAAAAAAAAAAAAAGAGTGGACCCAGAGAAGACTTCTGCCTCCGTAAAGAAGCACAAAGCAAAGGGCAATTGTGAAAGAACCAGATTAATGCCTTTCTCAAGACTCACTGTCATTATTAGGAGTAAAGGACTCTAATCCATTGCAATATGACTTCTATGCCCCACAGTAGGTTCAAACAGATGAAATTACTGCATGTAAATTGTTTAAAACAGCGCCTAATCGGTAGTCACCATAACGATCGGCACTGACAAGATCTTCAGTGTTCATCTGACTTGATCTCTTTCCCCTGCATACTCTACTTAGTGAGTCTGCCTGGGCACAGCTACAGACTCAACCTCCCCAACTACTCTCCCCAGACATCACTGCTTGTACTGCATTGACCCAAGTGCAACCAATGCACGGGCTGAATCAGTGAGGTTCTCTTAAGAATTTAAGCTATACAAAACACCCAGTCAGTTACATACTCAGTCCTTAGATTGGAGATTCATGTAGAACCTGTACTAGAGTTGCCAAATCAAGGCACTGGGAGCAGAAACTGAGAGGCCACGAATCCGTAAAACAATGTCTCCCTTCCATTTTATCCCACTGACCACTCTTTTCTGGAAAGCTCCCTCTTTCCTTAGCTTCCAAGATATTATTCTATCCCTGTGCCTTTCTGCCTTCTCACGTCTCCTCCAGAGGCTCCTTCACACATGCCTCCTCCGCATCCCTTAGATTATCAGGGTTCTTCTCCAGCGCCCTTCCACTCTTCCCCTACACATCCCTTAGTGACTCTCACCTGTTCCCAAGGCTTTGTCTACTATTAATATGTATGGAGTGCAAAATCTCTATCTTCAAATATCAATATCTATCTATCTATCTATATTTATTTATTTTTTATTTTTTGCGGTACGCGGGCCTCTCACTGCTGTGGCCTCTCCCGTTGCGGAGCACAGGCTCCGGATGCGCAGGCTCAGCGGCCATGGCTCACGGGCCCAGCCGCTCCGCGGCATGTGGGATCTTCCCGGTACGGGGCACGAACCCGTGTCCCCTGCATCGGCAGGCGGACTCTCAACCACTGCGCCACCAGGGAAGCCCCAAACATCAATATTTAAACGCCTAGCAGGTATAGTCACCCAGAGCCACTGAAACTCAGCATCGACAAGAATTCATTTTCTTGTCATCACCCCTTACTCCTTTTCCCATATTCCTCATCATTTGTAATGGCCCACAAATCTATCTATTATTTAAGCTAGGAGACATCCTACTGCACCCTCCCTCATTAAAAAAAAAAAATCAATCTATCACTGAGTCCTGTCAATTTTAGCTAAGAGATACCTCTCGAATCATCTCACTGTTGTTAGCTAATCACTCACGAGAACCTCCCTGACAGCCTTCAAACTGGACTCCTCATCTCTCTCAAGCTATTCTCTCCTTTGCCACCAGAGTAAAATTCTCTTGCTTAAAATCCTTTGGCTTCTATGGTAAAGTCTACGTCAATTTGGCGCCATGACCTCCTTTTCCAGCTTTATCTACTGCCCTTCGTGGCCTTGAACCCCATACACCAGTCCAGAACAAGCCCCCGCCACGCCGTTCTTCTGTGCTTTCACCCACATTTTCCTTGCTTGGAGTGCCCTTCTCTCAATTTGTCTCTTACTCACTCACGAAGGTGTGGCGTAAACATTGCTGTGAGCCTTTGGCTAATTTCCCCACCCACAGACAGACTTAGCTTCTTCCTCTGACCCCACAGTATCCTGTTTCTACTGATAGTTCATTTCCCAAACTTACTTAAGACTCTGATGTAAGACTCTGAGAGGGTATTTGTTAAAAACACAGATTCCCAGGACTCTCCCCAAGAGATTCTGATTCATTTGGTCTGGGGTAGGGCCCAAGAACCTGTAGTTGTTTCGAAAGTGCCTCAGGTGACTTTAATGCTCAGGCAAATCTAGGAGACACTAACGATACTAGAGAACTTATGTTAATTATGGTCAGAGTAGTCCCCCTGATTTGCAGGGAATACATTCCAAGACCCCCAGTGGATGCCTGAAACAGCAGATAGTACTGAACCCTACACATACTGTGTGTTTTCCTATATTAATTGGCAGGTAGCTTATACTGCATGGACATGCTGGACAAAGGAATGACTCACATCCTAGACGGGACGGAGCGGGACAGTGGAAGATTTTACCATGCAACTCAGAACAGTGCACGGTTTAAAACTCGTAACTTGTTTATTTCTGGAATTTTCCATGTAATATTTTCACACGATGGTTCAACTCGGGAAACTGAAACTGCGGAAAGTGAAACAGCGGATAAGGAGGGACTATGGTATTTACTGACATGTCTGTCCACTTCACCAGATTTGGAACTTGCCAGTCTGCTCTATCCACATTTGTCTTGGAATCCATGTACCTAGAATATCATAGGAGTTTAGAATTTACTGAATGAATGTTAAGTATGTTTACTCAAACTAATTTTTCATTCCCAGGATAGTTCACAAAATTTGATTCGTTATTCTAATGTGTATTATGGGCGAAGGTAGAGGGCCAGGGGCTGAGATAGACTTGGAAGAACATGGCTGCGCAGGTGGTAAGATTGGGTGATAAGAATGTCAAACATTTTTTCAAAATCTTGGCTGAGTTACAGATTTGGAGGCAGCCAAACCTGTTAGTATTGTCTGATGAATTTAACAATATGAATAAAACTCGCAGTGCAGAAAGACAGACACTCTTGCTCCCACCCTCAACTGGATGTATATTCCCTTAAAGAAGCAGAACGGCATAAAGGTTAACATGGGTTCCAGTCAGAGTGACTGGTAGGGCCTCCTGGTTCTTCTGGTGCCAGCTGCGTGCCCTTGAGCAAATTACTTAACCATTCCATTCCTTCTTTTGTAGAATTGTTTTCATAACATTTTCTGCCTTAGTGAAGTTGTATGAGGATTAAATAAGAAAATGTACATAAAACAGCACAGGGCCTGGCCAGTAGTTAAGCCCTCACTAAATGTTAGCTAAAATGAGACAAATAGTTGTTATTAATGATAATTAAAATAGTTCACTTACTAGTAAAATAATTATAATAATAATTAAGTGGATGATGATACTTCAAATTATGAACACTGCCCCAGTGCTTCCCTCTGTTCAGTCTTCCCTGAAACATGTAGTGTAGAAAGAAATATGATTTCCCTCAAAACTCCAGGGCTCTCCTTCACTTTCCAGCTGTGAAACCTCCTCATGCCCTGCTCTTTCGAACTCAGCACAGAGCAAACCATGCATGGCCATCTTATCTAGGTGCAGAATGCGCAGCTGTGTCTATTGACTGAAGCATAGACAAAAATAGTGCCAGGAATCAGTCCCTTACCTGTCACAGAAACCTTAGTTTCTAAAGCTGCACCTGAGCTTCACAAAACACAGCAGACTATGGCTTGTCTCTGCATGTCTATTTCACAGATGGCAAAACTGAGGTTCAAAACTGTGAGGTTCAAAGTGTTTTACCCAAGGTCATAACAGCTGGTCACTCAGGGTCTCAAATCCAAGTCTTCTTATTCCAAGTCGAGCAATCTTTGGGGATCTTAAAAGCACAGTTTAGAAATAAGACCACAGGGGGCAAATAAGTTGTTGGAAGTTACCATGGCTTCTTGGTAAAGATGTGTTTGGGGCAGGCTGACAAAGCACGAGAATGCATAAATGCTGCCTAGAAGGAGCCTTCCCTACCCCACACCCCAGAGGATACAGTCTGGGCTCTAGAAGATGTGCGTCTTGCTTATCTCATTACATATAGTCCTGACCTCCACTCCTTTCTACTTAGATCTGGCTCCTAGAAATCACCTGGGCCCTTCCCCAGATCCATTCCTGGGCTCCCTCTTCTGCAGGGAGTTTGTTCATTCTAAGACTTAGAAATCACCTTTGCTCCCCTGGTTTGACTCCTTCCCACCTGCCAGCTCTGACACAGTTCAGTGATCAGGCCTCCTCCGTGGCACCTCCTGCGTCTTTTCGTCTCATCGCTCACACTCTCCATTTTCATACTCTACACACAGGTGTCAGTCTGAATCCCTGAAGTTCCCCTCAGAGTTTAAGCTGTCTCTTGCTTCTGGGCCGATGCAATGTCATACTCTTTTTTATTATTTAGTTGTTAAATAAGTAATAGCTACATGATTCACAAACTTTCAATATATACATACAAAAATGTATACAGAAGAGTCTTGCTTTCACGCCCATCACCCATTTGCCCCATCTCCACCCTCCCTACCTCTGAAAACGTGTAAGCACTTTTATTAGTTTCTTGTATATCCTGTCAGTTTATTTATACAAATAGAAGTAAATTTTAAAACATGTATATACTATTTGCTTAACCCTTCTTTCCACACTATTACACACCTTGCTGTTTCAGATCTATGTTGGCAGATCTTTCCACATCGATGCAGAGAGTTTTCTTATTCATTTTATGCCTGCATATTGTTCCATTGTATGGATATACCATAATTTATTTAACTAGCTCCCTTTTAATAGAAATTTCAAAGGCTTCCAACTTTGTACCACTACAAACAATGCAATAATGAATTACCTTGATTTCTCACTTGTGAATATATGTCTATGAGAGTAATTCTTAGAAGTGAGATTACTAGGTCAATCAGTATGGGCGTTTGTGATATTGATCCATATAATCAAATCACTCTCTACAGATTATACCAATCTATACTTTCACCAGCAATACATGGGAGTTCCAGGTTCCCAATGGCATTGCCACAGAGTACATTATCAAGACTTTTGGATTTCTTCCAATCTGATAGATGAAAATGGTATTTCAATATGATTTTAGTTTGAATTTCTGTTATTATGAGTGATGTTGTACACCTTTTGTTATGTTTAGGACTGTTTGTATTTTCTTTCTTTATTTATTTTTCAAACTCTCATTTGTACCCTTTCCCCATTTTTCTATTGCATTGTTGGTCTTTTTCTCATTGATTTATAGGAACTCTTTATATATTAGGAAATCTTTCCACTGGCTCTTTGTACTTTGACTTTGTGAATGGTGTTATTTACAACTTTGTTTATGGTGTTGCTTGCCATACCTTTTTTTTTTTTTTAATATAGTTAAATTTATCAGTCTTTTCTTTCAATTGGAACTCCAACTTTTTCTGGTTATACTATTGCTTGGGCACAACTGGTAGGATTGAATGTATAATTCAATTGAGTACAACTTCAAGCAAGTGAGATAAATAGACTATTGTTTCAGTCAGTCTCACAAGGAAGTTTGAATAAATAAGAGTGGTTGGGTTTTTGTTCCTTGAAATTTCTATAGTTCTTCAGGTTTTTCTTCTGAAGAAGAGAGAGAAGGGACTTCTCTGGTGGTCCAGTGGGTAAGACTCCACACTCCCAATGCAGGGGGTCTGGGTTCGATCTCTGGTCAGGGACTAGATCCTGCAGCCTGCATGCCATAACTAAAGGAGCCTGCATGCCACAATGAAGATCCACATGCCACAACTAAGACCCAGCGCAGCCAAATAAATAAATATTTAATTAAAAAAAAAGAGGAGAGAATATATAGCTTCAATTATAAATAATATACTTAAGGTCCTTACAATCCTGAGATCTTAATTTATTATTATATTAAATTTTCTTGTGTGTTATATCATTATATTTTGCAAAATAGTGAAACTAACAATGAACAATAAGAATTTCCATATGCCTAATTTTTACACTGGAAAAATATTACATTAATCAACTTTTTTATTTAGTGCTATTATAAATGAAAGTGTTATAAAGAGTTATAAATTCCTTGGAGAAACAATACAGATCAATAATTTCTACTTTATAGTATGGCTCAGTGTTATACCTGACTAGTAGTACACATTCATTTTCCTATTGATCAAATTCAATCCTGTCAGGAATAAATGTATTACAGATACATGACTTATTTGATTAGAACATTGGAACAAAAGTGTATGTGAAAGAAGATAGGTAGCAATATGTCCAGTAGGGCAGTTTTAAATAGATAATTAAGAAGACTGCATTAAATTTAGATAAGACTGTTGTTCAGTCTCCTGTTCGGTTATCACTTCTTTTCGAAGTGGGAGTAAACTTTCACATATTCAGAATCTGGATCCTTTACATAAATGAGCTAGTCTAGTAAGTAAACTAACTAGTTAAAATCCAAAATAAGATAGCATTAGTCACATTAACTTGTTATATATGTGAGCTTGTGTTCCTACCTAAGTTACACAGGTCATAAATTCATCATATTCTAGATTTCTTTTATTCCTTTGATTAATTTTTTCAAAAAATATTCTTTGAGCACTAACTATATGCCAAAGACTGTGCTAGAAGCTGTGGGTACAATGGTGAAAGACACACACACAAGGCCTGCCTGAGGCCACCTCTGAGCCTAACCATTGGGCAGAAAGTGCTCAGAAAATATTAATTGATTGAAATTGTGCTGAAACCATATTGAAAACTTTTGTTAGAGTTGCCGGATTTAACAAATAAAAATACAGTATGTCCCGTGCCATATTTGGGCCATAGTTATACTAAAAAATTATTTGTTGTTTATCTAAAATTCAAATTTAACTGGAAATCTTGTATTTTATCTGCCACCTTACTAGGGGTTTACTTCTCAGAAAATAAGTTCTAGCCTTGCCTTTACTACATACATAAGCCATTTGAACACTGAAGATGTTTATCTCTGTGCCTCATTCTTTTTTTATACTCCATTTATGAAATTCTCTCTTTATAAATTATTTTCAATAATTTATAGGAATGGAATGCCCTTCTTCTCTGATGTCAATCAGAGGGGAAAGGACAGCTTAAAATTCTTGGTTCCAAACTGGTAACTGCTAAAGACAAACACATTATAGGAGAACAGTATGTGTTATCTAAAGAGACTAGAGTTTTACAGCCAGTTCTGAAATGTCAGACATAATATTTTTCAAAGTTTAGATATTTTTTTCCAGCAAGACCTAATACTCTATCTTAAGAAATACAGCTTTCCCACATTACCTTGAAATAAGTGGTGAGCAGGTTCATTGGCTAGGGGAGTGGCTGAGATGGAATGCAGAATCCTGGCGGGGCAAGGGGGTATGGGGTGGGGCATGAGGATGATTATATGAAGACACTGCGGAGAAGAGAATGCAGTTTCAGAAATGGAGAAAGACTGAATTCGGACATTTTTAAAGAGCTGCACCCTCCCCCTTTAACCACCAATGAGTAAAATTGCCCTTTTTTTTTTACACTGCTGCTCTTCTGGCTCGCACAGCTCACAAATTCCACAGTGGAAAAGAGTGTCTGGAAGAAAAGGATGAAGTTCTACAGAGGGTGGACCGCACATTTAACTTTTATTAAATGCCTTTTAAAAATTTGTAAAACCTACCTATACATATATAAACAATCAACTTTTTCATTTAAAAACAAAACAAAAACAAACAAAGAAAACTTCCATCCAGATTTGAAGGCTGTCAAAATTACCCCGTATGTTCCGGAGCAGGAAGCAAAGTGGATGAGCTGCCTTCCTGGGTAGGGATTGTCTGTCCTCTGAGGGGAGGTGCAGGTCTCCTCTGTATTCTCTCCTGTCATCACACCAAAAATCCAGCAAACTTCTGCATTGTTCTAAGATGGTCATGAAGAGACGCAAGAGCAGAACATCTCATTTGCTACTAACGATGGAATTCGGGAGAGGGTGGTCCCGTTTATGCTCCGCCATTTCCATCCAGGAAGAGGCCAAAAACTGGCCTCCTATAAACTTCCTTGTACTGGGTTCCTGACCCCAAGGCTAGAAAATTGGTCTTTCTTTCCAATGTTAATCTGTAGCCTTCACTTGAATGTCTCCCAGGAAGCAACAGGAAGAAAAATGCACTTGTGAAAATTTTCTTAAAAAATAAAGTATGAACTGACATTTCTTTTCCTACAAACAGCCATAGAAGGCTCAATACAGAAAAAAAAAAAAATCCTCAATATAGAAAAAACAAACAAAAAACCCCAAAACAGTCCTCAGGTTTCTTCATGTATCATGGAACCAAAACAGTTAGAGCCAGAGATATACTAACACAATAGATGTGCTCACTCTCCTCTCAAGAGTCTCTTCAGCTTTTAAATATATTTTTGAAGTGGGGAGCCCAGCTTGAGACCACACACAGCATTTACAGGGATCTGGACACATCAGGTGAACTACTGGAACCACCTGGGCAAGCCCTTACTCTAAGCTCAGTAAACTTGACCTAGGAACAAAGCTTTAGTCTCAGGGGGAGGGATGAGTTCATGTGTGGTCCGGTGACAAAAATTTGTCTCCTGGTCCAGCTCCCATAGGTTCACAACTGAATCATTTAAAATGACAGAAGACAAAAAACAGATCAAAGAACTGCTTCAGTAAAGAAATAGATTGAGGGTGGAGATCACAGGCTCTCAGGTCAGGCGACCTGGGCTCAAGTTTGGCTAGACCACAGTAGCCTGTGTGACTTGAGATAAATGAATTCTAAAGCTGCTCAAAGCCTTAGTTTTCCCATCTGCAAAATGGACAGAATAATAGCACCTACCTCACAGGTTGTTATAAATATTGACAGACACTCAACTGCCTTTCAACAGTAGTCTGGTAAGTAAATCACAGTGTTTCACACAACGGAAATGCTAACAGCAACGAGAATGAACAATATACAATGATGTACAATAATAAGGATGGGTCTTGCAAACACAATGTTGAAAGAAGTCAGACACAAAAGGAGTGCATACTGTATGATTTCATTTATCTAGAGCTCAAAAACAGGCAAAGCAAATAATGTGTAGTGTTCAAAGACAAGGTGGACCTCCTGAGACAGCTGAATGTGCAACTGACATGTCACACCGTGAACTAGACTTGTGATGGGCATAGATGAACCGTTCCTTGAGGACCCACATGGAACATGGCTTACCTTCGCAACTACAACTTGAATGACAAACTGTCTACATTCAATCACATACCCCATGGCTGCTTTCACACAGGCAGACAGAAGGAAACTCCTGCAACAATTATCCAGCTAGTCAAGGCAAAAATCTAGGTCCGCAGGGGAAAGACTAGGGTTTTTTTTAACTGGATTAACCCCATGGGCTGGCTTCAGTCTTCATTGATCACCCCACAACTCTTTATTTTGCTGCGTTTTGTAGACATGTATGGATACAATGTGACTATAAACGGATTCAAAATGGCTGCGCAGGCTGCATATCAACTCTTACTTTTTTTGCTTCTATGTAGTATAAGCAAAATGTTTCTAAATAAGTGGAGGAACCTGAAAGTGGCTCTTGGTGAGACTGGTTCCCTGACCATGCCTTTTTTTTTTAACACATATTGACATCCTTTTTTTGTTGTTGTTTATATATACTCTTTTCCATTATGGTTTATCACAGGATATTGAGTATATCCCATGCTATATGTACAGTAGGACCTTGCTGTTTATCCATCCTATATATAATAGTTCACAGCTGCTAATCCCAAACTCCCAGTCCTTCCCTCCCACACCCCCTCTCCCTTGGCAACCACAGGTCTGTTCTCTATGCCTGACCATGTTTTAAACCTTCATGAATCCACACCAAGACAAAATATTTCCAACCACAATTTTGTAGGATCGTTATGCGGCTACTTTGCACACTAATGCAAATTTACACCACAGAATTCTGTTTGGTTCTTGTCAGGTGACAGCAACAGAGTGGATGTGAGGCGTTATTCCCTCAGACATACACAAGGCCCACACTGTTGAACTGTTGTGCTTCTGGGCCTAGTTTGCATGTGGGAACTACACAATTAGGAATACTCTACACTATCCTCAGAATCTGTGGAGAAAGCACAAACTGCATCTCAGGGCTTAAAAGCCTCCTTACCCTCTATCCCTATTCCTTGAATGAACAAGAGAGGTTTCCAGATGCTTCGTCTTCACTCTGGGCGCAGTCAACTGGCTCGGCTCTCCCTCTCAACCTCTCAATCTGACTGTGTTTTTCCTCTACACGCCTCCTTCTTCTGACTCACTCAGTCTCCTCCACTTACCTATGCAGAGGAGGCTAAAAGGAGCACCGCAGCCATCCCCACTTATATGCTCTGCGTATCTTCTAATAGCGACACTGTCAGCAGTAGCTTCATTTGAGGCAGATGGTTTGATGTTGATGGTGGGACTATTCTTTATCGTTTCATGCTTGTTTTTCTAAATATTTTCTTTCTTTTTCAAACATATTTTTAGATGCCGTGCTTCATAACTTTTCTCTATTGCAAATATTCTGCGTGATTATCATATATGCACTTTCCATCTTAAGGACTTAATCTTAAAGCTCCAACTCAAGCTTTTAGAGAACGACTCCCATGGAGTTAAGGTGGTTTTATATAGCCCTGGGAAATCCTCTCAGAGTGTACATTATAAAGATGCCCTGTTTGGATGTTACTTATGAAATCTGCTTCAAAAAACAAAGGTCTTATTGGTTCAACTGGAAAAATCAGCCTCAAGGCTGTGCCAACCGGATTCTGTGTACCTACCTCACAAGCTGTCCCTTTGTTGATTTGTGCCAGCAGGACTCAGGGAGGGGTGCTGCGTGTTACGCTTTGCTCTTCAGTAAGACCCACGGGAACAAACTAACTCAGCAAAACGTAAGCAAACACAGATCTTTTATGGACATAAACACAGATCTTTTATGGACATAAACACAGATCTTTTATGGACAAAACTTAAGCAAACTCAGATCTTTTATGGAAAAATGATAACTTTTGCTTACCTGATCCAGGTTCCCAAGATGGGAACCTGGATCAGGTAAGCAAAAGTTATAGTTTTTGTGTTTCCTTTCCCTCCCCACCCACCCCTTGCCTCTACTCTCTCCCTCCCTTCCTTCTTTCCTCTCTCTCTCTCTTTCTCTCTCATATAGGACATTTGTTGAACCTGGATAGAAATGCACACTTGAATTTCTTTGAAATGACATGATACAAATATGATTTTAAAAGTTTGGATGTCATTTACATTTTCCAATATTAGACTTTAATTTTGTTTTATCTGTAATTTACAGAGATTACATGTTTTCTGGCAGCCAGAGTGCCAGATTAAGCCTGAATATACACACACTAAAGACAACAAATATTCATTCAACTTAGATTGGGTGATTAGAATGTTGAGGGTAAGATTTCAAGACAAATAATTCATTTGGGTGCAGCAATGCAATTGGCTGACGGGTGGTGCCACATGTCATATTATTTATGGTCAGTAATAGTAGAGCCAACTTACCTCATCGGAGGCACTAGAAAAATCTGGTACTTTGTTGAATGGGAATGAAGTGCTACTCAATTTCTCATCTAAACTAACCAATCTGATTCATTTGAGAGTTCAATCTGTAATGTAAATAAGGCGCTAACCATAAATGAAGTCTGGCCATATCAACATTTCACAAACTGTGTTCTTCAGACTGTCCCTCGAGAGATTATGGTTTTCTGTGGGAACAAAAAAGTGGGCATTGTCCAAATAAGCTTGGAAAACACTAATAGGTTTGCCAACAATATGAACTTGAACTTGTGATATAGTTTAGCTTCCTTTCTAGTAAAATGAGAAAAAAAAACTTATAAGATTTGCTTTTCCTTAATTTTTTAAACAGTTCAGCTTCATTTTGCCTTACTGGGTATATAATGTTGTATATGTAATGCTGTATAAACAAATCCTTGAGAAGGATGTCTTTTTGTAATGTGAGAAGTCCCTTATCTTGTTTATTCTATTGCATAAAAAAAATTCTTACTATGTTAAGAATTTTGTTTATTTATATAAAAAAAAGTTATGCCTTGGAAGGAGGGAGTGAGAAGGGGAGGAAAGGAGAAGGAACCTGTTTACAAAAAGTGTTCTGACCCTCTCCATTCTTACCTGACCCCTCACAGCTACACCTATTGCATAATTATTCAGGTCTAGTAAAATGAACAACTTCCATTGCATGAAACCGCACGATCCCATGGGGCTGAAGAATATGTTCCCACTGTGTGAACACCCTCAGTGAAGGTGAAGGGTGTGGGGTTAGGGGTTCATTACTTTGGGAGCTCCCCATTCCACTGGTGTTTGGCACAAATTCAGCTCCAGAGGAGGCAATTCTACCTCTAGGTAATTACTTTGGCTCTCAACGACCAATTTCCATATGCTTAGCCTTGGGGGGTCTTACTTTATTTAGTAAGGGGTAAGCTCTAATATCTGTAGAGATTGCCTTATGATTTAAAGAATACTCTCGTGCTGCTTTTGTCTGTGATCTTCACAATCCAATGAAGTATAAGCCCTGACTTCACCTGAGTGCCCCTTTCTCTATACCATTCTTTGTTAATGGATATGCTGGTCCCTTATGTATCCATTCTGGTAATGGTCTCTCCTTTTGAGTTATTATTTATTTTAACATAAGATACTAAAATGAGGCGTGTTTAATGAACTTCTCTTAGTGCAACCAATTATCTATTATCTTTCGCCTTAAGGCAGAGCTTTGCTGCCCTGTAGTTTAGGCTACTTGGTTATAAAATGCCTTCAAAAGTGCTAGGGTCTGTATGGGTAAATGTCAGAGGTTTCCTTTTCCTGCAAGTCTAATATTCCTCGTATCATTCTCCAGTCTTTTCCCCTTCCTATTCTTTTTTTTAATTGGTCAAATTAGCCTTGAAAATAATACAGATTATCTGACCCAGAATCATATCCTTTCTTCAAAAGTCTACTTGTGTTTGCCATTTACCTAGCTATGCGTCAAAATCCTGCATGTTAAAGGGAACCCTCCTACACTGTTGGTGGGAATGTAAGTTGGTGCAGCCACTGTGGAAAACAATATGGCTCTAAAAACAGAGCTACCATATGATCCAGCAATCCCACTCCTGGGCATATATCCGAACAAAACTATAATTCAAAAAGATACATGCACCTCTATGTCATAGCAGCACTATTGACAATAGCCAAGACATGAAAACAGCCTAAATGCCCATCGCAGATGAAAGGATAAGAAGATGTGGTACATTTATACAATGGAATATTACTCAGCCATAAAAAAGAATGAAATAGTTACATGGATGTAACTAGAGATTATCATACTAAGTGAAGTAAGTCAGAAAGAGAAAGACAGATACCATATGATATCACTTATAAGTGGAATCTAAAACATGACACAAATGAACCTATCTATGAAACAGAAACAGAATCACAGACATACAGAACAGACTGATGGTTGCCAAGGGGGAGGGGGTTGGGGGAAGGATGGAGCGGGAGGTTGAGGTCAGCAGATGTAAGCTTTTATATATAGAATGGAAAAACAACAAGGTCTACTGTATAGTACAGAGAACTATATTTAGTATCCTGTGATAAACCATAATGAAAAAGAATATAAAAGAATATATATGTATATATATATTATATATATATAGCTGAATCACTTTGCTGTGCAGCAGTAATTAATACAACATTGTAAATCAACTATACTTCAATTAAAAGAAAAATACTCCATGTTCATTTTCATGACAGTCCCTACTGAAAACCCAAATGTCCATCAACTTGTGAATGGATAAACAAAATGTGACACACAGATACAATGGAATACTATTCAGCCATAAAAACGAATAAAAGTAATGATGTCTGCTACAACATGCATGAACCTTGAAAACATTATGCAAAGTGAAAGAAGTCAGACACAAAAGACCACCTATTTTATGTTTCCATTTGTAGGAAACATCCAGAAAAGGAAAATCTTTGGAGACAGAAAGAAAACTGTTGGTTTTTTGGGACTCAGGGTAGGAACAGAAGTGACTACAAATGGGCACAAAGGATCTTTTTGGTGTGATGAAAATGTTCTAAAATTAGATTGTGGTGAGGGTTGCACAATTCTATAAATTTACTAGGGATCTTTCCATTGTGCATTTAAATTAGATGAATTTTATGATATGTAAATTATACTTCAATAAAGCTGTTTTTAACAATAGTCCTTCACATCTTTACTTGATTTAGCCCATTTCATTCTCTCATTGAGAATCTGTTCAAATTCTTGTAGTGATTCCAAAATATACAATTTTTGTCTATGACCAAGACTACACATAATACTTCATTTTGATTCTAACACTTATCCTAAATGTAAAAAGCATATCCTGTTTGGTAATTTTTTTAGCCTGATGTGACTGTGGTAAGCATAGTTTCAAGAATTTCGAAGCCAGGCCTGAGCTGTATAATGGTCATGAATGCTGAAGTTGAGGCTCTAAGGAATATGTGGGTAAATAAATCGTGGTATATTCACATGATGGAATATTATTATTATACAGCAGGGTTTCTCAGCCTCAGCACTAGTGATATTTTGGGCCACTGTTGCAGGGCTGCCTTGTGCACTGTAGGGTGGGTAGCAGCAACTTTCCCTCCCCCCAGTTGTAATGACCAGAAAATGTCTCCAGACGTTGCCAAATGTCCCCTGAGGAACAAAATCACCCCTGACTGCTATGCAGCAATGAGAATGAACAAATTCCAACCACACACTAACAGTACAGACGATATGGAGGGCTCTCATAAATATAACTTGAGGCAAGAAAAGCCATACACAGCGTGTATGATATACAGTTCTAGTTGTACTCTAAAGTTCAAAACCAGGCAAAAATAATCAGATGATTACCTTCAGAGGGAGAGTTCGTGACTGGAAGGGGCTTCTGGGATTCGGACAGTATTCTGTTTCTTAATCTGGGTGCTGGTTATACAAGTGTGTTCACTTTATGAAAATTCATCGGGCAGACACTTAAGATTTATATATATTCATATACATATGTTATATACGATACTTAACTAAAAAGTTTAAAAATATGGGCCATTGCTGTGGCTGCTGCAAAAAGAGGGCATTCAAGGTGGCTCAGGAGGGGCTCAGCACCTTTCCAACAGGACGCTAATTCATCCCTCCACAGACCCACCAGGACTCCTGCTGGCCCACCCTGAACTCTGAGACACAAATCCAGTGTGTTCCATTGATGAATAAAAGCCTGTTCCTGGGTTACTTTGTTATCCAGGTGCCAAAGCCAAGAAAGTCCCTCCCCGCTGCCACCCATTTTCAATTCATACTTTGCAAAGCACAGGTCTGAAACTGATTTCAGTGTGCAATTGAGCTAAATGAAGCCAAATAAAGGAAGCACTTTCTTTAGCATTCACTCCAGAGCTAAAGAAAAACAATGCGTCTAGTTCCCAAATCTGAGAGTACTACAAATGCCCAAGGTGGCAACTCCCGTTGTTTGTTACAGTAGGGGAGAATGAGTTGTGCGGATTCATACATGTTCTCACTCTCACTTGGGGCCTCTCCTGACCAATAACTTGTAGTTACAGATAGTGTATCAGGTGCAGAATGGAGTTCGTGGCCATAGCATTCTTTTTTTTTTTTAACATCTTTATTAGAGTATAATTGCTTTACATTGTTGTGTTAGTCTCTGCTGTGTAACAAAGTGAATCAGCTATATGTATACATATATCCCCATATCCCCTCCCTCTTGTGTCTCCCTCCCACCCCTGTAGGTGATCACAAAGCACCGAGCTGATCTCCCTGTGCCATGCAGCTGCTTCCCACTAGCTATCTATTTTACATTTGGTAGTGTATATATATCAATGCTACTCTCTCACTTCGCCCCAGCTTACCCTTCCCCCTCCCCGTGTCCTCAAGTCCATTCTCTACGTCTGTGTCTTTATTCCTGTCCTGCCCCTAGGTCCATCAGGACCATTCTTTTTTCTAGATTCCATATATATGTGTTAGCATATGGTTTTTCTCTTTCTGACTTACTTCACAAGCAGCTCATGCAGCTCATTATCAAAAAAACAAACAACCCAACCCAAAAATGGGCAGAAGACCTAAATAGACATTTCTCCAAAGAAGATATACAGATTGCCAACAAACGCATGAAAGGATGCTAACATCACTAATCATTAGGGAAATGCAAATCAAAACTACAATGAGGTATCACCTCACACCCGTCAGAATGGCCATCATCAAAAAATCTACAAACAGGGCTTCCCTGGTGGCGCAGTGGATGAGAGTCCTCCTGCCAATGCAGGGAACACGGGTTCATGCCCCGGTCCGGGAAGATCCCACATGCCGCGGAGCCTGCACATCCGGAGCCTGTGCTCCGCAACGGGAGAGGCCACAACAGTGAGAGGCCCGTGTACCGCAAAAAAAAAAAAAAGAAAAAGAAAAATATCTACAAACAACAAATTTTGGAGAGGGTGTGGAGAAAAGGGAACCCTCTTGCACTGTTGGTGGGAATGTAAATTGATACAGCCACTATGGAGAACAGTATGGAGGTTCCTTAAAAAACTAAAAATAGAACTACCATATGACCCAGCAATCCCACTAGTGGGCATATACCCTGAGAAAACCCTAATTCAAAAAGAGACATGGGGGTTTCCCTGGTGGTGCAGTGGTTAAGAATCCACCTGCCAATGCAGGGGACACGGGTTTGAGCCCTAGTCCAGGAAGATCCCACATGCCGTGGAGCAACTAAGCCCGTGCACCACAACTACTGAGCCTGCGCTCTAGAGCCCGTGAGCCATAACTACTGAAGCCCACAAGCCACAACTAGTGAAGCCCGCACACCTAGAGCCCATGCTCCGCAACAAGAGAAGCCACTACAATGAGAAGCCCTCACACCGCAAGGAAGAGTAGCCCCCGCTCGCCACAACTAGAGAAAGCCTGCGTGCAGCAACGAAGACCCAATGCAGCCAAAAATAATAAATAAATAAAATAAATTTAAAAAAAAAAGAGAGAGAGATGTACTACAATGTTCATTGCAGCACTATTTACAATAGCTAGGACATGGAAGCAACCTAAGTGTCCATCAACAGATGAATGGATAAAGAAGATGTGGCACATATATACAATGGAATAGTGAGGTGGATGGACATAGCGTTCTTTGATGGAGGCAGTTAAGTGACACCAGATCCAGGCCTAGTAATCTGAACAATAACCAATGAGTTCACACTCCACACAATTTATCTGAAAGGCTCAAATGATCAGGAGTTACTGTTAGCCTTCAAACCTCATATATGTATATGAATGCACATATTTACAAATAAACAAGAGACAGACAATTCTCCATTGTTCTCTTGTGTCTCTGTACATCTTTTGATGTTCAGAGTGTTAATTGCCTTTTATTTCAGACTATCTTTTCAAGGATGTTTGTATAGTGAACGGCCTTGGATGAGAGAGATAATGTCTCCTCCAGAGCAAAGGGTCAGCCTCTCTACTGCCCATCATAAAAAAGATTCAGGTTCCCTTCACTTACTGTTCCTCTCCTATAATAAAACTCACTGCTTGTGCGGATATCCATCTAGATGCACCCATGTCACCCGCTTGGGAGATGGGGGCAAGAGAAACCAACACACACTGATGCTCATACTGATTGCTGTGCTATGAGTAATAAAGCCCTTTGTCTCTGACTCAGGAGTTTTGTTTTCTGCCAGCAACCATGCAACTATGGCAAGTTAACTTATTAGATTGCAACTGGGATAAAATCACAGACTTTTCACAGTTGCTATTATCTAGATGGATGGATAGATAGATAGATAGATAGATAGATAGATAGATAGATATAGCTTTCTCTTTTTGAAAAGTAAATCTCCTACCCAGCCACTCAGTTCTCTTTGCTGGAGGCAATAATACTATTAATTTACTATGCATCCTTCCAGGGATATTCTATGCACTTATAACTATATGCATCTTTTTTCCTTTTTCTCGCAAATGTTACGAGCCTATAAATACTCTTTTGCACCAGGCCTTTTTTACTTAACAAAATGCTTGGAAATCTTTCCATATTGGTATAATTAGGGGACAACTCATTCTTTATTAACAGTGGCAAATTAATTTCTACTATGCATATATTATAATAACAAAATAGTCCATAACATGTACTTAAAGAATTCTCTTATTGATTGATATTTAGGCTGTTTCCAACCCTCTGTTACAAAATGTTACCAAGAATATCCTTGCATGTACATCATCTTACCCATTTGTAAGATCTCTATAGAAAAATTTCCAGAATTTGAATTGCTAGTTCAAAGGATATGCTCAATATTAATTTTAATAGATATTTCCAAACACCTCTATGGAGATTGTACTAATATACATCTCCACTAGCAGTGTATGAGACTGTTTCTTGTCTCACACATGTGCCAATATAACATATTGGCTTAAGTTTTTACCTGTGCCAATCTGATAGATGAAAAATTCAATCTCATACTTTTAATTTGTATTTCTTATAATGAATGAGATTCAGCATCTTTTCATATGTTTAAGAGCCATTTGTATTTCTTTTTCTGTGAAATTCATGTTCTTTTTCCACATTTTTTTCTATTGGATTGCTGATTTTTTTAAATACTCATTTGTAGGAGTGCTGTATATTTTGGAAAGCAGAACTGTGTCTTCTCTGAATTAGAAATTTTCCCCTAGGTTGTTGTTTGTCTTTTGATTTGATTTAATTTTTTAATTTTGGCAGGTAATTAAAAAATTTGTGTGTGTGTATATTTGTGTGTGTGTGGTATCTGAATTTGTGTCACACTTAGAAAGGTCTTCTCAGCTGTGAGATCATAAAAGATCCATATTTTTTCCTCATAGTTTTATGGGGGGTTTTTTATTGCTTAAATCTTTGTTCCATCAAATATTTTCTTTTCAAAATTAATTATTAAAATATACATTTAAATGCTTATCTATATTCATAAGGCTAAGAATAGCTAAAAAGAAGAGATTGTTTTCTCAACTCTGTGATCACATTTTTTTGAATGTTCATCCTTTGGCAGGTACAGATCTAGAATCGGCCCTAGACATAAAGTGGTTCAAAGTACAATCCACATGCATGCATATAATATAAACCTTATATATTATGTAGATAATGTTGTTATCCTATAAAGAGATAGCAGATAGCTCTCCAGTAATAACTCGATAAAGGGATTCTACTCTACAAAATTTCAAAATTATATTGCCTGCAAAAATGAAGATGATCTAGAAGAGGAACACAGAGCTTCCTTGGGGAGGCAATTTACTTGACAGTTCTTGGTGCTGATTCTATACAGGGCTGGTGAGAGGGCTTAGTGCAGAATTCCCTTTTCTTCTTGTTCTTCTCTAGAGGCCAAGCCATTTAGTGTGTCATTTTTGTATCAGATTTTTCTTTTTTTAAAGAAGGCATTGGGGCTTTTTTTTTTTTTTTTTTGGCTGTGTTGGGTCTTCGTTGCTACGTGTGGGCTTTCTCTAGTTGCGGTGAGCAGGGGCTACGCTTCGTTGTGGTGTGCGGGCTTCTCATTGCGGTGGCTTCTCTTACTGGGGAGCACGAGCTCTAGGCGTGTGGGCTTCAGCAGTTGTGGCTCACGGGCTCTAGAGCACAGGCTCAGTAGTTATGGCACACAGGCGGCTTAGTTGCTCCAAGGCATGTGGGATCTTCCCAGGCCAGGGCTCAAACCCATGTCCCTGGGTTCTAAAGGCGGATTCTAAACCACTGTGCCACCAGGGAAGCCCACTGTGTCATTTTTGATTCCAAGGTATTCTGACCTGCTGTAGGTGAAATTTATTTTCTGTCCTGATAGTTTTATAGGAGAACTATAGGAAAAGGAAAATTTTAATTCTTTTAGGTTTAATATATATGGACACATTGCTTTCAAAATACCTGTAACGAAATTCACTTCAAAATGAGACAGAAGGAGGACTTCCCTGGTGGCGCAGTGGTTAAGACTCCACGCTCCCAATGCAAGGGGCCCGGGTTCGATCCCTGGTCAGGGAACTAGATCCCACATGCATGCAGCAACTGAAAGTTCGCATGCAGCAACTAAGGAGCCTGCCTGCCACAACTAAGACCCGGCGCAACCAAATTAATTAATTAATTAACAAAAAAAGGAACAGAAGGAAAAAGAAACAAAAAGAAAGCTGCTGTCCTAAAGAAACCAACTGTAGATCAGAAAACTTGCCATTAATTTAAGAATTGTCATTAGCAGGGGGAGAGATAAATTAGGAGTTTGAGTTAAAGTATGCACACTACCATGTATAAAATAGATAACCAACAAGGACTTACTGTATAGCACAGGGAACTATACTCAGTATTTTGAAATAACCTATATGGGAAAAGAATCTGAAAAAAATATATATATATTATACCTGAAATCTATACACCTGAAATTAATACATTATAAATCAATTATACTGCAATAAAAAATAAATTAGAAAATAAAGAATTGCATTAGCCATCTAATCTTTTTAAGTCAAATATCTATATTAAATCTGTTTTTTCCTTTCATTTACTACATTAAGAATGAATAATCTCTATGAAGATAAGTGCCATATAAGGCAATGCATTATTAATTTTTAAACCCAATGAGATAAATAAAGTTGATCAAACTCCATGATCAGACAAAACAAGGCAAGAAGTTTATTAGCTTGGGTGGAAAAGGCAGATGGTTATAAATTAATTTGATTCATTCTTAGTAAATTCAGATGATAGGTATGAAATATATAAACGGACAGCATTTCTGCCCATGAGGTATTTATATATTTTTCCTAGAAATGTCAGAGTTACACAGACAAATCACAATGGAAAGGCAGGCTGATTTCTGGAGAGTTCTTCCAATGTGGGTCTTTAATATTCAAGGCCATCAAATGTGACAAGGGAATCTTTTTAGATTTATTCCTGTTGGAACGTGCCAGGTTCAACAGTAAGATCTGGAGACTTACATTATCAGGAATTACAAGCTACTTACAAAAACAAGCCACTCTCTTAATTGTGATTTGGGAATGGGGCAAATTTCCAGGGATAAGTTGTCACCACAGCCAGGAACAACTGACTAAGAAAGAATGATCTCCGGGTTTTTCCAGAAAGCTGTCTGTTCATTAGGTAATGTTAAAATAGGACAAGGGTGGCAAGCTTTTAAACATTCCAGCCGTAATATTTAATTTTAAATATTCTGTGAGGAACGCAGCCATCCCAGAAGTCTGCGTTAGCTGGTAAATGGCCTAGCGTTTTTGAAAAAAAAATCTGAAAATAGCAAATAGCATTCTGAAGTAGAGAAAACCCATTTGTTACTAGCTAGCTGGAGGTCCTCAGGCATGTCACAATGCTCCACATTTGTATGGGGAAGGAATTAAGCTAGGCATTGGTTCTCAAGGCAGGCAGAACCGAGGAACCTCTTACCCAGCTTTTAAAGAACCCCACACAGACCAATTCAATCAGATTTTTGGGAGTGGTGTCCAGGCATCAATATTTTGTAAAGTGCAGCAGGGTTGAGAAACACCAGACTAGATAACCTCTAAGGTCCCACTGAGATCTCAATAAATGAAGGGGAGAATTCAGAATACCAGCACAAGAAATGGAACTCAAAAAAACATAAAAGCCGTGCAAGTGTAAAGCAAACCCTAAGCAGGGGTGTACAACACACAAATATCATCAGAGAATGATATTCTCACGTGAACTATGGCTTCATGAACAAAAAAATATGCTTGATTAGTAAAGATAACATCAATAAAAACATTCAAGGCACAGAACACGAAAGGTATTATGTCATTAACATCTGGAGGCACTGGTACTTTTTATCCAATTCCAAATTTATGACATACGTACATATCAAGCTCTGACCATTCAAAGACTCAAAGCTCTTTTCAATAGAAATTAAAAATCAAACAGTGTGAAATGGTAGGTTTTTAATTTCTCACTGAAAAACATCAAGAGTTGATAAGGCAAAAGCCAAGAGGTTACTTTATGAAGACATGTTCATTCCTTGCTTTTTGGATAAAAGAGATAATGCTAAATGATAACAGCCAGAATCAATACTATGACTAAGATTATGACTAAGCACTGCAGGTTGATTCTTAGAAGGAATTCATTTGAACTGGGCCTCAGAAAATAAAACAAAATAAAAACCCTCCCTCATGTGACGTTCTAGCTTGGATTTTAGCCAATAGGGCCTGAGTTCTTAAACTGCATATTAGACATGGGCCTTGTCTGGGCATCTGTGAACCCTCTGGAACTGCCTGTAAAAACTGTGTGTGTGGGCCTGCGTGGGTGTACCCATGCACAGAGCTTTCTTATCCTTTTTTGAGTCAAGAACTCCTTTGGTAGCCTATGGACCCCTTCTCAGAAAAATGTTTTTAAATGCATAAAACACAAATGACTGCAAAGAAAAAAAAATGAATTAGTTATCAAAATGGTTTTGTAAAATTACAGGACAGTAATAAATGTCCTTCTTTATCAGCATATTAAAAAACAAGATCCTGATGTTTAGGTAGACAGCTATAGTAATCATCTAAATTTCGGAGTAATGAAGAACACAGTTATTTTCATGACATCAGCAATATCGGCAACAACTTACGTGATATGAAAATATCTGTAACTTCCATTGCTGATATAATCACAGGTACTGTTAATACTGCTATGATCTGTTGTCTGTGATCATCATTGAAGGAAGTGAGACATTTCTATTATAGGTTATAAAAATAATTTCCCCATCTAAGTTCACAACCCTCCTAAATCCTCTGGACTCCAGATGAAGAACTTCTGATCTATATCTTTATCCATCTTGAGGGGGTTTGATGATACGTCTCCAGCAAGGATAGAACATTAGACCACAAAGCACTTAATAAGCATTTCAAGGATTGGTTTCCATAAGGTCCTGCAGACACAGAGCCCTGGAAAGTCACCAAACAGTAGGGAAAAGGTGAAGGGCTCTCTGAGGTGGGACCGTAAGAAATGCTCTGTGAGTTTCTGGAGCTAAAGTTCAAACGCATCTTATTTTTAATTATGTTTTAATGTTTTGCATAGTTCCTAAAACATGTACAGTGACTTACAGGATCCATAAAGCACAGCAAAAGCTCACTTCTGAGTGGATGAGAAAAAGAGAAAACAACATAAGGGGCATAAAGTGAAATGATACCAAGCACGAAGCTGGTGCAAAAATAGAAAGTGAGCCACAAATTTGCTTCCGAGCTTTTTGGCAAAAATAAAGCTGGACAGTCACAGAATGCACAGTTTCCAAAGGATTACACACACACACACACACACACACACACACACACACACACAAATCCTCAGAAAAAATACAGCCTTTCTGGTACTAAGACTGAAGAGGTATTTCTCCCATGGATCTTTATAAAGAGAATATCATGCGTTGTAATTAATGAACAATATCTTCAATAATATCATTAAAAGAGACATAACAATGAGTTCCCTAGAACTTTTTAAAAAGTAATGTTTTTTTTAAAACAAAACAATGGCAATACAGCAAACACGATTCAACTGGGGGCTCATGAAGTAGAGCTGGGTACTCAGCTTTCTGAAGTCAGATGTGAGTGATGTGCTGACAGGCCATTGACCTAAGTCAGTCGGAACTGAACACTGGTCCCCCATTGTCAAAAGCAGGAGGTGGCTCACTTTTCTTAAAGAGGCGGATAACAAATATTTTCAGCTTTACAGGCCATAGAGTCTATTGCAAATACTCATCTCTGCAGTGAAAGCAGCCACAACATGTAAATAAATGGGCATCACTGTGTTCTAATAAGCTTTATTTATGGACACTGAAATCTGAATTTCATACACTTTTCACATGTTGTGAGATATAATTCTTCCTTTGATTTTTTACCCAACCATTTAAAAACCATTCTTAGCTTACAGATTATACCAAAACAGGATGAGGGCTGGATTTGGCCACAGGACATAATTTCTTAACTGCTGGTCTACAGGATCAAGTTTTCTCCAGATACCTCCTTGACTCTTGTATCCTTCTCTTTCCTCAAGCCTCTGTCTAAATCAGCTTTTTAAGGTAATAACTCCTTCTATACTTTATATGCAACTATACACAGATCCAAGCAGGGTGCTATCATGGAGACAGACGTGGCTTCAGAATTCATATGTCCCATGGAAATAAGAAGGTAATCCAGCATGAATTAGCAGCAAAGAAATGGTTTAGTTTCCAGTCTCCTCATTAAAATAAACATACAGACACAACACCGAAAAAATGGTAATAAAATTTGAATACACAACCTTCTCTATTTAAAGGATCACGTGCTATTTTTTTAGAAGCATATAAAAAATGGGTATAATTAGCTGAATCACTTAATTCATGTATTGTAGTGTTTACAGCACTAGATGTTCCAATGAAAATGAGGCCATATGGTGTTTCACAGCACACAATTAACTTGGTACAATCCCAATAAGAAAGCCTTCATTCTAAATATCATTCAGGTGTCCCTGAGCTTCTGTCTGCTTGGAGACAAAACAAAGAACTAGGCCACTGAACTTGGCAAACTTGGGTTGTCTCTACTATTATATGGGCTCACCAGAAGGTGTAGGGAATTTATCCCATCTCTTTATTTTAGTAAAGATTTGTAATCCTTATACCTACCCATTCTAGAGAGCGGCTAGGATAATTAATAAGAATTTATGAATAAGCCTTGATGAGTATGATGAAAGAAAGGTATTAATGCAGACCCAGAGGAACCCTGCTATAATTCAGGGAGGGGGCAATTGCCCTCATGGAAACACAATACACATCAAATCAAGTCTCCTAGAAATGTGTAACTGCCTTCAGAAGATGCTCTAAACCACACAATTATAGTGTTCAGCACAGGTCTTAGCTGCCCTTCTAAACACCAGCCCTGTAAGTGTTCCACTGAAGGCTGTGTTTCATTACCTCTGTGTATTTTCTTCATATTCTTTTGCAATTGGTTCTGGTAATGAGGCTGTGTATATGACACAAGCTCCTTGAACCATGAAAGATTAAAATTCTGTGCTGAGCTGTGGAAATGTCAATGAAACCTCTAGTACATCCAGAGAACAGGCCTGTAGCTTGTGGGGCTTTGGGAACTTGTAACTCATGAATGCTCGACTGTGCAGCGCCCACATAATGAACAAGGCCAGGTCTAGAGTTACATGTAAGTCACTGCAATTATTTCTAAGGACACTTTTTCTTGGGTATATGCATTCACCCACTAGAACACTGAAGCTTTGTATTATTAAGGTGAAATGTTGGGTTCGATTCCAAACACTACCATTCCTAAAATTGGCCGCAAAGCGTCATCCAAACTAACATTTATTGCCTTTTAATGGCATTTGCTCAAATCCACATCTTCTAAAGATTATATACAACATTCCAAAAAGCACCTGAGGAAAATCCCTTTCAAAGCGACCACCTAATCTTTTCAGTCTCTTCACTGCATTAATCTGTATCCACAAAGTTTAAATGTATGTTTCAATCATCAGAATAATCTTCATTTTGACAGTTGTAGTATCCATGACATCTATTACATTAACGAATGAAAAAAAAAAAGAATCATTGAAAACATGGCATTCGAATTTAGGAGGGAGTCAGCTCTGCCACTCACACTAATGCATCCTAAGGCGAGTTATTTAATCTCAATAAGCCTTATTGTTCTCAACTATAAAATGGGGATAAGAACATCAACTACTCCATAGGTTACTGTGAGGAGGAGATGAGTTACTGTATGGAAAGTCCCCGAATAAATGCTTGTTCCCTTCCCCTATCTAAGGAACTCAACTGGATCAACAAGGTACCTTCCTCAACCTTGAGGGAGACTCTTAACCTAATCAAGAATGAACATCACAATGTGATGTTTAAAGGACTTATTAAACCAGAGCCTCAACACTGAGAAGAAAATGGAAGAAACCAGGTGTTTATGATGACTCAGACTTTTCCATTCACTGAATGGCTGACTAAGCAGAGGCAACACATCCTTTTAACAGAATTTTGTACCCAAGGTGTCTCACACTGTGAACGCATGGATTCTGAGATTTAATTTCTCTACTGTCACTACTACTCCCTTCATTTAAATAAGGTAACCTCTCTATTAAAGGATTTCGATCTCAGCCCCTACAGTTACACGCAGCCAACGCTGCTCTTCTCCCCTTGAGTGTGGGCTCCGGCCTTTTACACAGTGGTCTCCTGGCAATCAGAATCCAAGTCTTCCTAGTGGCTGTCAATGAGGCTATGGCCCAGGATTGCTGAAAACTTAAGACTTTCCCGACCTATGATGACAGAATGAGACAAACTCCCCAAATGTTTCTTCCAAACGTCATGGAAAGCACCATTTAGGACCTCACAATTTCCAGGCACTCCTCATTGGTCCCCAGTGAAATGGAAGCATTATCTGGTTGCCAACATCCTTAAGCCTTGACTTCCAGGTAGGTCAAATTTTTATTTTGTGAAAAATACATGGGTAGCCTGGTTTCCTTTTATCATTGACAAATCACTGTTACAACTTGGCTCAAGTATTAGCAGCTTTAGTGGAAACAAATCATTCTGTTCACATTTGTTGAATACTGACCTAGTGGTAAAACTAGGCAATAAAAACTATTACCCCTACTTGTTGAGTCTGAGCACAAAGAAAATTTATTTTCCAATTATTCACCTTATGTCACCATAAAGAAAGAAATGTGTGTGATGGCAAAGGTAACATGCATTTGCGAGTGTATGTCGCTTATTCTTTTTACAAAAGTGCTGGGGAATGTCTCAATAGAATTCTTTATTATTATGTTGAGATATCAGCAGTAGGCAGCTGACAAAATATTTTACAAATGAAGCAGTAATATATTACTAGTTGCCCAATCCTGCTGTGTTTGCTACTTGGCGTTTGTCTCATTCCCTCTATGAAATAAACAACTTATTAACTACAGAGGAGCTGTAGATTTTAACTTCTCCTGTGGGGAACTCGCTAAAGATTTATTTCAGTTAAATGAGTTCCCTCCTGACTATGTGTTCACAAACTTGCTTCAGGAGATGGTGAGGACTAAATGAGTTAATGCACAGGCAGGCTCTGGAAACAGTGCCTGCCACATCAGAGGTTCTCAATGCAGATGATAAACAAGTCACAACAGAGTGGGAATTTTCTAACAAAACATGCTCTAAAAATCGAAACTCTTGATAAATATGCAAATCCCATAGTCAGAATTGTAATCTCTATGTTTTATTAGATCTCTTCTTAGTCAAATGGCTAATTTAAACACAGTAGATGAATGCAAATTTTTTAATTTTATTTTTTAGTAACTACTAGGAACATTGTTGTATTAGTGACACAATGGCCCAAGAGCTGTACTTATTCATATAATTCAGGAAAAGATTCTATTGGAACTCAGCAATTAGTTAGATTTGGTTGGCAGGACCACACAATTATTGTGATCGACTTCATTGTACTTCATGAACTTAGGAAACAATGGAAATGAATGGATTTAGAGATAAAACTGGAAATTCCGAGAACTACAACAAGAACTGAGACCTTAATGTATAACTGAACTTGCCCCAACTTTTGCCTAATATACTTTTATCTGTATTGCACACTATGCAATCATTATTACCTTTTTTCCTGTTTTTGATAAAATGATTAAACTGTTTGAGAAGGTTTAAGGAAGAGTATGTGAGGTTGGGGAGTTTGGGAGGGTATGAGCTGAATTTTCTAAAGAGAAACAGACTGGCCCATGAAAAATATTTCAAAATGGTAAAGTTACATTTTTCAAACACTGCTCTCTGATGCGTGTTTTCTATCTCCAGAATATCAAAACAAGATGCTAAAGCTAAATCAAAGTGTAAGTGTGGGGCTTCCCTGGTGGCGCAGTGGTTTAAGAATCCGCCTGCCAATGCAGGGGACACGGGTTCGAGCCCTGGCCTGGGAAGATCCCCACATGCCGCAGAGCAGCTAAGCCCGTGCGCCACAACTACTGAGCCTGAGCTCTAGAGCCTGCGAGCCACAACTGCTGAGCCCACGTGCCACAACTACTGAAGCCTGCACGCCTGGAGCCCATGCTCCGCAACAAGAGAAGCCATGACAATTAGAAGCCCGCGCACCGCAACGAAGAGTAGCCCCCACTGGCCGCAACTAGGGAAAGCCTGCGCACAGCAACGACGACCCAGCACAGCCAAAAATAAATAAATAAATAAATTTATTTAAAAAAAAAAAAAAGTGTAACTGTGACTCACTGATAACCAACTTGGGAGTGTTTTTTTTTTTTTTTAAATTTATGGAAACTATTTCCCAGTATGTAAAAGAAAAAACAAAGCTATAGAAAATGGGAAAGGCCTCTTTCAAAGGGCACACAATAAAAAGAAAAGTGCTAGGCCTGTATTTAGGTGCTCAGAGTTCCAGCTCAGTGGTGGTTTCACCAACCAGCTGGCCAGGAAGATGGTCGTGGGGCTTAGCAAAGCTCTGAAATACTGTGTATCAACTTGAATGGCTTGAACATGAGCTCTTAATTTTCCTTCCAGAAGTAAAGTGCTAGGGTTCTTTAAAAAATACATTTTTAAAGTAGGAACAGCCTGAATAAAAAGTAAATAATTAAAATTTTTAATTTAGGAGAAAAAAAGGGATTTTAAAAAATGTATGAAAAATCAGTTGGAAATTTTATTGCTTTTGGCCCAAGGTCACTGTAATACTGACTGGGCAGAAGGTTGAAAGAATACACAAGTTGTGGGTGGGGTGTTGCAGTTAGAAAAAGTAAACGCTATGTTCTGAATAGTTTAAAGACAGTGTTTGAATGGCCTAAAAAACTATAATTAAAGAACATAAGGCTGGGGACTTCCCTGGTGGCACAGTGGTTAAGAATCCGCCTGCCAATGCAGGGGACATGGGTTCGAGCCCTGGTCCTGGAAGATCCCACATGCCGCGGAGCAACTAAGCCCGTGCGCCACAACTACTGAACCTGCGCTCTAGAGCCCGCAAGCCACAACTACTCAGGCCGCGTGCCACAACTACTGAAGCCCGCGCGCCTAGAGCCCGTGCTCCGCAACAAGAGAAGCCACCACAGTGAGAAGCCCGCGCACTGCAACGAAGAGTAGCCCCCGCTCACTGCAACTAGAGAAAGCCCGCGTGCAGCAACGAAGACCCAATGCAGCCAAACATAAATAAATAAATAAATAAATAAATAAGAATATAAGGCTTTGGTAGCTCTAGTAAACTATGGAAACGAAAGGTCCTGGTTGGGTCATTCAAAAAGTATTTGTTGAGTGAATGAAGTGAACAAATACGTAAGTGAGGATCTGACACGAACTAAAAAAGGAAAAGTTTTCAGAGCTCTTAAAGGAAAACAAAATAATATACAATGGAATCACAGCAGAGGACGAAAAAGTTAATTCAGGTTTTTAACAGTAGGAAATATATAAAAATAAAAATCATCACCAACATCTTAGTTGCCTATTTTGCTAAAAGTTGAGAAAGCATGAGTTATCCATAAATAAATGATTAGGGAAGGTATAGATGAATGAAGTAATGGGGATAAAATCTCAGACTACACTGTAGGTGGTTTAGGTCTCCAAGCAAAGTCTGCAAATAATTTTTCAAGCCCACCCTCAGCACGCATTAAAAAGAAAAAAAAGTAATTGTAATATTAGACTGGACATAGATGCTTGGTGGATAAAAATCCATATTTTTATAACAAAACATATAAAGATATTAACTAGATATTTAAAGCAAATATTAACCTAGCATAGAAATGATCACTTTTAATGATGTAGCATTTGATATATTTATGTAACTCTTTTAGAAAAGCTTGATAACAGGTCACATTTTTTTTGCCAAAATTTAATATTTGGTGCTAGACAGATATTAGATTGAGCTTGCCATGTTTATGCTGCACACATGTTTTCACAATACCAGTAATAGAAAAATCAACTTCAGGAGTAACTGTGAAATACAGAAAGAATTGCTGATTAGATTTTAAAGGAAGTCACACCAGCCAACTGATGGAAGTCACCTTACGCACCATGTATTATCAGAGGCAAGTTAGATTTTAAGTTTTAATACAATGGCTCTTTTGCAGAGAGAAAAAAATATTTCCATTTTGTGTGCCAACTTATTCTAAACTGAAAAAAAATTATTTGGTGATCAAAAGGCAGGAAAGAGGATCCATAAGACCACATTTGTCACGAATCCAATGTTAATGTTAATTAACCTTTCTGAAAAAGTTCTATTTAATATTTATCAGAAACAAAGGGAGCTTAGATGCCAGTGTGAGTCTGAGAAGGGGAGTGGTGTCCTGGGCCTGGTGCTGGGCTTGCGGTAAGAGGAACCAAATAGCTTCGGGGACCCTGAAAGCAGGGGCACTGGCTGTGCTGCTGAGCCTCAACAGATCCCAAGGGAGAGGAAGCAGGGACAGACGCCAGCAGCCCCTGGAGCCCCTCAAAGTCCCAGCATCGTCACACCAGAGCAGAAGCACAGTTCCCACCCTTCTGGGAGTAGGGGGGCAATATCAAAGATCTTAGATAGCCTAACCGAATTTCCCCCAGAGCTGTGCTGGGGCAGCACAATGACCTCAAAGTACCCACGAGAGCATGAGAAAAGCAAGGAAAGGTGCTGAAACTGAAGGAGCTTTCAGACAGGAATGCACTTGAACTGGACCAATACTAAGGATGAGACAGGACAATGCACATCTCTACGGATGCCTGTAAGGCAGAGGCCACAAGACGAGGTGAGCACTGCTCACCTCCTCCGCCCCCAGCCCAGACCTTAGCACTTTGTAGGGAAAAAGGATATTTAATATTTTAAAAGGATATTAAATATTTAATTTAAATTAAATATTTCTGACTTAAGTTTACTTGTTCTTAACGTACTGCTTTTATAAGAATGTCCTAGGTATAATAAGGGAAAGGTATGACATGAAATGTTAAGGATACACAGGAATCAAGAAAAGGCAGAGATTTTTTTGTTTCCAGAGATGATGGTCCAGGTTATACAGTCCCATCCTTCATAAAAACAAATTTCAAGTGCAGGCTATAATATACAATAATCTAATTAGAAACATCAAATACCCGAGAAGATAGTAAGGAACTACCAGGCCAAAATGTGCGGGAAAGCAAGACCCTAAGAGGTAAGCAAGCGGGGAGGCACTTTTGCCCTGATAAGGGGCAGATGTGCATGGATTTTGACAGCCTCACGGGGGAGGTGAAACAGAAATTGAAGACTAGAACGTACCCAAGTGGGGAGAATACAAAAGCCTTTGTCTACACTAAGCTGAGTTTCCCAAGAGTCACCCCCTAAAAATAACAGTGAACCAGAATCAACCCACTTCCCACCCCGAAAGACTGCAGGGACAATGGCCTTGACATGGGAAGTGTACATAAGGAGGCACAGGGGCGTAGTCCATGAGGACTTGTACTCACCAGCTGGTCCCTGTGTGCAAAACTGCAGCTCGAATTCACGTCACCTGGGTGGTCTAAAAAACTTTAAGTGGTAAGTTTAGGTCAAAGTGGTGCCAGACTAGTAGTGCCACCAGGCACCTGGCAGAGACAAAAGCAAGTCCTCCAGGGGGCTGGCAGGGTGGGGGGAAGGCCATTCATCCTAAGCCTCAAAGAATCCCTACAGGAAATTTTTCAGTGGTAATGATGAATATCCAGGCAAAAATAAGCAAGCACCCAAGAGCAGACAGGTAAGAGGGGAGTGGGGGAAATCTAAGCAAAATAGAGATGCTAAAAACAAATTCATTCACTAATGAATCTGCAGCCTTTTATGCAAAAAATATTTACGGAGCACCTACTCAGTGCCAGGCTCTATGCAAAGTTGCTGGGGACAGGTGCCATTTCACCTGTCGGATGAGCAAATCACCTAAGGGATGAAAGGTTAGTTGAAATGCCATTATATTTATGTTTATTTACTTTTAGTTTCTGTGTTTTCCAAAGACTTCCAAACACAAAGATGAGTGCCCATTACTATTTAGTGACAGGTTTTGAAATAAACAGTAATCGCCTAGGACTGAAATTGACATCACTGATTCCTTTCTCAGACTCTCATTCCCTAAAGGTTCCATGTTTGAGTTCAGCCTAATTATCCTCTAAGCAAACCAGAGAGCCACATGCATTAACAGAAAGACAAAGTGCTGAAAGATAAAGATAACTATCTCAGAGATAAAAAAAACTCAGTTAATGATATTTATCTTTAACAGTAAAAGTCCAAAGAGATGATCATGGAATAACAGCATGAATCAGACAACATTAATTTTAAGATAGATCTGGAAACAGTTGAAGGCACAGGAAGGGTGAAGAGAAATTAGTCTAAAATTTACTTATATATAGATTGCCTTTCTTGGCCAAGGTTGTTGGCAAAATCTTGCTGATTATTTGGGTTACTCTGGTATGTCCACACTAATTATCAACCTTTGTCTTCTATTCAGCTTTTTACAATTAGAATTCAAATCATCACCTCTATACTTCTTTATTTGTTTGCTTTTATTAAATATTCTCATGGTTGTCATTTACTGAGCCTTTGGAATGGTCTGACCTGTGCTTTCTTCTCCTTGCTGGGCAAACCAAGACAGTATGGTGTAATAAAAATAATAACAGTAGCAACTGCATATGGGCCTTGAACTGAGTAAGACAGTTTTTAGGAGTTATTTACTCCTCACAACAATTGTAAGGGGTAAGTCATTACAGATGAGGAAATTTATGGGCCAGAGAAATAGAGGGAGCCGAAGCAGGGGCTTCAAAGTTGAACAAACTTGAATTTAAATCCTGACCTGCTCCTGGCATTTCTCCTCCCCTAGAAGTGAGGCTCGGTTTTCTGGGGTGAAGGCTGCTGTGAGGATGAAATGAAATACAGCACAGCTTAGGGCCAGGACTCTGGGAAGTATTTGTTTTTCCTTCCTTCCAATGGTTGCTCATCTGGAAATTCATGTCTTGTCTTACACAGCATCTTCAAATAGTTTTAAAAGTAGCTACCTCCAGGAAAATAATGGAATATTGTACAGAGTTTTTAAAATAATAAAAAGGTGGATAATCACTTACATTTAGGGAGAGCTTTAACTTTTCAGTAGCCCTTCATTCCCTTCCAAACACTGGCTTGTTTGACCCTTTAGAAAATATTTTAATATCTCAGTTGACTTTTTTAGATTGGTTGTGTCCAGGACATAACATTGTCTGTGGGCCTTGAAAAATGCTAATCCAGGACATGATGCAAGAAGAAAGGACCAGGCCTTTGCCTTTCTTTCCAGTCCTCTGGCTGCAGTCTGCCTCCTTCCTTCTCCTGGGATCTATGTGTGTGTGTTGACGGGATGGGAGGTGGCCAGGGTTGGAAGTAAATCAAGGGTGGGAGGGAGGGCTGTGACACGTAGCTGTCTTTGGTTGCCATGGTAAGGATGCCTAACACAGGAGGAATGTGCTACCTTCCCTTATAAAAGAAACTTTCCTTTTTTACTTTTCTCAAGCTTGTGAGAAAATCATCCTACCTTCTCACATTTAAACCAAAACTACCTACTCCTCTAACAGTGGTCTGAACTAAAAGGCTATATTCACCCAGAGAGTGTGGCTAAAAAAACCCCAGGAAAGATGTATTCACCCCAGTATCCTGGCTGGCACACAGTAGGGGCTCAAGAAATATTTGGAGTTACTGCAGTACCTGGGGTGTGAATTGATCATCCTCTGTTGACAACAGAGAACATAATGTAATGATTTCTGCGAGTCCCTAAAAAGATCAGCCCAGCCTCACTTCCAGGAAACCTTCCTAGATCAGCAAGACTCACTTCTCAAATAATTGATTAGTTCAGAGGTTACACATGTGGACAGATTTTGTTTTGGCTTGCAAAGTTTCAAAACACATTTTGAATTAATATTTAAAGCTTGAGAGATTTCATATGCATTTACAGCTGACTTGCTTTACCCAATAGTGTCTATCCGCCCCTTTGGGGAACTTGTGCTGGTGCCCTGGATTATAACCATGTTGGCTAAATAAAAGTTCACAAGTCCTACTAGCTGTTTCAGGTGTTAATTTCATCCTATGCAGAACACACACACACACACACACACACACACACACACACACACCTCCAAACAAAAAATAGAAGGTTCCAAATGTGTAAATACAAAAAACAAACCCTCCGGCCCTCAAATTTCTCACTTTCTCTGTCTGTGCAGTTGCCGCGATCAGTGTGTAAAACCCATGTTTTCAAACCTTTCACTTCACAGGCTCTTGCTGACTGGAGGCATGAAGGGGAAAGACCACCTATCCCTTCATTACTAATGCTTGACAAAGCAACCCCACTGGGAAGGAATTCTTGATGAAAGCAAGGAGGTAAGAATTAAAACCTCACTGATATAAAAGGCTACTAAGTGCCACAGCAGGTTGTCATTTAGAAGATACCCTTGAGAATTTTACAGAAATTAATAAAATTAAATAGGAATAAAACACAAGTGACTTGCATTTAACAATATTTTCGAATGTAATACTGAGAGTCTCTCCACTTTAAAATCGCTCCTATAAAAGGCAACTGGACCCCGACCATTCTCCCTTCTCAAGTTGATGCCGCCTTCCCCCTGGATCTTCCTGCGGGTCCAGTGTGGTTCCCTGAAACCAAAGAGCCCCCATTCCCTTCCCCTTGGTGCTGAAGTCCACACTTCTGGCCCCTGCATGGCCCCTCCACTCCCCTTCCCCAATTCATGTTTTTTTCACCTCTCCCGCCGCCTGCCACAAAAACACCTCAAAGATATTTCAGTAATAAGTATTATATAATAATAGTAATAAACATTTATTTATTGATCACCTACTATGTGCCAAGCGCAAGTCTAACTGTTAGAGAGAGGTCAGCCCATTCCCTAACCACCATAATCGTCTGAGGCTTGTAGTGTGGTAGTGAAAAGGTGAGCGCTCAGCAGACTGCTGGCTGGGATCTGAACAAGGCTTGCAGACCACCCCTGGTGTGGCCCAAATGGTGGCTACAAGGCTGTTTCCGACTCTAAGAGTCTATGATCACTGCTGCCATGTTTAAGGATGCAAATTTTATAGGAGCCCCTATCACTAAGTGGGAAAGAAACTTTTCGAGGAACCCTCTATTTCCCACAATAGGATGGCCCAGATTAATCCTGGATAAGATTGAGCCTCCTGAAAACAGTCCCCTCATCTCACTCCACCAAGCTGAGGGGCCCCCCATAACTGAACCTGAGGTGCCACCCGATTCCAACAGGGAGCTGAATCAAGCTAGAGTCCTGCCAGTGTAGAAATGCAATTTCCTCCCTTACGTCTAGATGGTCGTAGTTTCCTTTATGAATGTCTGTCATGAAAGTCCACTCCAAGGAGTTTCCGTGGACAAAACCCCAATGACTCACTGACGTGTGCCCCGCGACCAAACCTGGCAGGACCGAGTTCCCTCAGCCCACCACCCGCTGGACCCGCGCGGAGCTCATTCAGAAGAAAAGATGGGTCTGGAAAACCTCTTGGAGAAGAAAGGAAATTTCCCATCTCTGGTCCTTTCTCTTAACTGGGACCCACTCTGCCAGCTCCGGAGGTCTGTCCCGGCCGTGACGACCCCACGGGGCGCAGGTTCCCAGAGACGCGGGGCGGGAAGGGGCTGCCCGACAAGGGCTGCCCCGGGAGTCCCGGCCGAGCCTCGCCCTCCTGCTTCCCTCCTCCTCCTCTTCCTCCTCCCCGCGCCCCAGCCTCGGCGCCGGGGCTGCTCGCCTCCGAGCGTCCCGGGGTTGGAGCGGAGTAGGAAGGCAGGAGACTCGAAGCCTACCGTCTTCTGTTTCTTGACCCCGGACGACATGCTGGCTGGCTGCGGCGGGGCCCTGCGCGCTGGAACTCGGAGCCCAGCTCCTGGGAGCGGAAGCGCTAGGACGCTCGGTGGCGGCGGCAGTGGCTACTGCCGGACTCCCGAGAAGGAGGTATAAAAAGGCTCCACAGACACGTCGCACTTCCCTTGACCAGCCCCCTCCCCCTCCTCCTCCCGCCGTGCTCCTCTCCGCCCCGTCGGCTCCGCCAGCAGCGCCCAACCCAGGGGACCCGGCCGCCTCCTGGGCGGGGTCCCGGGTCCGGCCCCCTACGCCCCGGAGCGGCTCCGCCAGCCCGGGTCGGAGGCAGGACCTTACAGCCGGGGGCTCGGATGGACACGCCCCGCGTGCAGTCGGAGGTCAAGTTCGCTGTCCGCGTTCCCACTCCCAGTGGCTGCCTGAGCTTCCCCCACCTCCCACCCCCGCACCTCTCCAAGGAAGGCTTCCTGCCTCTGGGACCAGCTTGAAACTGCCAGGCTTGTCGGCATGGTCCTTAGTGGGCACCGATGCCCAGCTTGTCTTCATTTGCGGTAATAACAGCCACGGTTGACATTTTTTGGTCCTCTCTCTGCACTCTGCTGACCTTTGCCTTCAGCCTCCTGTGGCCCCTGACCCAGGCATCGAGTCCTACTTTCTCCCATGAAGCAGTTGAGGCTTTCAGACTTTCTCAAGATTATCTTCCAAGTGAGGGGATTCAAACCCAGGCCGTCAGCCTCCACAGTCCAGGCTTTCTACACCAGCATCAGCATCAATGATGATGATGATGATCAAGAAGAAGAAGAAGGGCTTCCCTGGTAGCGCAGTGGTTGAGAGTACGCCTGCCGATGCAGGGGACACGGGTTTGTGCCCCAGTCCGGGAAGATCCCACATGCCGCGGAGCGGCTGGGCCCGTGAGCCATGGCCCGTGAGCCTGCGCGTCCGGAGCCTGTGCTCCGCAACGGGAAACGCCACAACAGTCAGAGGCCCACTTACCGCAAAAAAAAAAAAAAGAGAAGAAATCAGGAGGCGCAGCGCCTGCCTGCACCTTATGCACCATTCACGGGACTAAGGGGTTTACATGCATTCACTCCTTTGGAGCTCACAATATTTTCCTCCTGTTACAGATGGGCCAGCTGAGGCACTGCTCCGACTCACAAAGTTGAGTAGGCAGGATGGGCCCTGAGGCAAAAAAGTAAGAGGAGGCCCAAGTTGACAAGGCTTATGGACTACACCTTAGGGCTCCAAGGTTTTGTCAGAGGGCAACTCTTTTAACTCAAATGTCTGGGACAAGCAAAAGTAAGGAAGGAGAAGCTATGGTTAGTGACAGCACCTTGAGGGCAGTCACAAGGCTTCACACTCCTCTGTACCTTAATTCCTTGCACAATGTGACAAACAGATCAATAGGATAGTACAAAAGAACCATGAAGATGCCCAAGGGCCACACTGCCCATTCCAACTTTGGTCTTCCTTCTGTGAAAAGGCTGAAGTGATAGCCTAAGGAAGTGAGGATTGGAACTTTTCTTTCATATCTAATTGTATTTCTGGAAGACTGTCAGCTTTCCAGACAGACACTAAAGATCTGAATATCCATTCATTGATCGCCTTTCTCCATGGGAAGTTGGGAAAAAAATAAATAAATCAGGAGTCAGAAACTTAAAAGGCAGCCTACATGTTTGTCCAGTCTTGAAATATCAGTATATTTATTTTCTTACTCATTTGAAGTAAGCTGCCACCATTCCCTTCAGATATGAGCAGCTAGAGGGCAAATGCTGGGTTTGAGTTTCTGTTCTGCACACAAACTAGCATGTTTTGAATTTGGGGGGTTTAAACAGTAACATCCCATTCTAATTTTATTGGAAAAATCCACTTGTATCAGTTCCAGCCATATTTTGAACCCTGCCAGATTCTGCCCTAAGAGAAAAGGTAAATTAAGTGTTGATAGAGAAATAGCAATTTGCATGATTGTTTTTTTTTCATATTGCTTCTTTAAAAGCTGAAACAGAAGGATGTTAAGGGCAAATCCATAAGGGCAACTTCCTGGAAAAGAAATATATGACTGTTTAGACCTGGGGGAGGTTTTGCGATCGTTTGTCCAGTTTCCCTCTCCCTGTATTTCACAGATGGGCAATGCAAAACTGGTGCTGAGAGAGGAGAGGTAATCTGACCCTCCTCACTAGTTAGGGGCGGTGCTGAGACTCAAACCCAGGTCAGTCAGCTCCCCAGATGCAGTGAATCACTCAGCCTCTAGTTCAACTACTTCAAAACCCCCATGATAATTGCAAACTGGACTGTTTATCTTGTTTTAGATTTAATTAATTCTCAAACAGAGTACTTTGGAACAGATATTCTTTCATTACTTTCAAAGACGTGTGAAATAGGAGGCCTCAGCTCCCTTGGACTCAAACCGCGATGTTTAAGATCCCTTAACTTCACAGATCATCAGTTTAGTTGTAATTCAGCATGGCAACTCACTGAAAAGTAAAATAATCTTTCTTTTTTATTTTCCCAGGGTCTTTCTTTTAAAGGTGACGTTTGGAATTCTTTTTCCTCTCACTACCCTCTTACTCCTAGGAGAGGACATTCCTTCTGAAAAGATATGAGCAACTAGCAGCTTAATTTTTGTTTTTTGTCTTTTGGTTTTTTTTCTCGGTACGCGGGCCTCTCACTGTTGTGGCCTCTCCCGTTGCAGAGCACAGGCTCCGGACGCGCAGGCTTAGCGGCCATGGCTCAAGGGCCCAGCTGCTCCACGGCATGTGGGATCTTCCTGGACCAGGGCACGAATCCGTGTCCCCTGCATTGGCAGGCGGACTCTCAACCACTGTGCCACCAGGGAAGCCCAGCAGCTTAATTTTTGAAGTCTATGAATCTAGAACATCAGAACTGGGAGGAGACTCATTTAGGGGAAGGAAGGAAGGGTTGAGATCTGTTCAGTCATCTGGACACACTCTCCATAACTTTCTCAGTAGTGTTTCCTCTGAGACTCCACTGTAAGACACTGTGGCCTGCACTGTACCAATTTACAATCCTTGATACTACTCGCAACATTTGCATGAGGGTTTCAAAATTTTCTTCCTGATTTTCTTTTGTTTTCTTCCTTCCAGGAATTGGTTCAGCTATAATAACTAACTTAATAAGGTGGTGATTACTACTTGGTCCTTTCATTGTTTAGAAAAAATGGAGTCAGCTTCCCCAAATAAACAGGGAAACACGTATACAAAGAATGACGGTGTTGATGAGATGTTTATGCCGCAGGTTCCCCAATACACTTTAGGGAGGCTTATCACATTTTAGGGGATCTAGTTTGGAGGCATCTTCCCTGGATTGGCCGTTCCAAAGGAATGCAGTTGCATTGCCCCCTAGTGGCTGTAATTCATAAAAGGGACCTAACTGTTGAAACCCCGTGTACAGAAATAAGTGTAGCATTTCCTTGGGTCAAGAAGTCCTTAGAGAAAGTCCTCTAGGATTCAAATATTCTTCCCATTCTCAGACACAGGTACTACCAAGACAAGCAAGACATGGTCCCTGCCTTCAAGAAACAATCTAGTGAAGGAGACAGTCTCTTCCTCCCAACCCCACCCCAGTACATTACAATATATTACTAGGACAGGTAAAAATGATACATGCATACCTTAGATATTTTATTTTGACTTAAACACATGCACTTCATTAATCTTTGATGTAGGGCTAAAGGCTTCTCTTGTGGTATGGGTACACTGGTGGGAGTTCCAAAAACCACTTTCATAGGCAACTTCAACAATTTCCAGTTTGATATTTTATAGAGTTAAAAATTAAGGGTCTTTCCAAAGCATCCATCTATTCTCATGGAAAACACAACTCTTTTTTCCCACTCATATGCTATTCACTTAAGTCATATCTAACTAAATTACTTAGTTACACTAATAGGTACAAGTGGCTTATATAAATAGGTTTGGAAATAAACACAATGGATCTCAGTAAGCATCCAGCGTAGGGAGTGGAGGTGCTAAAGTGTGTGGGCATTCCAGTGTGTCCTACTGTCAAAGAACGCCGAGTGTGCTGTGGGCATCAGTCATCTTTTCCAGAAGAAATGGAGAGCGTGGATTAAACTGGCCAGTCAGTTAAAAGGAAGGATTTTGTGGGAGCACAGAGTTCAAGGAGTGAGAGTGGAGAGAGATGTCAGGTTTTTTCTTGGGGAATATTATACATAAACTAAGACTTGAAAGAAGGGTAGGGTTCTGCCAGCCTTCCTCTCCATAGAGTGAGGGTATGTGTAAATTCAAAAATGTAAAGGCAGAGAGCCGCATGAAATAACACGGTGTGTTCAGAAAATTATAAGTATCTGTATTGCTGAGTTTAGGAGATACAACGGAAGAGTGGGGGAAGGCTGAAGGCTGTAACAGAGGACGTGCCATGTACAATCAGGCAGCGACGTGATTTTGCATGTTCTCTTTATGCTCATCGGGGTGCATTAGCCATGTGGCTGGCCTTGTATTTACTCATTAGTCATAGAGACATTTGCTGTGTCCAAAGATGAGAAGTCACCGTCCTGAGGTGAAGGAGATGGATACGTACACAAACAATTCCAGGGGAATGTGATTAAGTGCCAGAATAAAGGGATATTCGAAGTTATAGGGAAAGCGCGCACACGTGATGACTACGAAGAGATTCCAATGGGTGGTGATAATTTAACCTGCGTTTCAAGGATAAAAGAAAGCTAGATAGGAGAGTGATCTGTGACCCTACTGATGGTCCAGGCTGCCTGGACTGATGTTCCCAGCTGCATGAAGCATTCATTTCCTACCCCGGTATCCCCTGTGCCTCCTTCAAGTGCCTCAGCCTGTCACTGAAGACCCAGGTACAGCAGAGACAAGCTGCTGACAGCCAGATTGCACAACTCTGACCCAATTACCAAAAGGCCGCCCACAGAACTTAGGCAACCAGAGGAAAGGCCTACACTTCCTGGCAGAAGTAACGCTCCTCTGCCATTTCTCGGGTGGAATCCAGTACATAGTTTTTTGTCTACTCTTTGTATTAGTTTAAAAAGAAGTGCATTTATCAGTATGTGCACACATTTTGCAAAATAGAAACATTTAGGGTATTTAGGTAAATTCACTCCAAAATTCAACAAACCTCAGTGGAAACAAGTTGCATTTGTTTAATGGCAGGCAAATCAATTACTTGAGTCTATTAATTGGCTGCATTTTCAGTCTTCAACAGGTTCTTTTTAAAGATGTTTAGCAAGGTGGAAGATAACTTGATCTATGTCACTTAGAGCCTTTAAATTATTAGAAAAATATCCAACTAAACTTAAATTATTTAACTATTAACTATTGAATTAACAAATTATTTAACTTAAATTTAAATTATTAGAAAAATCCAACTAAACTTAGTAGATTTTAAGACAATAGTTTTAAGGAAGGAAGAAGAGAAGGAATAAAGGAAAGAGAGAAGGAAAAACAAAGAAGAAAGAGGGCTTCCCTGGTGGCACAGTGGTTGAGAGTCCGCCTGCCGATGCAGGGGACACGGAGTTTGTGCCCCGGTCCGGGAAGATCCCACATGAAAAAACAAAAAGAAAGAAATGGAAATCGTGATATTTGGCCTAAAATTGAGAAAATATCACAAAACATGACACATTCCAAGAAATTAGAGTTATAATTTGAGAAATTTGGCTATAATTGTAGGACAGAAATGTTTCATTTAGAAACAGCTTATATGGGGTTACATGGTAAGTGTTCTCAACATAACTGAGAAATATGGTGATGTAATAAATTAATATTATAATTATCAGGGAATATCATAGATACCATAAATGGATGGCTAGTTTGCAAAGAACTGGAATATAATATGTTGAACATAATTTATTAGTAGGTCCCAAACCTTCTGGAAGGGTTTTATTATAGTCACATCATAGGAAGATAAGCAGTAAAAAAAATCAATATAATCTGTCTCGCTCTTTCCATGACTTTTAGATAAAAGTATAAAAATCCTTAACAGTCACCAACTTATGAGCCTCAGGCCTCCTGAAAGTATTATAAGAAAGTTTTTATGGATGCTAAGCATTTTCTTAAAACGTAATAGTTCTACATATATATTTCTATTTTTCAAATGTATTTAAGTGCTGCGGTAAAGAATAAAACGCACAATGTTATCAAATTCATTTCCTGACCTTCATATAATATTTTTAATAATCAAATACTAAAAATAGGGCTTCCCTGGTGGCGCAGTGGTTGAGAGTCCGCCTGCCGATGCAGGGGATGCGGGTTCGTGCCCCGGTCCGGGAAGATCCCACATGCCGCGGAGCGGCTGGGCCCGTGAGCCATGGCCGCTGAGCCTGCGCGTCCAGAGCCTGTGCTCTGCAACGGGAGAGGCCACAACAGTGAGAGGCCCGCATACCGGAAAAAAAAAAACAAAAACAAAAAACTAAAAATACAACTATAATCATAGGGGTAATCTTAGGCTCCTAAAGATAAATGGGGCAACAGTCCCATTATAATAAAATCATAAATATTGGCCCAAATTATTAATATGCACTGCTGAAACAAACTTAGGCTTGAACCTTGAAATCCCCCTATTCTTAAAACACTGTCTTTTCTTCATTAAATCCAGCCCCTACACACACTTGTTTTTCTTTTCTTCACTTTTAGTTTAGAAAGAAAATTCTGCTCTGAACAGGGGGAAGTTCTGTTGAAGCCCCAAGGGCTCTCAAACTTCACTGTATATTATAACCATCTGAGGACACCAAACACCTGACTCATTAAATCAAAATCTGGGGGTGGGTCCCAGGCATCAGAAGTTCTCAAAGTTTGACTTTAAGAGAATCATTTGTTCTCAAAACTGAGGCTGCATCAAGATTACTTGTGTGAAATTACAGACTGCTCCCCCTCCCCCATGCCCAGAGTTTCTCACCCTGGCGGTGTAGCGTAGATTGCATTTCCAACCAATTTCCAGGGGATGCTGTTGCTGCTGATCCAGGGACCACGTTCTGAGATCATTGCCTTAAATATAGGTCTTCCAACTCCCCCATATGTTTTCATTTTTTTATAGGAAATTTTGAAAGTAAGTAGAAAGAGAAGAAAAGGGTGTGTTGGGGAGATAACCTTGGATAATATTCTTAAAAACCATCCCACTACAGTGAATAAAATGTCTGACAGGATTAACAAAGAAGGAAATAGACTTTACCAGGAATTCTCAACTCTGAATAATCATTAAAATCACATTGGAAGCTTTAAAAAAAAAAAAAATTCAGGTTCCTGGACTTCCCTCTCTCCCTCTCAATCTACAGATCTCTGGGATGGGGCCCGCTCTGAATATGTTAAACCCTGGGGGTGATTCCACTTTGCAGCCAGGTAGGGAACCACTAATCTAGCCCACCGGTGCACAAAATTTACATTTATAAAATCACACATTCCTGAATCCCATCCTGGGAATTCTTCCATAAGATCACTTAGTTCTAATTCTGGTTGAGGGGTTTTAATTAGGCCTCAGTGCTTTTCTCCCAGATGCTTTGTTTATTCAGAGCTCTTTCTTTTTCTTAAGGACTTTAGGCTTTAAAACCGGGAGAAAACCCCAGTTATATTTTCTACTTTCCATCCTGAGCCCAGAATGGTCTTGCGCGAATGGTAGAGAACCAGGATAGGGGAATATTAGGTATAAAAATCAGTTAATATTTTGAAAATATTGTCCCACCATATCATTTTTTCTAACATTACTTATTGAAAAATCTATCCTTTCTTCTACTGGTGTGTGGTGCTTCCTCCGTGATGCAAAATGTTAGCTGGCAGGGGTGTCCCCTTACAATTGTTGAGTAATAAATCCTTATGATTCTCCACCAGGGAGCCACTATGAGAAGCAGATCAGTTATAAATTATAACTTGGAACTTTTTTGGTCATTTGTTCTTCCAGACTAATTACTAAATTATTTTATTAAGCCTCCCTGCCCTGCTCCCTAAAACTGTATAGGGCTTCTATTGAATTGTTAATAAATAAATTATGCATTAATTTGGGAAGAATTGATACAACGATCAAGTTTCTTCTCTAGCACATGGTATCTCATCTATTTAGGCTTCTTGAATCTCACACATGCAGTAAAGTAATTCCTATGGAATTATAAAGGAAATTTCCCACCCTACCCCCTTCTATAATTCTTGTTTGGGAGGAATGGTATGCATTATTACACTTGGTTACTTTTTAAAATTTAGTTATTTACTTAAAGTAAGAAAACAACATTCCTTTTTTCCCCTTACAAACATAATTCAGACCACACTTTGGGAACAAGGGACTTAAAGAATGAAATCAGAGCCCGGTTGAGGGATCCTTCTGGGGGAGTCAGGGGAGGGGGAAGTTGCTTCCAAGCAAGGTCAAGCCTGGACAGGGCTCTTACTTGCAAATGGTCTTCCACCAGCTCTCTGAGCTGTGATACAAGGGTGGGTCAGCTCCATTAAAGAGATGTGTACAGGGCGCACCAAGAGAATCCTAGGCTGAAGTCAGACCTAGGCTGAGGGAAGAGGGGACTGGGAGTGGCTGCTAATGGGCATGGGGTTTCTTTGCAGGGCGTGAAAATGTCCTAAAATTAGAAATTGGTGATGGTAGCACAACTCTGTGGTGATTGTACTAATAACATTGAATTGTATAATACATATGATGGTATGTAAATTATATCTCAACAAAACTGTTATTTTTAAAAAAGGTATATCACCATACACTTACCATGGGACCCAGCAATCCCATTCCTAAGGTTTCACACAGAAGAAATGAAAATTTATGTTCACACCAAAACTTGTACATGGATGTTTATAGCAGCCTTATTCCTAATCACCCCAAACTGGGAACCATCTAGCTACCTTTCAAATGGTGAATGAATAAATTGGTGAATGGATGTACTACCTTTTAGTGGTGCATCCATATGATGGCATAGTACTCAGCAATGAAAAGGAAGAAACTGCTGATTCATAAAACAACATACCATAGGAGGATTTCAAAAATATTTTGCTAACTGAAAAAAGCCAGACCCCCCCGCCAAATATTTCACGATTCTGCTTAAATGACATTTTGGAAAAGGCAAAACTCCAGGGATTAAAAAACAGATCAGTGGTTGCCAGGGGTTGAGGTTGGGAGAAGAGTTTGATTTCTAACGGGCAGTACGGGTGGGTTTAGGGGGCAATGGAACTGTCCTAATAGTTCTGTCCCATGACTGTGGAGGCAGACACCTGACTGGGCATTTGTCAAACCTATAGAGCTGTATACTGCAAAGAGTAAATTTTACTGAATGTGAACTAAAAACAAACAAACAGACCAACAAAAAAACTGTATGTGGGGGAAATCCAAAATAAAATACAAATGGTAAAATATGAACATAAATGTGTTATAAATGAATAACATGACCACACTGAAGACAGTGGCAAAGAACTAACCTATGTTACATTAGAAAAGAGCATTTTGACTGCCCACTGTAAAGCTAAAGACAAAAAGAACTGTATGCAAACACCGTTCTCTAGTTTGTAAATTTGTTTCTCACAGGGATATGGGTTAGCAATTCTGAGACTATTGTATATGTGTATTAAGTTTGAACAAATAGGTAAATATATTATGGGTAATAAGAGCCAGCTTTCTCACTGTTAGTGAAAAAAATTACAAATGAGGAGCCGGGAAAGCTAGGATGGACCTGCTAGGGCTGGGTTGGAATCAGAGATATTAGCATGAACTCACAGGCTTTTAATATATATACAGATAGGTAGATATAGAAATATAGATATGTGTATATAAATGTGTTAGTATACATGCTTATATTTCCTAGCTCTGTCCAGTGAGAGGGTCTAAAAGCAATGGCATTACAGTAGCAATGAGTACACCTAGTGCCCAGATCTTGATTTCTAAATAATCATTCTCCAATAAAAGGAACCAGGGCTCCTTGGAGAAGTGGTTGAATCCAGAGCTGAGGCAGAAAGTATACAAAATGAGGCTGGAGCATCTGTGGTGCCAGAAAGTAAGGAAGTGCTAAAAGAAGAACAGAAAGAAGGAAAGAAAGGAAGGAGGGAAGGAAGGGAGGAAGGGAGGGGGGAAAGAAGGAAGGAAGGAAGGAGGGAGAAAGAAAGAAAGAGGGAGAGGGAGGGAGGGAGGGAGGGAGGGAAGGAAGGAGACAGAAAGAAAAGGGCATGTTAAAAAGACATGGGAAAGCAATTATACCCCAATAAAGATGTTTAAAAAAAAAAAAAGACATGGGAACCACTTGATAGAACTCCTAATGGACAATGCTGGAACAATTTGAGCCACAAAATCTATGATAGTGTTAGATTATAACTCATAGGAAAAAATAAATATCTAAGAGCCCATACTAACATAAACAAATTATTGGATAAGTAAATGGGGGAGAAGAGGCAAACCTTTCTTTCAGAGAGATTCCAAATAATAAATGTATAAAGAATGAAGGAAACAGTAAATCACCATTGGAACATCACAATAATAATTGTTGCAGACAAATCCCCCAAAGAATGCTTAAATTAGTGTTTGGAAATTCAAGGGGAAAATAAGATATTTGTATAGTCTCAAAGTTTACATCCCAAGATATTTATTAATTAAAAGTGGGAAAAATTAGTAATTTTACAGTGGACAAATCCAGTAGACACCACTTTAACCATATGATCTAAGTTATCATAACAAGCAATAAAACATCAACATCGTGTACCTCCTCATCTGATGCAGTGAAAAGGGCATATTGCTTCTGTGGTATTCTTGCTAAAAATCCATAATCTCAGTCTAACGAGGAAACATCAGACAAACACAATTGAGACCATTCTACAAAATAACTGATCAGTACTCTTCTAAAGGGTCAAGGTCATGAATGACAAGGACAAATTGAGGAACCATCACAGATTGAAGGAGACTAAGGAGATGTGTTGGACAGACTTCAAGGTGGCGCCATAGTTTTCTTTCTGGTATTTATGCCTTCGTGTAATCCCCTCCCCTTGAGTGTGGGCAGGACCTGTGACTTATTTCTAACCAGTGGGATGTGGTAAAAGTGATGGGAGGTATGTGATTCTGGCTACGTCCCTGTGATTATATACAAATGCAGCCTCTGTCTTGCAATGGAGTCTCTCTCTATTTTTCTGGCTTTGAAGAAGCCAGCTGCCATGAATCCTACAACCACAAGAAAATGAATTCTGCTAACAACTTGAGGGAGTTGAGAAGAGGATTCTTTCCCAGTTGAACCTCCAGATAAAAACCCAGGCCTTAACGATAACTTAATTGCAGCCTTGTGAGACTCTAAGCAGAGACCCAGCTAAGCCATGACTCCTATAAGCAGCCTGTGAGGTAATAAATATGTGTTAAGTTACTAAATTTGTGGTAATTTGTTACACAGCATAGGACACCTATACAGGAGCTATGACCAGTGAATGATATGTGGGATCCTCAATTGGATCCTGAAACACCAAAAGGACATTTGTCAAAAAACTAATGAAATCCTAATAAAGTCAATAGTTTTTGTACCAGTGTTAATTTCTTTTTTTCTTTTCTGTCTTTTCTTTTCTTTTCTTTTGTGTGTGTGGCTTAAACAACAGAAATGTATTTTCTCACAGTTCTGGAAGCTGGAAAGGGCAAGATCAAGGTCCAGTTGGGTGCAGTTTCTGGTGAGGGCTCTCTTCTTGGCTTCATGCCGTGTCCTCACAGGGCTTTTCTTTGGGATGTGTGTGTGTGTGTGTGTGTGCGCACGCACGTGTGTGTGTGTGTGTGTGTGTGTGTGTGTAGAGAGAGAGCTCTCTGGTCTCTTTCCCTCTGTCTCTGTCTCTCTCTCTTTTTATTTAGATATAACCAATGTTAATTTCTTAGTTCTGATAATTGTATTATGGTTATATAAGATAGTAACATTAGAGGAAGCTGGGTTAGGAATACATGGGAACTCTCTGCACTAATTTTTACAATCTTTCTGTAAGTCTAAATTTATTTCAAAATTTAAAAATTAATAAAAGTGTATCAAATTTACAAGCTTTAGCACAGCAAAGGAAAGCATAAACAAAATGAAAAGACAATCTACAGAATGGGAGAAAATATTTGCAAATGATGCGACCAACAAGGGCTTAATTTCTAACATATACAAACAGCTCATATAGCTCAACAACAAAAGAACAAACAACCCTATCCAAAAATGGGCAGAAGATCTAAATAGACATTTTGCCAAAGATATACAGATGGTCAACAGGCACATGAAGAAATGCTCAACTTCACTAATTATTAGAGAAATGCAAATCAAAACTACAGTGAGGTATCACCTCACACCAGTCAGAATGGCCATCATTAAAAAGTCCACAGGACTTCCCAGTGTTTAAGAACCCACCTGCCAATGCAGGGGACATGGTTTCGATCCCTGGTCAGGGAAGATCCCACATGCCGCGGAGTAACTAAGCCGGTGCACCACAACCATTGAGCCTGCACTCTAGAGCCCATGAGCCACAACTACTGAGCCTGCGTGCCACAACTACTGAAGCCTGCATGCCTAGAGCCCATGCTGTGCAACAAGAGAAGGCACTGCAATGAGAAGCCCGCTCAGTGTGATGAAGAGAAGCCCCCACTACTCTTGCAACTAGAGAAAGCCCGTGTGCAGCAACGAAGACTCAATGCAGCCATAAATAAATAAATAAATTTATATTTTTTAAAATGTCCACAAATAACAAATGCTGGAGAAGTTGTGAAGAAAAGGAAACCCTCCTACACTGTTGGTGGGAATGTAAGTTGGTACAGCCACTTTGGAAAACAGTATGAAGGTTCCTCAGAAAACTAAAAATAGAGCTACCATATGACCCAGCAATCCCACTCCTGGGCATATATCCAGACAAAACTATAATTCAAAAAGATACATGCACCCCTATGTTCATAGCAGCACTATTCACAATAGCCAAGACATGGAAACAACCTAAATGTCCATCGACAGATGAATGGATAAAGAAGATGTGGTACATATGTACAATGGAATACTACTCCTCCATAAAAAAGAACAAAATAATGCCATTTGCAGCAACACGGCTGCAACTAGAGACGATCATACTAAGTGAAGTAAGTCAGAAAAATAAAGACAAATACCATATGATATCACTTATATGTGGAATCTAAAATATGACTCAAATGAACCTATCTATGAAACAGAATCATAGACATAGAGAACAGACTGATGGTTGCCAAGCGGGAGGGCATTGGAGGAGGGATGGAGTGGGAGGTTGGTGTTAGCAGATGTAAGCTTTTATCTATGGAATGGATAAACAACAAGGTCCTACTGTATAGCACAGAGAACTATATTCAATATCCTATGATAAACCATAATGAAAAATATACAAAAAAGAATGTATATATATGTATAACTAAATGACTTTGCTATACAGCAGTAATTAACACAACATTGTAAATCAACTATACTTCAGTAAAAAAAAAATAATAATAATAAAAAGTGTATCACTAGCAGTATTCCTTGCTATCACTCTCTTGGTTAAGAGTCATATTTTATTTTGTTATTTGGAGTCTAAAATGAAAAGAAGAGGTAGAAAGAGACAAAAAAGAAAGGGGAATGATTAAAAAGCATGTGAGCATGTGACCATTTTTTAATGAGAAAGAGATATTATAATTGGAATTAATAGTGAAGGAGCATAAGGATGGCCCTGAGCTCTGCCCATGCTCAGAAAAAAAGGACCATGTGGAAACTTTAGGTACAACGTGCCTGCACACCCAGAACTGTGCAGCCCGGGACAGGGCCAGGCAACTGCTCCTAATTTGGAGAAGGCAAAAATTTAAATGTGAGACAGAGAGGAATTCAGTATTGGCAGCAGAAGTGGAAAGAAAAACCAAGAAAAGCCATTAAGCAGTTGCCATTAAGCAATGGAATTCACGAGGAAGTAGAGGTTTGAGGTAAAGAAGCACAGACACTGTAGAAGCACAGACCCAGAAAAACTGTCACAAGAATATCAGATTCTCTGGAGCAGGGAACAAAGGACCTCTGATGCCAGGCTGCTGGAGCTGCAGTGTGCATCTCAAAGAAATTCCAGGAGACTTTTCCATCACGCAGCAGACTCTCAGATCAGAAGCTCTGAATGTTAGCAAAGTGTCCTTTCACCTCAGCCCCACAAGACACCAATCAACTCCTACAAACATGACTAATTTTTAAGTTTAATATTCATTATTAAAATTTTCACCATTATTATCTTAAATCTAGACTGGAAATCAGCAAAATATGGCCTACATATTTTTGTATGGCCCAAACTAGGAATGGTTTTTATAATTTAAAATAGTTGAAAATAATCAAAAGAATAATAACATTTTGCAATGTAAAAAATTATATGAGACTCAAATTTTGGTATATGTAAGTAAAGTTTTATTGAAACCCACCCACAGTCATTCACTTATATATTTTCTAGGTCTGCTTTTGACTATAGTGGCAGAATGGAGTGGTTGCAACAGAGATTGTACGGCCTGTAAACCTAAAATATTTATTCTCTGATACTTTACCGAAAAAGGTTCCTGACCTCTGCTCTGGACAAACAAAGCAAGCCTTGATTATAGCATTTGCCCATTTCTATAGTCAAACAGACCCACCATCCTCAGCTGGGATTCCAGCCCAGACCTGTGCTCCCTCTTCACTCCATTGCCACGGCCTCAGTGGCTTGAAACAATAACATACTTCAGTTCTAACGGTTAGCAATGCATCAGATCACTATCTCAGATCCATGAAATTTCAAAGCAACTTACCCCTCTTTGCCTCTTGGGTAAATTGTTAACTCAGTTATAACTATACCTGCATTCCTTGTAATTTTATTTGCATGGTCCTTTCAGAAAAACAACAAGTTTTTTCAAATGTGGGGATTAGAACATTGAATTTTTTTTCTTTCTGGATGAAATATATCACTCTCACGTATTCTGAGTTCTGAACAAAAGATATTTCCATATTTTTAAGTAGTTGAAAAGAATGGTATTATTTCAGACTTGCAGCATAAATACTGTATCACTTCATATTCAGAGTAAGCCTTATAGAAAAAACAGATGAGTGAAAGCACCCAAAGGAGTTGTGATATCAACAATATTCATTCCATCCCAAAATGTTACTGCATCATGAAGTGCAAAGAGGGCTTTAACAAAATGAGAATCTTGTCCTCCTATCTCAGTCAATTATTAAATGCTTTCCACCCATACTCACTACTCACTTCTCTGTTCACACTGGTATGTGAAATTTTTGTCTCCATTAAAATGAGCCAGCCATCTTGGGAATGTTTTTTGAATAGAACCAAAAATAAAATGCTAATAAGCTGAACATGTATGTACTTGCAACATAAAAAGCCCCTATGTGTAATAGGAGTTCGAAATTATTATATCTAAAATCTTTAAACACTATTCTAATAGGAAGCAATTATTTTACCTCATTTGTCACATGACGAGCTCAGCGATGTTGACTTAGGTAGCAGATTCACACCAGATACAAACATTTCCCAAAATGGTGGAGTTATGAAGGTCTCAAACTAATTCATAGGACATTTTCCAAGTAAGTATGGAAAAAAATCATCTGTGGGATTCTGTAAACTTCCCTGCCTAAAAAAAAACATTCTCAAACTTAGTCCATTCTATTCCTTAATCCGTTTGGCCATAGACACCTTTTTTCATATTAGAATTCTGATGAGAAAGCATTAGCTAAACACATTGATGGTCTAATTATTGGGTTTTTTTTTACAAATACAAATTCCCAACGTGGTGCAAAAAAAGTGAGGTTGAGTTGTTAAGATTAATTTGTTGTTTTAGGCCCAACGCCCAGTTGGCTAAGTCATGACAATGAAGCTAATGCACATAGCACTTGACACTATCCTAAGTGCTGTACATATATATTAACTTACTTAACCTTCAGGACAACCAATAAAGCAGGTAATATTGCTATGTTCTTTGTTTTAGAAGAGGAAATGAGGCACAAAGAAGTTAAGTACCTACGTAAATGGCAGAGTCAGGATTCAAATCCAGAGAATCTGGCTATGCATGCAACCCCTCCCATGCCTGTGCATGAAATACTCTTTTTTAAAAAATTCTTTTCATTTATTTTATTTATTATTTTTTGGCCATACCTCACGGCAAGTGGGATCTTAGTTCCCCGACCAGGGATAGAACCCCCGCCCCCTGCGTTGGAAGAGTGGAGTCTTAACCACTGGACCACAAGGGAAGTCCATGAAATACCCTTTTAATAAAAAGTATTAAACAACAATGTTCACTACCTTGGAGTTGTTAGTAGAAAAGTCATTCTGCATAAGTGAAAAGAGGAACCTGAGTGGCTTTGGAGACTATCAATAATTTTTTATCTTAAAGCTTTAAAAGGTATTCTTTTAAAATGTTTTCAAGCGCCTCCAACAACAAGAACTAAGTCCCAGCTCCTGCGCTATGTGTCCAGATAGACACCGGCTAGGAAAGGGGCTTTTTTTTTTTTTTTTTTTTACATTGTCTGTTTATTATTATTATTATTTTTTGTGGTACACGGGCCTCTCACTGCCGCGGCCTCTCCCATCGCAGAGCACAGGCTCCGGACGCACAGGCCCAGCGGCCATGGCCCACAGGCCCAGCCGCTCCGCAGCACGTGGAATCCCCCCAGACCGGGTCACGAACCCGCGTCCCCTGCATGGGCAGGCGGACCCCCAACCACTGCGCCACCAGGGAAGCCCCGGAAAGGGGCATTTTTATTTACTAGCTTTGTTCGCATATGTTCATCTGGAGAACTTTTAAGACAACTTGTTTTCTTAAGTCGGTTTATGAGTCCTTGAAAATGTGTTCATAATGTCAGTTTGCTTAGCAAACCGTTTATTGGAGATGGTGTTTTTGCACTTATATCTTGAGCCCTGCCCAGGTTGAATAATCAGAAATCTCATATCAGTTGAGTCCAAAGGAAGAAGCTTGACTTCTATAGAAAAGCAGGCCTCAGAGCCTTTTATTGACCAAACTTCTTTCCTTGCTAGCTTCCAGGGTACAGAGAATAAATTAAGCATTATTTTAAAATCATAAATAAACTCTCCTTCCTGGGAGACTTCTTTAAAGATATTCCTATAGATTCAACCAAAGGGCTGGAAAATGATAAAAACTCAGCAAACAAGAGTTCTTTTCAGGCTTGCCATTGCCTGTGGTAAGAGGGTAGGTGATTCATCACTTACTTTTACTTCACAGTGAAAGGAACTTAAAATCCTTGCAGCTTCCCCAGCCGACATGGAGGGAGGGGCCGATGAAGTGGCAACTTGTTGCACTTGAGTTTGATGTAACCTAGTTGAGTCAGGAGGTTTGCAATGTGGTCTTGGCTGTGCCGTGAGACAGAAGCAAGGCTTAGAACAATCTCTTCTTTCTTTTTTTTTTTAACAACTTTTTGAAATATAATTCACATAGCATAAAATTCACCCATTCAAAGTGTACAATTCCATGTACTTTAGTATATTTACAGAGTTGTGCTGTACATCCACCACCAAAATCAAATTTAGAATATTTTCATCATCCCCCAAAGAAACCCTGCACTCGTTGGCCATCACCCCATAATTCCCCCATCCTCCGGTGGGCAACCACTAATCAACTTTTTATCTCTACAGATTTGCTTATTCTGGATATGTCATACAAATGGAGTCATAAAATATGTGGCCTTTTGAGTCTGGTTTCTTTCACTTAGCGTAATATTTCAAGGTTCATCCATGTTGCTGCATGCATCAGTACTTCATTTCTTTTCATGGCTCCATTGTATGAAAATACCACTTTTTCTTTATCCATTATTGATGGACATTTGGGTAGTTTCCACCTTTTAGCCACTGTGAATGGTGCTGCTATGAACATTTATGTGTGAGTTTTTGTGTAGACATATGTTTCCATTTCTCTTGGGTACATACCTAGGAGTGGAATTGCTAGGTCATATGCTAACTGTATGTTTAATGATTTGAGGAACTGCCAGACTGTTTTCTTAAGTGGCTGCATTGTTTTACATTCCCACCAACAAGGTATGAGTGTTCCAATTTCTCCATATCTTGGCTAACACTTGTTACTGTCCATCTTTTTTATTAGAGCCATGCCGGTGGGTGTGAAGGAGTACCTCGTTGTGGTTTTGCTTTGCATTTCCCTGATGGCTAACAATGTTGAATATCTTTTCATGTGCTTATTGGCCATTTGTATAACGTCTTTGGAGAACTTCCCATCCATCACATAGTTTTTATCTGCTTTGGTTTCCCCTCTCAGAGGAACGGTTTTGCAATACAACACCTGTCACTGGCTTTGTTTACCTTGTTACAAAACACAACCTCTAGCAAATCATGGGAACAGATTTATAAAGCATATGAATCAGTCAGTGATTACATGCATTATCAAAGTATTGATTTTAACAGAGTTCAAGACTTCAATAAAAACTTGAAGAGAACTAAAAATCCATTGCAAATGGCTTGTCTTAGGTCTCATAGACTCTAAAGGGCCCATTTTAAACTTCAAGGCATTATTCTTGAGCCTATCACTCAGAACAAGGTCCAGTCACAGAATATCAGAGGAAGCGTTCCAAATAGATCAATGAAATGGGATGGTCACATCATGTGACTCAGAGCCTTTCAAAACCCAAATTGGGTAACTGGCCATCACAATTTGCCTGGGAATGTCCTAATTTTAAGTCCTGGGAAGCCCTTTAGTCCTGGGTAAATCCAGTTGGTTAGTCACCCCAGAGCCACCCTCATACTCCCAGTTATGTAGGTAATAGAATTATAAATGAGTAAAGAGCAGAGGCTACGTCTTTAGGCCTTGCTGGCAGCACCAGTTTGAATTCTGGACACATATTGGCTTGTGAATTTTGGCATGCTACTTTATCTCTGTGAGCCTCAGAGAAGTTCCAATGAGATATGGTGGGGTCAGACCTAACGTGCTTTAAGTTCAACCACATTAAGGGTACGTTTCATATCCAGTCAATGGTAACTTTGAAAATCCTTCAAATGCAAAACCAAGTACAATTCCATAAAAATACATGGTTTGGTGTGGTCAATGTTGAAGATAATTTTAACAGATTCTCTAACTCCTCATTGATTACTCTCAATTAATTCCTCCCTCTTTCTTCTATCGCCACTCTTATACCAACACCAGGAACAATAGTTTGACTTTTTGGCTCAAACCCTTGCAGTCACTCCCACAGTCTTCCTGAAGTTTTCAGATGACAAACATTGTTGTTTTCAGGCATAGCTGTATCTGCTTCTGGGTGGATACTCATCAGGTAGACTAGCAGGGCCATTTCACGCATTATTTGAATTCTCTTTCTCTTCTTGCTAAGGACACACGAGACACGCAATAGAATTCTTGCAAGGTAAATGTGTGTATGTTATGACTCCATTGTGAAGTATCTAAACCACTTCCAGAGGGCTGAGTAAGCTTCAGTAGAAAGACCCTCAGACAGGTCCAATAAGAGGGGTAAGACAGGAATAAAGACACAGACCTACTAGAGAATGGACTTGAGGATATGGGGAGGGGGCAGGGTAAGCTGTGACAAAGCGAGAGAGAGGCATGGACATATATACACTACCAAACGTAAGGTAGATAGCTAGTGGGAAGCAGCCGCATAGCACAGGGAGATCAGCTCCGTGCTTTGTGACCACCTAGAGGGGTGGGATAGGGAGGGCGGGAGGGAGGGAGACGCAAGAGGGAAGAGATATGGGAACATATGTATATGTATAACTGATTCACTTTGTTATAAAACAGAAACCAACACACCATTGTAAAGCAATTATATTCCAATAAAGATGTAAAAAAAAAAAAAAAGAGGTCAAAGTCCCCTGAATCTTTTTGTGATTGAGGCGGCAGCTCATAAGTTCCCCTCCCAAGGGAAAAGTAGTGTTCGAGAGTGCAGAGCCCAGTTCACAACTCTAGAATTGGTCCCACTTTGATGGCTCTCCCACGACCACTGTTCTGGAAGTCTGCCCAGGTCGGCCCAACCTGGCCTATCATTTCATACACAGATCAATGATTGGCATGTGTTAATGTGCCGGTCTCAGGCTATCAATAACCAATGTTGTGGCTGGACCAGCCCTTCTGGTTCTTATTATGATTGCAAGATGTCCTTCAGCAATGACCACCAGGAAACGCTTAAAAAATAAAGGTTTATTATTTACAGGACCTGGAAATTACACAGCACACCTAGGGCCACACAGCAAGGTCACAGGTAGAGAAAGTGAGAGAGAGTGTGAGGGCCTGGGATTCTGCTTTTCCTGTGGTCAAGGCCTAGGGTTTTGAGGTCTGATTCCTTATTGGTGAATTTAAAACATAAGAGCGGAATTTGAAGCACAGAAAGAGAAAAACAAATGGCGTAAATAGTTATCAAAATCAACCAAGATCTCTAAAACAAAGGAGCCTCAACAGGGGGAGGTGGCCTGGCTCTTTATCTAACTGTGGCTGGCAATGTGTTTATTACAGATAGCCATCTTTGAAGTGGATGCCTCTCTGTGGCAATCAAAGCTTAAGGTCAGGTACTTGCATTACAAAAGACAAAAAGACACAACCAACTGTCAACATTTACACTCCAGCACGCCATGGTCAGCTGGGTGCCTAGAAGAGCAGTTCAGTTCAATCAGTTGGATCTAGAGTGTCAGGGTCTGCTCTGGGGAATAGCAGGGCTCCAGAACTTGAGGTTGGAAATGACCTCAGGAAGAATATAATACCCCTCCCCTTAACATCTAACAGGAATAGGTAGAAATAGAGTGGGAGGACAGAGGTACCACCTGCCAGGAAAACTAGAGCATTTAGAACTTTACCTGGAACTACAAAGTGGTACTTTGCCAATGCCATGGCTTTAGATTCTTTGTTACTGTTATTTTTATTTAGTCTTTGGGATGTTCCCCAGTGATGCCTTTTAATAAAAGGCAATCACTTTGTGTCAGTTGAAGCAGAAAGCCCTCACTGGCGAGGTAGCAAAAGACTGCAACAACTTAGATGTCCATCAGTAGAGGAATGGCTAAGAGGATTACGGTATAGTCTTCTATTAAAATACTAGGCAGTCATTAAAAAGAACCAAGTGGAGCCATCTTCTAATATGGAACTCTCTGTGAGACATACTCAGTGAACAAAACCAGGAACACGACAAGTACATTGATACTACCATTTATGTAAAAAGGGAAAGGGGTGCTACGGAGATAAGTACACACAGATATGCTTATACATATTTGTATTGAATATCTCTGGAAAGATGCATAAAAAACTATTAGTAGTGGTTGCCTCTTTGAAGAGGAATCAGGGATAGAAGACTTGCTTTCATTGCATGCTCTTTTGTACTGTTAGATTTTTTTTTTTACATGTGCTTGTATTAAACTTAAAAAAATAATAATATGGGGACTTCTCTGGTTGTCTAGCAGTTAAGACTCCCTTAACCACAGGTTCGATCCCTGGTCGGGGAATTAAGATCCCACATGCTGCATGGTGAGGCCAAAAGTTAAAAAAAAAAAAAAAAAAAAAGGAAGTCCAATTACAGGAGAAAAAAACTCCTTCATCTCACCTGTATTAAAGCTGTATTAAAGCAGAGTGGTGAGCAATAGAATTCCTATTATTCTTTGGGTTTTTTTGTTTTGTTTTTTCTTTTCTGGCAAGAAAGTTTTGCACTCTTAAATAAAGTCCATATTTGAGTTAGACTGTTTCCCACATACTATTGAAAAAAATTTTCCAACAGTCTTTCAAAGACAAAGTATGAATCAGTTAATAATAGTGCCTGGATTGGAACTTAGAGTTACAATGGTCATGCTCATTTTACGTTGATCCAACAGAAACTCTCACTTGATTCTTAGAAAATGAATATGTAATAAAGGCTGAAGAGGCAAATGATTTCATAAAAACAACTTCAAATTTCTATTAGTAGCGAAGACTAAAAACTATTTGAAAAACTGTCCAAGCCAGAATTTACAATCAGAGAAAACATGAGTATACCCAGCTGATCAGAATTGGGTGAGATTTAAGTTTCTCTGAGGGGGGGAAAAAATGACAATTTACATTGATCCTTCATTCATTCTACAAGATTTTTACTGAGTCCTCACCCAGTTGATGCCAGGCACAGTGCAAGGTGCTAGAGATGCAAATGGAAGGAGATATAGCTGTCATTTTTACTCACCCAGAATCCATTTCTCCCTTTCCTGGTGACAGCATCTTGATTTTCCTTTGGGAAAACACTCATTCCGTATTCTTGGTTCATGTGGTTCCTTCAAGAGAGACTAGCCTTGCACCCTGCCTCCCATGACTACCACCAACCACAGGTACAGGGGGAGTAACTGGAAATTTTAAGCCCCTGGCCACAGTGCTGTGCATGGAACTCAAGAAAAGTAATCTGGGACTTCTGTGGAACTATCAAGGAGATAAAGATCTCCCTCCAAAGGAGACTGAAGCTATGAGAAAGTGAGGGGGCCAGTAGCTTGACAAGGAGACCAACAGAAACAAAAGTAGAGCAGAGAGCGACAGAGTCTGGGTACCATCATTTGGGTATTAGATCCAGCTACACCCAAACTAGATTGCCCCTTGGACTTTTTAGTGCTAGGAACTAATATTAGTTTTCTTTTTTTTTTTTTTTTGCTTAAATCAGTTTGAGTAATATATTTGTCACTTGAAACCAGAATGCTCCTGGCAAATAGAGGTGATACAAGACTGTTCCTTCCTCTAAGATGCTTGGGTCCTTCTGGAAGAGGCAGACATAAGGTAACTAAATAAGAATTAAGTTACTTTGTGACGGGTGGTGCTATGACAAAGTAGGTACCTGGTGCTGTGGGAACACAGAAAGGCACAGAAAATGTGGTGAGACATCTTAGAGTTGTAAATGGTATTAGAGTTTATGGAACTAATCCTCTCATTCAAATAAAGACTCTGAAGCCCAGACTCATTCAAGAGATGCAAAGGAGCTAAGAATTGCTCTGAACTGTAATCTACCCTCTAGCATGAAAGCAATTTTTAAATAGCATTTTTTCCTAATAACTAAAAATTATACATACTCATTATAGAAAATTTAGAAAATATAAGAAGAGCCAAAGAATAACATAAAAATCACCCATGTTACTCACTCATCAACCAAGGATATCCACTGTTAAAATTTTGGTCAATACTCTTCCAATCTTTCTCCATAAATTCTTTAAAAATTTTTTTGGCAAAATGGAATCATATTTATTCATTATGTTTCTCAAATTCAACGCTACATTATAACATTTACCTATATTATTAGACATTTTTCAAAAAATATTTAATTGGCTGCATAACCAGTCTCCTCCTGGATGCTTAGGCTGCTTCCAGCTTATTACTATTATACGCAATACAGAGATGAATGTCCTTAGAGATAAATCTTTGTGGCCATCCTGATTATTTCTTTAGGACAAATTTCCATCCATGGAATTGCTAGATCAAAGAACTCACATATCTTAAAATAAAAGTTCACATTTCAATTTTAAGCCAAATAGGTAAATATTTTACAACACAAACTTAACTTTTACTAGAAGGGGCACAAAATTCAAGTCAGTTGCACACAGGAAGCTACATGTATTATAATAGTAGGGATTATCATCCTAAGGAGAGGAGGAGGGAATAATTTCACTGAGGCAGAATTCCTGTTCCTCTCTCCAAAGGAGGACATGCATACACAACTTGAACCTGTTAATGTGTAACAAGCTATAAAGTCTAAGCAGTAAGGTATTAAAAAGAAACGTTATAAACATGAAGAGAGCTCTTCAACTTATCCTTCTTTATTTTATTTTATTTTTTGCCGCACTGTGAGGCTTGTGGGATCTCAGTTCCCTGACCAGGAATTGAATCCAGGCCTCGGCAGTGAAAGCCCGGAATCCTAACTACTAAGCAACCAGGGAACTCCCCACTTATCCTTCTTTAAATCCATCCATTACACTTCCTATCTCCCAGAGTCGCTGACCCCAAGCACCAATCAGATCCTGCCATGTCCTTGCCCAAACTTTCTCATGGCTCCCTACTGCCTCCTGACTACAATTCTTTATAGAGGCATTCGGGTCCCTGAAGATGTGATTGCAAAGCCATATTTCGAGCCTTATCTCCCCATAGTAACCTGTCCCAATGCACCTAATGCTGTAGACACGGCCCCCTTACACTGAGGGGTCCCCACATGTGACCCACTCTATACCTTGGCCCACGTTGTTCCCATTCTCTAGAATGACATTCTCCCCTATCTCTGCTTGTTGAAACACTACCATTTTTGGAGGCTCAAATGTCACTCTCTCTGCAAAGCTTTCCAAGCTTATCCCAGCAAATCTCTCCTTTCTCTTGTTTAAGTTATACTTGACTGTGGGGTGCCAGATGTCCCTGTGCCCTGAAACAACCATCTCACTGAGCATTCTCTCATCAACCAGCTCTGTGTCTAGTACATGCACATCACCAATTAAATGACTGTGGAATAACATTTTTCAGGTATTAAACACGTGAAATGGTACAAAATTTACTAATCTAGCAGGACTGTATTTAATTTATTCTCAGTTGTTATGTCGTTATTTTAGTCATTCCGTTCTTAATCCCAGCCTTCCTAAGCAATCAAAAAGAGGTTCATTCTTGGTGGGTGGGGTGGTGTTTGTAATGAACTTCAGCTTGAAATACAGCCTTTCAGCATTTACTGGCAGTGGGAAATTCCACATTATGCTTAGAGAGATTCTGGAAACTGATTTGAAATTGGACATTATACTTTATTTCAAGGAAACATGAATAAGGCTTGTACTAAAAAAAACTGAACTAAATAAACGTGTTATGTTTTCCCCTCACACTCCCCCAACACACACAGAAATCTGCGTGTCAAGTGCAATCCTTCCCTTAACAGAACCCCATGAAATGAGTCTCTAGTGTCCAACTGACGAAACAGTTTTGAAAAGGGCTTTAGAACAGCTCAACTCGGTGCTGAGACCTCAGGACGAGATGAACCAAGAGAGCCTTGTCCAACTGTTGAATTGCTTTTTATGCACTTCACTCTGCCAGGAGCAGCTGAAGAATGTAGCTCAGTGTGTTTCATTACACACTGTGGGTAGTTGGTATGAGTGAGGTTGACATCAGATACTTGCCAGTGAAGAAATCTGCAGTACATTTCCTAGGCTGCCTCAAAATGTAGGATGTGCAGAAATGCAGGTACATTCAGAATGGATGGGTTTTAAAAAGCTAGAGTTGTCGTTTGAAACTGTTCCAAAAAGAAGGGCACATCGCATCTCAGTGAGAAGCCCAAGAACCTCTTCACAGGGGGATCGTGCTCACCACCTCTGTCGTATGTAGGCTTTGAGCTGGAGGCTGGGACGTGGAGAGGGATCATACCCATTTCTGTCCTCACGGTGCTGCCAGTGCAGGGGAAGGTAGAGTGCTCTATAAATAACTGAACTCTGGGTGATCAGTGAATCCTGTGTATGCCATGGAGGTAACAGAGAGGAAAGCTGCAGGAATTCTGGGACCAAGCAAACAGGACAGACTTCACAGATTTCACAAGGCATGTGACATGTGAGCTGGATTTGGCAGGATAAGCAAGAGTTTGCCAGTGGATGGGGGGCATAGGGCAGCCCAGGCAGATGGAATGGTGTGTACAGAGAGGCACAGCAGCATGAAAAAACCTGCTCAGGGTAGGGAATTGTAAGTGCTCCAGGGAATTACCACGGAAACATAAAGTAGAAGGTGGTGGAGAGGCAGGAGGCTAGGCTGGTGCGAAAGGAAGCGCTGAGGTCATAAAAGATGCAGCTAGCCATGTGGGCCAGGAGCTTCAGATTTGCTCCATTCTGTGAACGATGCTTAAGCCATTAGTAGCATGGCCAGATTTGTACTCTGAAAGTCCTCTCTGTGGGAAAGCAGCTGTCTTGACAATCCTGGTTTGGCCCTCCAGATCCACCCTCTCCTCCCTTCTCTGTGCCTCAGGATGCTGACCTCTACAGACAGCATCCACGGGTTCCCTTTCCCCCAGCTCGCTTGTTGGGTTTGGCAAGCGCTGGTGGGAAACCAAAGCGAGAAGGAGTGGTTAGGTGCTGTATTATTCAGGGCTCTCCAGAGAGACAGAACCATATGTGCAAATATGTAATGATATATGTATGTATGTAGTTCTATATATGTATATATATGCATATATGTATTACCCATGTGTTTACATATATGTGTATATGTATGTTTTATATATATATATATGTATATGAAGAGAGAGAGGGAGAGGGAGAGAGAGCGAGCCTCACATGATTGTAGGGGCTGGCAGGTCCAAAATCTGCAGGGCAGGCCATCAGGCTGGAGACGCAGGGAAGAGCTGTTGCAGTCTTGAGTCTGAGGGCAGTCTGGAGGCAGAATCCTTCCTCCTCCGGGAACCTGTCTTTTTCCCTCTAAGGCCTTCAGCTGCTTAGATGAGGCCCACTTACATTATGGAGGCTTATCTGCTTCACTCCAAGTCTACTGATTTCAGTGTTAATCACATCTAAAAAAATACCTTCCCAGCAACATTGAGACTGCTGTTTTACCAAAAACTGGGTACCACGGCCTAGCCAAGCTGTCACATAAAACTAACCATCACAGGTACAGTACTTATTGCCTTTGCTCCCTCCCTGCCAGGCTGCAGGTTGGTACTGGCTGCACTGTTCCTGTTGGCAGGCCCTGACCTTCAGCTACAGCTCTCTCCTTGACCTTGACACAGGAGTGGTAACTGATGTCCTGCTGTTGCTAGTCCTTAGCTTCTTTTCACCCTGTTCACAACCTTGTAAACAGTCCCTTCATAGACTATCCTCAAGGACACCATCTCGTTATTGTATTTCTTGGCTGTTAGGATCCTGATGGAGACTCTGTGCCACCTTAGGGTTCATAATATTGAAAAACAACCCTCCTCCAACAAGAATGCATGACCCAAACAGACACAAATCTTCACTGGACTGTAATCTCTACAAGGATGTGGGTCATTTTGTTCAGGGCTCTATGTGCCTGTTACACAGTAGATGCTCAATAAATATTAATTGAATGAATGAACAATGAACATATATGTTCACTGAATGAACATATATGTCTTCTTATAGAGAAGACATATATGAATCCATGGTTAGACGTCCCCAAAGAGAATAATATATTCAACAGGCATGCAAGTTTCTAAAAATGAAAATACTAAAAATAAAGCTGCAAATGAGTTCAATGAGAATAAAAGCAATTTTCTTGATAGTTCTAAAGAAAAAAGTGTGGCCACATAGGTAGCTTTCTGATTGAGGGAACATTTCTGAAAGAACACGTACAACAGAAACCTAGAAGAGGCAAGATGTATTGCTTAACTAGGACAAATCCCTGAAACCAATATATCCCTTATCAGAAAAGTATCGGGAGACTATAACTCAGATTGCATGAAAATACTAAAGTAGACAGAAGGACCATGCCAGCACGATGCTGGAACAAGAGAGAGAAAGAGGGAGGGCCAAAGTGGGATGACAGAATCACTCAAGCACCGTTTTACAGTCCTCTTTCAAACAAAAGTCTTCAAGTGACGTGTGAAAGGCACTCACTCTAAAGAGGAGAACTGATGCTCCAGGTGGAAAAGAAAAAGTGAGGATGCTTGGCCATGTGAAAGGAACTCATTTTCTCATCTCCAGGTTACCTACAAGACCAAAGGCTGAAAGAAATGGCAGATGTGGTTTCAGAGATGTTATAGTCATCTCTTTCATCTCAGGGGTCTTCAAACACTGTCCCTCTGCCTGGAACAGTATATGTAGCCTTCTTACCTACCTGACCTTACCAGCCCCTCTGCAGAGATCGCATCTCCCCTGGAAAGTCTTTCTAGACCTCAAGAATGCTTAGTGCCTTCCCAGCTGTTCTCCCACTGTGGTTCTCCTCTGAACCCCAGATGGGTATCAAGCCATTCATCACTGTACTCCTGGCACAGTTCCATGCTATGATCTACCTGAGGGCAGAGACTGGGTCTTCTTCACCACAGTCTCTCCAGTGCCAGCACTTGGTAGTGATAATAGTAACAACCATAATTACTATACCTAAGATACTGTTTTAGTTTCCCAAGGCTGTTGTAACAAAGTCCCACAAACTGGATCTCATAGTGTTGTCTCACAGTTCTGGAGGCTGGAAGTCTGAAATCAAAGTGTTGGCGGAACCATGTTCCCTCTGAAACCTGTAGGGGAATCCTTCCTTGTCTCTTCCTAGCTTCTGGTGGTGGCTGTCAATCCTTGGTGACATTTTCCTGTTCTTATAGACACCTATTATATTGGATTAAGGCCCACCCTAATGACCTCATCTTAGCTTGATCACATCTGCAAAGACTCTATTTCCAAATAAGGTCACATTCACAGACACCGAGGGTCAGGACTTCAATATATTTTGGGAGCGGGGTGTGGGGGGGCGGGGAACAGTTTAACCCAGAACAGATACACTGAGAGTTTACTGTAGGCAGGGACTGTTCTCAGTGTTTCACATTAACTCGTTTAATCTTTACAACATCCTTGTGAGGTAGGGATGACTACCATGCCCATTTGATAGACAAAGGAACTGAGGTAAAGGGAGGTGGAATAATTTGTCCAAGTCCAAATGTAAAACAAGCGGAGGAGGGAGAACTTCTCTCCCGCCCCCTTGGCCCTTTCCTTCTCCTTCTTCTGGAGTAACTAGAAAGCTAACTTATGGGAACGGCTTACATAGTGCTCCTCAAACTTTGAGGTGCCTACAAATCACTTGGGGATCTATAATCGGTAGATTCCAATTCAACAGGTCTGAAGTAGGAGAGGAGATTCTATCTTTCCAACCAGCTTCCAGCTGCTGCTGCTGATCTACAAACCACACTAGGATTAGAAAGAGCATTTTGTTCCCAGGTGCTGGCCGTAACGGAAGTACTAATTCTCAGGACTCAGAACCTACTGACTCAAGAGAGGAGTGGAGCCTAGGAATCTATGTTTTAGAGGAGGAGATTCTGAAAGGCAATTCTGATGCCTAGGCAAACTACTGGTCTAGACAAGCTAAATGTTGATGTGAATCGGCCTGCTACAAAGTCTTTCCTGATTACGCTGTAGCTAAGATCAAAACATTGGAGCTAAATGATGGTAATCAGGACATTTAAAACTGTTTGGGTGGGCTTCCCTCGTGGCGCAGTGGTTAAGAATCCGCCTGTCAACGCAGGGGACACGGGTTCGAGCCCTGGTCCGGGAAGATCCCACATGCTGCAGAGCAACTAAGCCCATGTGCCACAGCTACTGAGCCCACACACCACAACTACTGAGACAGTGCTCTAGAGCCCGCGAGCCACAACTACTGAGCCCAAGTGCCACAACTACTGAAGCCTGCGTGCCTAGAGCCTGTGCTCCACAACAAGAGAAGCCACCACAGTGAGAAGAAGCCCGCGCACTGCAACAAAGAGTAGCCCCCGCTCACTGCAACTACAGAAAGCCCACGCGCAGCAACAAAGACCCAACACAGCCAAAAATAAATAAATAAATAAAATAAAATAAAATAAACTGTTTGGGTAACTGTATCTCCAAAATATGTCAACCCAGAAGCAATCTCTTAGATGAGTGGTCTGACCCTGCCCTAGATAAGATATATGTTAATGATTTACATGAGATCAGAGAAACTATGCTTATCAAGTTTTTATATGGTAAAAGGATAGGTGAGAAAACTAATGTGATTGCTAAAAGAAAATCAAGATTTAACAGACTAAGATAGCTATTAGTCTAAAAGTAGTGAGATGTGAAGTAGTCATAATAAGGTAAAGTTCTCCAACCAGGTTTATAAAATGAATTGTGAAGTAAAAAATGGAGAAAACCTGGTTTGATCATTTTTCATATAAAAAGGACCTAGAGCGTTTAGTTGCTCACTAATTTAATATAAATCAAGGATGGCTTCTTAAATGCTTCCAGCTTAAAAGAGTTTGGAATTTCAATAATATGCAGAACAAGATGCATTCATATATTGTCAAGGGTTTGCCTCATCTCCCAGAGGGTTTTGTTTTCTTTTCCTCTTTCTCAAAAATAGAAATAATTATGTCCAGATTTAAAATCCTTCTTTTAACGTGGCTTGATGATGTTGAAAATAATACCTTGGCATAAGAAGAATATTTGTTGTTTCATTTAATATATATTGATTAAGCACCTAACATTGACAATTATTAATAATGATAATAGCTAACGCTTATAGTACTCATATAGTACTATGTGTCAGTCTTTGGTCTTAGTACATATTAGCCCACTTAACCTTAGCCATAACCCAATAAACTATGTGATAGTATTATCCCTATTCTACAGATGAGGAAACTGAGTCACAAAGACAGATATTCAATAACTCCTCTGAGGTCACACCGCTAGAGAAGGGCAGAGACAGGATTCAAGCCCAGACAGCCTGGCTCCCGGATTACAGCTCTAAAACACTCTACCAAATCATGTCTTTTATGCTACATGATAAGATATAGTCTCAGGGCTAACTATCCATTAAGCATAATTTCTAGACCTCCACAATACTTTAGAGACTCACTAAATTGTTTAAATTTCTTTTAAAATCAAAAGAAAAAAATGAACTTGGGATTGAAGAAAATAATTATTTTTCTTGTATCAGAGAAAAAGGAAAGTTTTAGCACCCATGAAATGCATTTTGGTAGGAGGAGACCCATAGGCCCAAAATGTGTCGGGCCCATGAAAATTGATATGCAGTCCTGACAGCTCTACCTGTAGAAATTTTAAAAACACATTTCTATGAGAAGGCAGTCTTTTATTTTTCGCCCCTCCCATACATGCTTCCATTTGATTTGTGCCTTTTTTTTTTTTTTTTCTAATATCCTGCCACCAAGTTCAGCTGGTAGCTGGGTACAAACCTGTGTCCCTTCAACTTCTATCTGCTGGCCTGGAGCATGTGGACTGGTTAAAGCTGGAAATCTTTACTGACATGTGGAGGAATTCTGTGCTTTTTTTTCTTAGACTCTTCTGAAAGGTAAATGGTCACAATCATGCTTTTGGAAAGATAATACTTCAACTTGGTCTTGTGATTAAACTGGTGCTCTTCTTCCTTTGAGGTGACATGAGAGGAAGGGGAGTAACGGAGAGGGAATTCCAGGTGCAAGCAAGAACATGATCAAAGGCGTGGAAGCAGGGAGACAGGGGAAATAGTAATCCAGCAAGGGTGTGGGAGAGGATGAGTGTGGCAGGTCAGAAATGGTTTATTCCATCTCTTTGCTAGAAGAATTGGACCTCTAGAGAGTATGGGGGAAGGCAGTTTGAGATAGGGCAAAAGAGTACAGAATCCATTTTGTACTGGAGAAGACAAGCTTGTCTAGAAGGGAAAAGGATTTCCGTACTGACTGATGCAAAGAGCCTTGGGGGTTGGAAGGCATCCAAGCTGCCTGTCAGGAAAGTAACATTTATCCTGGGATGGTAAGTGAGAAGGAGGCATGACTGCTCTTTTGCAATGCAGATGTAAAACACTTCCCGGAAATGGAAATAACACAGGCAAGGAAGACTTCTTCTAGGGAAATTTGATCTGTTTAGCACATAAAAGATTCTAGAAAGAGGATTTGCAGATGTGAAAGGCCCTAGAGCATACAACTGAAAGTTTGAAAGCTGCCTAGAGGTTAACAACTCAAAGAATTAGAGAAGATAGGATTTTATAACATAGTCTTTAAAAATCTCTCTATTTTTGCTGTACTCAGCTTTCCAAGTTAATTAGCATACATCCACAGAAATTCCAAGGGGGAGGTGGGGAATGATGCTATTAGAACTCAACTAATGCAAAAGGCAAGCATTTCTGAAAGAAACATTTTCTTGGTAGTGGTAACTGCCCTCACACCAGAGCAAGAGGGGCCTCTACCCCAGCCCTGCCCCTTCAGCCTCCCACACTTTGAAGTGCCTTCCTTGAAATTTTCTAAGTCCCTTTTGGTCTGGGACCTGGACTGACACCCACTTGGCCATGTATCTGTTTTCTTCTCTGCAGAGTGTTCTCTGGCCTCTGTCCCATGCCCGTGGGGTCAAACATATGCCCCTAAGAGCTCTGAAACTCATACCTACGGGGTCTTCACAGGGGTCTGTGGCCTGGCTCCAGTTCTGCAAGGGTGGTCTGAATAGCTCCTGCCTAGGACCTAGCTTTGCATCCTTTGTTTCTTGCTGGATTTACACAATCTTGCATTGATGTGTGACAATGTGCATGGAGTAATGTCAACCAGAGAAGCTCATCCGAGTCTCAGGGTTTTCACTGGGGCTCCATTATGTAGACATGACTGATTGATTGATTGATCACCCACATGGTTGAACTCAGTCTCCAGATTGGCCAGACGTTTCCCCCCCCCACCATCACCAGGGCCAATGTTGTGACTGGACTGCCCTCTTTGGTTCTTATTATGATTTCAGGACACATCTCAGCAAAACCATCAGGGAACTTTGACGAACAAGATTTATTATTACTCACAGGTCCTGGAGGGTACAGGGTGTGCTACAAGGCCACACAAGGTCGTGGGTAGAGAGAGAGGGAGGGAGCATGGACCTGGGGTTCTGCTTTTATTAGTGCTCAAGGGTGGGGTACCTAAGGTTTCATGAGTTCACTCTTTTTTGGCAAAGTTAAGGCATAAGAGTAGGAATAAGGTGTGGGAAGGGAGAAGCAGACCACTCAAGTGGTCAGTTATCTAGGTCACCAAGGGCTTTCTAAAAGGGGGAATTCATGGATGGGGGCGGTGCTCAACCTGGTTCCTTATCTAGTTGTTTCTATAAGTTCCTCACACAGCTGGCAATATGTTTATTTGAGATGAATGTCTTTGAAATGAATGCCTCAGCAACCAAAAGCTTAATGTCAGGCACTTATGTTACAATCAAAAAGTTTAATATTAGGCACTTACACTATAGATGTTCTGAGTATGTAGTCAGACATTGACTATTAGATTAGTATCTCCTAAATTCCTAAACAAAAACTTTAAGAAACTGCCCTTAAAATACAAGAAGTGATTATAAGAAAAGAATATTTTAACACACTTAATAGAACTTATTGTCCCCTTTTATAGAATGGAAAGCAAGTTTAAATGAGTCTATGTATTTTTTTCTAGTTGTAAAAATATATTTTTTTAAAGACATGGATTGCAGAGAAACTATGACTTGACCTCAAGAATTGGGACAATCTGCTGCCTCTTCCAAAATATTTCTATATTTTTAAAAACCTATTTTTTCATACAGATGTTTATTGTTTATAAGCTTTTGAGGAACTACGTGTTGTAGGAACACAGATGATTAAACATTAACAGGAAAAATACTTGCAAGAAGAATAGAAGATGGGGGCAATCTCTAACCCTACCATGAAGAGGTCAATATGACATTTCCACTCTTCTTTTTTTTTTAGATGTTGGGGGTAGGAGTTTATTAATTAATTAATTTATTTTTGCTGTGTTGGGTCTTCGTTTCTATGCAAGGGCTTTCTCTAGTTGTGGCAAGTGGGGGCCACTTTTCATCGCAGTGCGCGGGCCTCTCATTATCATGGCCTCTCTTGTTGCGGAGCACAGGCTCCAGACGCGCAGACTCAGTAGTTGTGGCTCACGGGCCTAGTTGCTCCGCAGCATGTGGGATCCTCCCAGACCAGGGCTCAAACCTGTGTCCCCTGCATTAGCAGGCAGATTCTCAACCACTGCGCCACCAGGGAAGCCCTCCACTCTTCTTATTTTATTTTATTTATTTAGTTTTTTGAGGTGCCCTTTCCTTTTTTTTTTTTAATTGAAGTATAGTAGATTTATAATATTGTTAGTTTCAGGTTTACAACAGCAAAATGTTTCTTTAAATTGTGACACATATATAAAGCTAATTTCTCGGGACTTCCTTGGCAGTCCGGGATAAAGAATCTGCCTTACAAGGGAGGAACACTCCCAAACTCATTCTACGAGGCCACCATCACCCTGATACCAAAACCAGACAAAGATGTCACAAAGAAAGAAAACTACAGGCAAATATCACTGATGAACATAGATGCAAAAATCCTCAACAAAATACTAGCAAGCAGAATCCAACAGCACATTAAAAGGATCATACACCATGATCAAGTGGGGTTTATTCCAGGAATGCAAGGATTCTTCAATATACGCAAATCAATCAACGTGATACACCACATTAACAAATTGAAGGAGAAAAACCATTTGATCATCTCAATAGATGCAGAGAAAGCTTTCGACAAAATTCAACACCCATTTATGATAAACACGTTGCAGAAAGTAAGCATAGAGGGAACTTTCCTCAACATAATAAAGGCTATATATGACAAACCCACAGCCAACATCATCCTCAATGCTGAAAAACTGAAACCATTTCCACTAAGATCAGGAACAAAACAAGGTTGCCCACTCTCACCACTCTTGCTCAATATAGTTTTGGAAGTTTTAGCCACAGCAATCAGAGAACAAAAAGAAATAAAAGGAGTCCAAACTACTAGAGGTAATCAACAAATTTGGTAAAGTAGCAGGATACAAAATTAATGCACAGAAATCTCTGGCATTCCTATACACTAATGATGAAAACTCTGAAAGTGAAATTAAGAAAACACTCTCATTTACCATTGCAACAAAAAGAATAAAATATCTAGGAATAAACCTACCTAAGGAGACAAAAGACCTGTATGCAGAAAATTATAAGACACTGATGAAAGAAATTAAAGATGATAGATGGAGAGATATACCATGTTCTTGGATTGGAAGAATCAACATTGTGAAAATGACTCTACTACCCAAAGCAATCTACAGATCCAATGCAATCCCTATCAAACTACCACTGGCATTTTTCACAGAACTAGAACAAAAAATTTCACAATTTGTATGGAAACACAAAAGACCCAAAATAGCCAAAGCAATCTTGAGAATGAAAAATAGGGCTGGAGGAATCAGGCTCCCTGACTTCAGACTATACTACAAAGCTACAGTAATCAAGACAGTACGGTACTGGCACAAAAACAGAATGATAGATCAATGGAACAGTATAGAAAGTCCAGAGATAAACCCACGCACATATGGTCACCTTATCTTTGATAAAGGAGGCAAGAATATACAATGGAGAAAAGACAGCCTCTTCAATAAGTGGTGCTGGGAAAATTGGACAGGTACATGTAAAAGTATGAAATTAGAACACTCCCTAACACCATACACAAAAATAAACTCAAAATGGATTAAAGACCTAAATGTAAGGCCAGACATTATCAAACTCTTAGAGGAAAACATAGGCAGAACACTCTATGACATAAATCACAGCAAGATCCTTTTTGACCCACCTACTAGAGAAAGGGAAATAAAAACAAAAATAAACAAATGGGATCTAATGAGACTTAAAAGCTTTTGCACAGCAAAGGAAACCACAAACAAGACCAAAAGACAACCCTCAGAATGGGAGAAAATATTTGCAAATGAAGCAACTGACAAAGGATTAATCTCCAAGATTTACAAGCAGCTCATACAGCTCAATAACAAAAAAACAAACAACCCAATCCAAAAATGGGCAGAAGACCTAAATAGACATTTTTCCAAAGAAGATATACAGATTGCCAACAAGCACATGAAAGAATGCTCAACATCACTAATCATTAGAGAAATGCAAATCAAAACTACAATGAGATATCATCTCACACTGGTCAGAATGGCCATCATCAAAAAATCTAGAAGCAATAAATGCTGGAGAGGGTGTGGAGAAAAGGGAACACTCTTGCACTGTTGGTGGGAATGTAAATTGATACAGCCAGTATGGAGGTTCCTTAAGAAACTAAAAATAGAACTACCATACGACCCAGCAATCCCACTACTGGGCATATACCCTGAGAAAACCATAATTCAAAAAGAGTCATGTACCAAAATGTTCATTGCAGCTCTATTTACAATAGCCAGTACATGGAAGCAGCCTAAATGTCCATCTTCGGATGAATGGATAAAGAAGATGTGGCACATATATACAATGGAATATTACTCAGCCATAAAAAGAAACGAAATTGAAATATTTGTAGAGGTGGATGGACCTAGAGTCTGTCATACAGAGTGAAGTAAGTCAGAAATACAAAAAACAAATACCGTATGCTAACACATATATATGGAATCTAAGAAAAAAAAAAAGAAAAAAAGAAAAGGTCATGAAGAACCTAGGGGTAAGATGGGAATAAAGACACAGACCTACACACCACCAAACATCAAATAGATAGCTAGTGGGAAGCAGCCGCATAGCATAGGGAGATCAGCTCGGTGCTTTGCAATCACCTAGAGGAGTGTGATAGGGAGGGTGGGAGGGAGGGAGATGCAAGAGAGAAGAGATATGGGAACATATGTATATGTATAACTGATTCAGTTTGTTATAAAGCAGAAACTAACACACCATTGTAAAGCAATTATACTCCAATAAAGATGTTAAAAAAAAAAAAATCTGCCTTACAATGCAGGGGACGCAGGTTCAATCCCTGGTCAGGGAACTAAGATCCCACATGCCGCAGGGCAACTAAGCCTGTACGCCACAACTACTGAGCCTGCGTCCCACAAACTACAGAGCCTACACGCTCTGGAACCCGCGTGCCACAACGACAGAGCCCATGTGCCCCAGAGCCTGCGCGCCACAACTAGAGAAAAGAAAATCTGCACGTCACAGCTAGAGAGAAGCCCGCGCACCACAACAAAGGTCCACGCGCCAACGAAAGATCCCTCATGCCTCAACAAAGATCCTGTGTGCTGCAACTAAGACCCGTCACAGCCAAAAGTAACTAAAATAAATAAATAATAAATAAATATTTTTTTAAAAAAAGATAATTTATCTGTGTTATCTTGGAGTCCACCTTATAGAAATACCAGTGACTTGATCTAGATAAACTTTGTACCAACCGTGACTTTTTCTTACTCCTGCCAGTCCTTTGTATCTCAAAGCTCCAGTTCAATCAGTACAGTAGTCATTGCTCTGGATTAGGCTGTACCACAGATACAAAAATAAATAAAGTAGGAAATCACGGTCTAGTGAAGAGTAAATAAACAACCGCGAAGGAAAACAGAATGTGATAAGTGCTCTAACCCAGCAGCAAAGTTTTTATGAATCATACAGGGAAGAGGAAATTATTCAAACTGAGGGTCAGAAAAAAGGGCCACAGGAGGAAGTATTATTTTAGGTTTGCTGTAAAGCTAAAAGAATTTGACAGGGACTGGCTTTTCTTACAAAGATCTAGTTTTTTTTATTGATCAGGTTTACAAAAGAAAGTCTGCCCTCAAACTGAGAGTAATTCAAGAGACTTTTTATCCACTGGGGAGAGTAGGACCTGGGCCAGGAAAACTTGGGCTAGATTCAGTTGGTTAAATGGAGGTTTCCAGAAATGAGAAAATTCCAAGACTTAACTCCTAAGCTTTACTCCTGTTGTTTCTCAGAACATGTAGAGTGGGCGCTTTGGGTCACGTGGTAAAGGTCGACATGGAGACTGAGTTCAACTATGTGGGCAATCAATCAATCTGTCAATCAATCACATCTACACAATGGAGCCCCAATAAAAACTCTGAATACTTCTTTTTTTTTTTTGGCTGCGCTGTCTGGCATGCGGGATCTTAATTCCCCCACCAGGGATTGAACCCGTGCCCCCTGTAGTGGAAGCACAGAGTCTTAACCCCTGGACCATGAGGGAAGTCCCTGAATACTTCTTAAATCAATACATTGTACACTTGAAACTTTTTTAAAAATTAAATTAAAAATTTTAAGAACACTGAGGCTCTGATGTGCTTCTCTGGTTGGCAACACTCTTTGCACACTGTTACACATTGATGCCAGGAGGGTAAGGCATCCTGACTCCACAGGAGAGGACAATGGAAGCTTTGCATTGGGTACCCCTTAAACTCTGCCAATGTGTCTCTTTCTTTAGCTGATCTTAATCCTTTCCTTGTAATAAACCATAACCATAAGCATAAGAACTTTCAGTCAGTTCTATGAGTTCTCTGCACAAGGTATTAAATCTGAGAGTGATTTTGGGATCCTCTGAAGTTGCAGCTTGTGTCAGAAGTGAGAGCAATCTTGGGGACTGTTCCTGTTAACTTTGTAGTTGGCTGAAACTCCTTAGAGTGGATGTGGGAAGTGAGGGAAGTCTTCTGTGGAAACTGGGCCCTCAAACTTTGCAGTAGGGCTAACTCTGGGCAAATATTTACAAAAATCCACCAGGTATTAAGCTGCAGAACATGTCTCAACAAAGTGCAAGAATTAGTAATATGAAGATCATTTTTTATGACAACAATGCATCCGTCTTAAAAATAATTAAAAACAACAAAGAAAGACCCCCCCATATACTAGGAATTTTAAAATTGTACTATTAAGTAGTTTATGGATCAACATAGAAATTATATGGAAATTAGAAAATACTTGAAAACGAGTAATATTAAAAATATTATCCAAACTTGTAGATGCAAATAAAGCTGCTCTTTGAAGAAAATTTAAACACATTAGAAAAAAGGAGTGTTAAAAGTTAAAAACACCCAACTTGGTAGATTTGAGAAGGAACATCAGAATGACTCCTAAAAATCTAGAAAGAAGGAAATAATAAAAGTAGATGAAGAAACTAATGAAATAAAAAGAAAAAATCCAACAGATTATATTATGAAGTTTTAACTAACATACTCTAAAAGTGGACATTAGCTTAAAAATATTTACTGCAAAGAAACCACAGGTTGAAGAGGATACTAATAATGTAAACACAAGTAACAATAAAATTGAAGAGCTGACATTTCTCACACTTCCTAGTACAATCTTTACAGAAAGAAATTAGGTCCCCTCTAAACAGCAAGCTAGTAAACTTGAGGTATGGAAAGAACATTTTGTAAAGGAATCTTTGAAAATGTATCCATTGTCCTGCAGTTTTTGTTGCTAAAATTACATAAATGTAATAACACTGTCTAAATACTCTCATAGTTGCCCTTTTGAAAATATGGAAGGAGAATTTGCTAACCTGTTTTAAAAATCTTCTAAATGAAAAGTTTTAGTGAGTTTTGTATATATGCGTTAAAAAGGGGAAAAATGCAATGTGTAACTATTGGTTTGCAAGAACAACTCACAGACATCAGAAAAGATGGAAATTCACTAGCCAGATCTTCACTAGACAGATCTTCAGCCAAACATTTGCATAACTGGTGAATGTGATAGAAAATTATGAGTAAAAGGAGCCAATGATGAATTTTTTTTTCCATTTGATCTAAGAATCTTTGTGAGTTATTGTTTCAGCAGAGCCATACATTAAGAACCAGGTAATGAGACATAGATCAATGGAATAGAATTGAGAGTTAAAAAAAAAACATACATTTACAGTCAGTTGATTTTTTTTTTTTACTGTTGTGGCCTCTCCCGTTGCGGAGCACAGGCTCCGGACGCGCAGGCTCAGCGGCCATGGCTCACGGGCCCAGGCGCTCCGCGGCATGTGGGATCTTCCCAGACCGGGGCACGAACCCGTGTCCCCTGCATCGGCAGGCGGACTCTCAACCACTGCGCCACCAGGGAAGCCCCTGATTTTTTTTTTTCAACATCTTTATTGGAGTATAATTGCTTTACAATGTTGTGTTAGTTTCTGCTGTATAACAAAGTGAATCAGCTATATGCATTCGTATATCCCCATAACCCGTCCCTCTTGCGTCTCCCTCCCACCCTCCTTATCCCACCCCTCTAAGTGGTCACAAAGCACTGAGCTGATCTCCCTGTGCCATGCAGCTGCTTCCCACTAGCTATCTATCTTATTTGGTAGTGTATATATGTCAATGCTACTCTCTCACTTCGTCCCAGCTTACCCTTCCCCCTCCCTGTGTCCTCAAGTCCATTCTCTACATCTGTGTCTTTATTCCTGTCCTGTCCCTAGGTTCAGTTGATTTTTGACAAGCTTACCATGACAATTCAATGAAGGAAAGAATAGTGTTTTCAACAAATATGCTGGCACAACTAGCTATCCACATTCAAAGAATAAAGTTGAACCCCTTCCGCACACCATATACAAAAATGAACGCAAACTGGACCTAAATGTAATAACTAAACGTATAAAACTCTTAGAAGAAAACATAGATGTAAAGCTTTAGGACCTTGGATTAGGCACTGGTTTTTTAGATATGACACCAAAAGCATATGAATCCAAAGAAACATAAGAGGTAATTGACTTCATCAAAATAAAAACTTTTGTTCTTCAAAGGCCACTATCAAAAAAGTGAAAAGATAACCCACAAGATAAAAAAAAATTTGTAAATCATATATTCAATAAGGGTCTATTGTCCAGAATATATAATTTATTACTCAACAATAAAAAGATAAATAACTCAACTTAAAAATGAACAAAGAATTTGAGTAGACATTTCTCCAAAGAAGATATACAAACTACCAACATGCACATGAAAAGATGCTCAGCATCATTAGTGATTAGGGAAATGTAAATCAAAACCACAGTGAGATACCACTCACACTCACTAAGACAGCTATAATAAAAAGACAGACAATAACAAGGGCTGGTGAGGGTATGGAGAAATTGGAACCCTCATAAGACTGCTGGTGGGATTGTAAAATGGTGCACCCACTTTGGAAAACCATCTGGCATTTCCTCAAATGGTTAAACATAGAGTTAGCACATGACTCGGCAATTTTTTAAGTCCACACAAAAGCTTGTACATAAATGTTCATAGCAGCATTATTCATAATAGCCAAAAAGTGGAAACAACCCAAGTGTGCATCAACTGATGAAGAAATAAAGATAATGTAGTATATCTATACAATACAATATTATATGGCCATCAAACAGAATGAAGTACTGATACATGCTACAACATGGATGAACCTTGAAAACATTACGCTAAGTGAAAGAAGCCAGACACAGAAAGCCATATACTGTACGAATCCGTTTATGTGAAATGTCCATAATAGGCAAATCCATAAAGACAGAAAATAGATGAGTGGTTGCCAGGGGCCAGTGGGAGAAGGAAATTGGAGTGACTGCTGATGAGTATGGGGTTTCGTTTGGAGGTGATGAAAATATTCTAAAATTAGATAGTGGTGATTGTTGCATGACTTTGTGAATGTGCTAAAAACCACTGAACTGTATAAATTAAAAGGGTGAATTTTATGGTATGTGAATTATATCTCAATTTTTTAAAGATTTAAAAAATACAAGTATTGTAATAAACTGAACTAGTCCAAAATTTTGAACTGCAGCATCACAGAGTCACAACTGTTTTTTTTGTTGTTTGTTTGTTTTATTTTTTGGCCGCCCTGCACGGCATTGTGTGATCCTAGTTCCCCGACCAGGGATCGAACCCGCGCCCCCTGCAGTGGAAGCTCGGAGTACTAACCACTGGACCACCAGGGAAGTCCACAAACTGTTTTTCTTTTTAAAGAAAGAAGTATATTTAATCATCTTGCTCTCACTAGCAAAAACAATTTTTTGTACTGTCACTAATTAAAATGTAATTTAAAAGTACCTTTAAGATAGTTTAACCTTTACCTTATCCTTTAAATTTTAATTCTGGCCTATTTCATATTGTACATAAAATAGTAATGCAGCAGTACGGGGATATAGTTTCTAAATATGTAAATATACATATATTGGATATAATGCACGAGGGCTTTTATGGATGTGGAGCACAATCAACAAAGTTAGAGGCCACTGCTTTGGTGTCTTGTTAGATGACAGTCAGGAAAGAAACCTCAGGGAAATGGATATAAGAAAATCAGCAAGAGGTACTGACATATCAAACCTTAGTTTATATTAAGAATACCAAAGGAATTTATATACATGATTAAAATAAAAGCTAATCTGAAAGTCTTTACTGGAAAATACTCTGAAGTTATAATTTTAACTCATTTCAATTCTTCATCATGTGGTGGCAATTTGGTACTAAGCAAATTTCCATTCTGTGTTTCTCCACAGGAGAGGGTCACATCTTATATACTGTGTACTAAAAATACATCCTTCGAGAATAATAGTGTTACAGTTCTTTCTTCAGTTGTGTCCCTGACTGCTAGCCAGGCGTTGGCTTGCTTTACCAATTCAGCTGGTACCGCAGACGTTGTCTGGTCCAGTGTCCAATTTCTTTTCTCCACTTGCCCTGGAAAAAGACAGTGGTGTCCCTGTAGTCTGTGATCTGTCTCTTCAAATGTTTGCCTGACCTCATTATCCAGAACACTCTATAAATGTAGTCTGCTACACAGCCCTGAGTCTGTGAAGGAGCAGAATACTCTCTTGAAAGTGACAAAGCAAAATAGAATGATCTGTCTAGCCAGGCTTGGAAAATACAGTTGCCAGGTTCCTACTGGTTTGGAGAAAATGCATGAGCAATGTGCCGGCCACCACCCTCTGTTCCTGAAACACTGCTGTGAAATTTTATAGAAGAATCAAAAACTAAGAGGAAAGCCTGCCCCTTTGCTGGCATACCTGCCCACTAGCTGTTCTTCAGGAAGTGCTTTGTACTGTATGAGTGATCACGAAGCTCAGAGCATGGCTGCACACATATCCCCACATCGCCGGTTAGTTGGCCCATAGATTTAATGTCTTTCCTTTCAGTAGGGTGACACCGTGGGAAGACTACCCAGAAAAGTTGTGTTTGCATTTCTGGTCTTCCACCTACTGGCCTTGGGGAATCACTCAACTTCTCTGATCCTTGGTATTCTCATCTGTAAAATGGAGATAAGGACAACTACTGTGTATGGCTGTTGTGCAGCTGAAATAAGAGAATATATCTAAAAACAGCACAGTGTCTGGCACACAGTAGATACTCAACAAATGTTAGATTTATTTTTTGCAAGTCAGGGATACAGGATCTGGGGTGATTCCCCTTTATCATCCCACAAGAACTATCACTGACATTGTTGGTGTTGCTTAACCAAAGGACAAACAGCCATATACACTTCTTCTTGACAGGAAACCATGATTTTTTTTTTTAAACGTTTCTTTTTAAAAATATTTATTTATTTATTTATTATTTATTTTGGCTGTACTGGGTCTTAGTTGCGGCACATGGGATCTTCATTGAGGTATGTGGGCTCTTATTTGTGGCATGCAAACTCTTAGTTGCGGCATGCATGTGGGATCTAGTTCCCTGACCAGGGATTGAACCCAGGCCGCCTGTATTGGGAGTGCGGAGTCTTGCCCACTGGGCCACCAGGGAAGTCCCAAACCATGATTTTTTTGGATGGTGTTTGAGCATGGATTCTCCCGAAGGCAGAGCCTGAGAAAAGACTAGTGTGCAAGTATTTATTTGGAAGGTGATTTCAGGGACTAGGAATGAGGGCCTGAGTAGAATTGGACAGAGAAAGAAGAAAAGCCAATAGAAGAGTATGCTATCAAGGTCACTGCTGTGGGCAATGGAGGTGGATTCCACCAGGACCTTCTAAGAAGCATGCAGAATGCCCCTGAAGGATGGGATGCATGAGCATTTCTCTATTGTTTCTGTGCTGTAGTAGTTAGAGTTTGGGGGTGTTAGCCCGCCACCCTTCCAAGCTATGCATGTCCACCAGCTGACTGAGTGCACTCACGGGTGCCTGCTTGCAGCAAGGGCTGTTGGGGAGAATTGAGTCAAGGCCTATGCCCACCCCAGCCAGGACTGGCTACATAATTTGTGGGATCCAGTGCAAAATGAAAAGGCTGGGTTCTCTGTTAAAAAATTATTAAGAATTTCAAGACAGCAGCAGAAGAGCATTAAACCAAGACCTTCTAAACGAGAGGCCCTGTGCAACTACACAGGTCCCATGCCCCATAAGCCAGCCCTGACCCCCTTTGGGGCTGGAATTAGGGACAAGGCCAAGTAAATGTGATTGGAGGCACCATAAATGTCAGAGGCAATGTGCCCAACCTGAGAGATTGAACTAAAATTAGTCTAAGCCCGTTGTGGCGACCTCTTTCCCCTTCTATAGTAACTGGTTTAAGGATGGTCATGTTCTGGCCAATAAGATGTAAGGGTGTTAAAGGATAACACTGAAGGGTGTTAATTAAAGGGAGGCAAGCAAAGCAAAAGCTTTTTTTTTCTTTTTCCTCTCTCCTTTCTGCTAGAGATGCTGTCCTGTGAGGACATGATGCTGGGAGCTGCAGCAGCCATCTTGTAGCTATGAGGAGACACTGCTGCTACACTGAGGATGGGGTCCTTAGAGGACTCTGGTGAGTTTCTGGGCCCACCCTGGGACCACTACTTTGGGACTTCCTACTCAGTAACAATAAGTGTCCTATGAGTAAAGTCACCAGCAGCCAGAAGCATTCCTAACTTAATACGACTCCTAAGTACCTTCTCTCTTTGGCCATACATTTCCCATGTTCTTTGAAGCAGAGCAAAGGCTGCTACCTGTAGACTATGCTTTGATCAGGCCAGGGCAGATGAAGAATTAAATAAGTAAGTGATTGCCTGTCGTTGAATGGGTAGAGGAAAGCCACCTCTAATTTATCTTCCCTCTCTGCATAATCTGCATCCTTTGCCTCTGGCTACTTTCTAAATTTTACTTACTGGGAAGAGTGATAAGAAAGGACATGACAGTTGATTCCTCCATGCCCACACTAGTAGGGATTTAACCACTACCAGAACTGCTTTTCTAGGATTAAGTTGTTTAAACTTTGTAGAGGATACTGTTGTATTTGCCTGCCCTGAATTCCCTTCATCTGGTAGTGAATTCCATTTTATCTTGGAGAACTGTCCAGCCTCTTTGCTTGTGCTCTTGGTAAGACTTTAGAATCAAGGTATCTGGCCCTCCTTTGACCAAGGCCTGGGCAGTTAATCCAGAGGCCAACTGGACTTTCTCTCCGGGAAATCTGAAACCCAAGGCAGTGCCCTGAATGGATTAATTCTTGCTATCTAAATTCTAGGTGATCCAGGGTTCCTGTCCTTGCTGAAGCTCATCCTTAGATTCTGTGAGCTATCCTACATATCTTCTTCTTTGTTTTCTTTTTTTTTTTGTCCTGCTACCTACAATTTCTATTGCACACCACCAAAGAATCCAAACTTCAAACCTAAAATTTAAGGGAAGTGGAAACCCCAAATACAAACATCATTATTCAGCAGCTTATAAGTGAACTCCCTTACTTTCACATATTCTCTCACATTAATTGAAAATCTATGTAGCAGCCTAATTGCAAAACTAGCTCCAATTATCCACCCTTCCACGTATGCATGTACTTTGCAATGTAACTTGGTCACTCCCACCAAAAGGTGGAGAATATTTCCCCAACTTCTTTAACACAGGTTGACTTTGTGATTTGCTCTGTCAAAAATTTTGACAACAGAATTTGGTTAAAGCAATGATGTATCTGTTCAAAGCCTAGGCCCCAAATGGCTTTGTCTGTTTCTGATCTATCTCCTGGGGCCCTGTGACTGCCATGTGAACAAGCCCAGGCTAACCTGCTGAAGGATGGGAGGCCACATGGAGCAGAGTTGATTCATTTCATCCAGGTCCATCTTAGACCAGCACCCTACTGACTCTCATCCAAAAATCTGAAAAGCTGTCTACAAGCGCACCACAGCTGACTACAAATACATGAGTGAGTCCATCCACAACCAAAGAACCATTCAGATGATTAATAAACTCCTGAACAACAGTAAATGGTCACTGTTTTAACCCACTGAGTTTTGAGATAGTTTGTTATACAGCAATAGCTAATTGATATCACCTATAAAGCATAAGGCACTGGACTGGTATTTAACCAATTATTATGTGCTTAATAAGTATCTAGCACTATGCTCATACATGAGTGCTTATTGAGGTTCTCATGGTAATCCCATAGCTTGTTTATTTATTTGTTTGCTTGTGTGTTTGTTTTAAAAATAATGTAGCCCCTCTCTACCTACACATTTTAGAGAGGCAAATATTTTAGAGAGTCATATTGACTATACCATCTAAATGGTAACTAGGAAATTTATCTGATACCAGAATATTTGTTTTTTGTCTGGCATTAGCATAATCCAGCACGTTGCCAAAATCAGAAGGACACTCTGTTTTAACAAAGCATTGTGAGAGGTAATTGTGGACCTTGGGCACGGATTATTCCTATCATCTTTCTCCCTTCTTCTTCTAGCACATGTTTGAAAAATTGAATTGAATATTTAAATCTGCCAAGGGCAAGGCTTGTGGTTCTAGTGAAGACTGGAGTAACCTTAACGTTTGTGAGCCAGACCACAAAACACCACTAGTCCAACAGATTCAGAAAGCTTGAGTCAGTTCTGTGATCACTTTTGGAAAATTCTAAAACTGTCTATCCATTTAAAGCCAATGGATAACAAGGGGATCTGGTAGAAACAAATGAAGCAATTCATTTCACAGACTAAAAGGATGGATTTCAGTAATGGGTATGTTTGATTTTCTCAGGCTTTGAAATAAATTTTTGAAAAGCTGTGTTCTAACCTGGTGCCTAAGACCAGCAGTTTATATAGCACAGTGGTTCATTTAAATAGATGAAATTATAAATATATTTAACATATATCCATCATTTTTACTGTACAATGTATTTCTTAACAAAATGTGATTTTTAAATATCATTAGTAACTTCAGGTTGTGGTTCCAACAGGATTTAGAAAATGTTTTTGCTGATTCATTTGGCACAAAAGGTTTCCCCAAAACACAATGAAAATCCACTTGTAAAACAGGTTTTCCAGTGAACAAACATATTTTGATAGTGGTTCTGGTTATAACTCAAAGCAAGCTTCCAAGTTTCTTGATAAATTTGTTTTCTCTTCCATGACATCATGAAAGAACAATTCTTGCAAAAGACACATAGAAAACAAAACGAAACAAAACAAAAATTACTTAGGTCTGTCATTTAACTCTGCCAATTGCCAATTTATTGTTAGCAAAATGCATTACTTTTTTAAAGTGACGCAGGAGGTAAGTTACTTGAACAATATATAAGCTAAAAAACACCTAGCAAACTAAATAGTTCAGAGGTTTGCCACCCTACTCCATGATATTTCTAAGTTGTCAGACAAATTTATATTTATCAGTGATTATTTCTAAATGTTTTATCTCTGAAAGGAACAAGTCAAACTGTAAGAAAAATGAACTTTGAAGAGTAAAATACTGTTTGGGGCAAAAGGAGAAATGGGAAATATAATTAGCAATGATGAAATTATCTAAGTGACAGTTCGTTTTATTGGGCTGTAATAGAATGTTTCCACATTAGCAGGTCTAAATGTTCACTCCACCTAATCAAAACCAGTTGTTTCATGTTTTTTTTTTGTTCCATATTGAGAAACAATTAAGCAAAACTCAAGGCTTCTCAGTGTAGCTTTAAGAAACTCAAATTACTTAGCCCTCCGTGCAAAGTTCAGGTTTCAAATAGAATTATTAAGGCGGAGAAGCTAAATCTCTTCCAAATCCAAATTACAGTTTTACCTGATTATTGATCTCAGATTTCAAATGTTAAAGACACAATTTACTCTCACTTCTTGTAACTGGTTTTGTGTCACTCTTTAAGCTTCAGACTGCAAACTCGTGGATGCCAAGAATACTGGTCATTGTGATTCTGTATGTTTGTTGTCTTAGTCTGCCTTGTCATATTTCATCTGCAAACTTTTGATCTTGATTTATGTGTCCTTTGTGCTTTTTATCAAGATTGGAAAGGAAAGAGGAAAAGGAAAATAACTTCCTAGTTCTTCTCTGGGGGAATATAATTTCTTATAACTATTTCTAAGTGGGTCAAATTCATTTTAGAAACCTCTCTTAATTCATTCCCAAGTGCTATCCTTTGAGAAGATGGAAACTAGAAAGAGAGGAGAGGAGAGGAGAATATTCTTGGTTCTCCAACACTTAGAAGCTTCTAGTTCTTAGGACATTTATTTCAATTTAATCTATTCATAGATATATTTTTATTGTTCAGTATCAATGAATACTGGGAGTGGGAAGGGGGCACTCCCCAATGAGGATATTCTCAAAATCCTCAAAGAAACAAATTTAGATGGGAATAAAATCCATAAAACAAGAGAAAGTTTGAAACTAGAACATGCTAGAACTAGAATCAACTAGAAATGTTAAAATGAAAATATAGTTGTTGAAATAAAAAATTTAAAAATGAGCTTCATAGCAGCTTCTTTACTGCTGAAGAATGAATGGGTAAACTGGAAGGTCAAACAAAGTTTATCTCCCAGAATAAAGAGAATGAAAATGTTAAAGAAGAGTTCAAAGAGAAGAGGACACATCCAAACCCTCCAATACCTATTTAATAGAGTGTCAGAAGCAGAGAATAGAAGAAATAGTGAAGAGGTAATACTGAAGAGATACTAGGAAGAACATCCCAAACTGTAGGGAAAAAATGAGTCCTTAAATAGAAAATTCCCATCAAGTGTATAAGAGAATAAATTAAGAACACACTCTTAGGTATATCATGTAAAATTCCAGAGCATCCAAGATAAAGTGAACATTCTAAAAGCTATCAGAGGGAAAAGACATAATAATACAAGGAAGGAATGAGAATGAGATTATCAGCAACACTGGAGGTTAGCAGTCAATGTGCTAAAGGAAAATAATTTTGGACCCAGAATTCTATATCTAGCCAAATTATTATCCAAGTGGAAAGACAAAATAAAGACATTTTCAGACATATGAATATTTGGAAAGTTTACTATCCAAAGATTCTCTTTGAATAAAATATACTAGGGTGTACTCCTGCAAGAAGAAAAGTAAATCTAAAGGAAGGGTACAAAAAGTCACAGTGAGCAAATAAATCATCAGAAATATAGTATTAAATCAAAATGAATAAGTTTTTAAAATTATGTGTTTAAAAACAAGCTGGAAACAAAATTTCAGAGAGTAGTAACACGGGAGTTGGGAGGAATAGTGTAGAGAGAAGTAAAAGTAAGTTGTGTCTTTTTGTGCTTGGAGAATAGAGATACTGATTAAATTATGTGTTTAAATATTTTAAAGTAACCACTTACATGCACACACATATATAAAACAGTAGAAGAGGGAAATGTGGAAAAAAGAAATGTAGTCAATACAATAAAAGACAGGACTAGAGAAGAAGAAAGGGAAAAAAAGAGTCAAGAGAAAAAAAGACTTAGCCTTAGTGACATTTTCTGAGCTCCTGGATTCAGCCTTACCTGATGCTAGATGCACTCCTGGACTTCTTACCTACTTGAGTCATTCAATCACCCTTTTGGCTAAAATTAGATTAGATGGATTTTTACCACATGCATCCCAAAGCATCTTAATCAATTCAGACTTCATATTCATCACCCATATTTTTGCTTCACTTGCCTTCCCTTTCATGCTGAATTAAATGCTCACACATTTCCATAACGTCTTAAAATTTATTTTTGAAAACTTCCAGGATATAAATAATGAAAAAAAAATTGACTCATTGTTAGATTCCTCATTCCTCTGACTTTTCAACATTTCTACTTTGCCATTCCCCAGCCCTGCATAGAGATGTCATCTATTTTTCCACCTCAGAGTCTGGGCCACACGGTCTTTGTTGGAAGAAGAACTTTTTAAAAATCAACTTCTTCAAGCAAAAATGAAACACAGGATATGCCACTTATAGAGTGTTTTCATACCCAATTTGATCTGAGACGATAGCTTGGGGACAATTAAATAGCCATAAAATAAATCAGCCTCAGAGAGCTTATTTCCCAGGTCTAACATCCATCAGAGTTCCAAGCAGAGGTCCTAATCAGTTTTATTTACATAGGAAAGCACTTCCAGTTATATTTTTTTCCTGCTGCACTCACTGGCCAGGATTTTCTTCTGACCATCTGCAGAATAAAAAGTACTCCTTACCTGGATCACTCTTTCTCTGTTTATAGAGAACCTAGAAGCTTTTAAACATTCCACCGTCAGCATTTATCTCACTGTGGTGTGACTGTTGGTTCCCCTCTCCTAGCAGATGTTTGGTCAGAGGCTGTGCCTCAGCTATGTTTTGGTCCCAGGGCTTAGCGCAGGGCCTGGCCCCCAGGGGTTGCCTGGCCCCCAGTGGTGCTCAGTAAGCATTTGCTAAGTGGATGGATGGGGCCCCATACTTCCCCTGACTATGCTCTGTGCATTCCAGCTTCCTCATTTAGCTTCTATCACCTTTCTCAATGCCTCCAATGTCCCCCTCACTCCCCCTGGACCTATTTTTCTCTATTTGACCAATTCAATCTCACTTTTTTTCAGGAAGACTTCCTTAACTTGGTGATCACCTCTTTGGTGTCTGTCACCTCCTGCCTCTTGCTTTATTATATTCTTTATTGAGGGCAGTCACTAGGAAACATGGCATCTTTGTGAAGATTAGGAAAAGGTGCCCTCTCTGGACAGATACGCCCTGAGGTACATCAGAGCACGTGGCTTTGGGGGCAGAGAACAGACCAAGCTCAACCCTTTTTCCCTATTAGCTTTGTGCCCTTGTGCAGTGAACCGTGTACAGAGCCAGATGAGGTGGCCCTGACACAGAGCCTCGTTCCTGAACCAGACCACACCTGGGGCAGGGACTTTGTTTGAACCCCACCTTCTAAATCTTTTTAAGCCCCTTTTTATATTCCCAGCCTTTCATCTACCACATTCTTCATTCTATGTGATAAACGTTGTAACTGCTGATGCTTATTATATGAATTTGTTGATTCTTGCTAGTTATTAGATTTCTTATAGGCTGGTTAAATGAAATACTGTCATTTTCTGAAAAAACGGAGACAAAATGATTGTGAAGCAATTATACCTAGTTGCTTTTTATAACAGCTTAATTGAGATATAATTCTTACAACATAAAATTCATCCTTTTAAAGTGTACAATTCAGTGGTTTTTAGTATATCCAGAGTTATGGAATCCATTATTGCCACAATACTTTAGCATATTTTCCACCCCAAAAGAAACCCCATATTCATAAACATTCACTCTCCTCTCTCCCCTCCTTCCAGCCTCTAGCTACCACTAATCTTCTTTCTGGATCTTTCTCTATGAATATGTCTATTCTGGACATTTCATATAAGTGCATTCATATAATATGTGATCTTTTGTGAATGGATCCTTTTACTTAGCATAATGATTTTAAGGTTAATAAACACTGTAGCATGGTTAAGTGCTGCTATTCTTTCAAAGTTGAATAGGACTCCATTGTATGAATTTATCACATTTTATTTGTCAATTCACCAATTGATAGATATTTGGGTTGTTTCCACTTTTGGGCTATTATGAATAATGCTGCTATGAACGTTCATGTGTAAGTTTTGTGTGGACACACATTTCCAATTTTCTTGGTTATATACCTAGGAGTGGAATTGCTGGGTCATATGATAACTCTATGTTTAACTTTTTGAGGAAATTCCAAGCTGTTTTCCAAAGTGGCTGCACCATTTTACAATCCCACCATCACTGTGGGTTCCAATTTCTGCACATTCTCATGTAAACATGCTATTGTCTTTCTTTTTTTATTAGAGCCCCTTAGTGTTTGTGAAGAGGTATTTCATTGTGGTTTTGATTTGTATTCCTAGTGAAAAGTGCTGTTGAGAACCTTTTTGTGAACAATCAGACTGAAGGTAGTGTAGGGATGCAGCGAGTCTCAGAAACAACTGGAGGCAGGGTCACAAGTGCAGTCAAGACTCCCTCTCTTTCCCCATCAGCTGCTCTGCTTTTCTTTTCTTTTTTTAAAGGAAAGCACATTTATTTGTTTTAAATTTATTTATTTATTTATTTTTGGCCGCGTCGGGTCTTCGTTGTGGCACGCACGGCATGTGGGATCTTGCGTTGCGGCACGTGGGCTTCTCTCTAGTTGTGGTGTGCAGGCTCCAGAGCGCGTGGGCTCTGCTGTTTGCGGCATGCAGGCTCTCTAGTTGAGGCTCGCAGGCTTAGTTGCCCCAGGCATGTGGGATCTTAGTTCCCCAACCAGGGATGGAACCCATGTCCCCTGCATTGGAAGGCGGATTCTTTACCACTGTCCACGAGGGAAGTCTCCCTGCTCTGCTGTTCTCTGCAGGTGGGCTAGGCTTTCTTCTCTCTCATTGCAGACCAGCTTCTTCCACACGGCTTCTGCCAGCTCCTGCCACCAGAGAGGGCCTGACTCCTTTTCTCAGGGAACTCTGATTCATCTGCCTTGGATCAGACACTCAGGACTAGACCAATTAATAGTGAACAGGAAATCAGCATAAGACAAAAACATGGCAGCTCCCAATGGAATCACATGACTGAAAAAGGAAGAGTGGTTCTCAAGAATAGGGAAATGTTATTGCCAGTGGAAAAAGGAGATACTGATAATATGAAATAGTATGAGTCCATGTCAGGACTAACTTTGAAGAGCAAAAGGTACCAGATTTTTGGTCTCTGAGAGTTTTATAATGGCCTTTGGTCAAAAGCCTTAAAGGTTTTTACTCACCTGAACTATTGCCAAATACAAAGGAATATATACTTATAATCTTAATGCATATTAGTGATGTTCTTGATGTTGTTTGTCTATTTAAACAACAATATCCTGGGGCCAAGGTAACATTATAACAAAGTTTTTGAAGGAAACTCTATTCTAATAAACTACGGCATCATTCTGTTTGTTTCGCAACTTCCATTAACCTCACCAAAAAGGATTCTGATGAAAGGCTGAACTCAGAGGTCACAGTCTGGCAGCCTACATACCTGATTTCACCTTATAACACTTATTGTTTGACTCACATGGTGTTTTTTTTTAAGTTTGAATTAATTTCCCACACTAAAAAATCTGGAAATTTCACAAAGAAATCTGGATTTCTAGCTTCTCTTGAAAAATCAAAGGCACCGCCATTCCATTCCCATTCTTCTGCAGGCATGTGGTTTGTAATCCCTGATTTGAATTATTTTGATCTCTAGTCATTAACTGTCTCTGAGGAAGCATATACCAAGTAACTAAGTCATAGTTTCCATTCATGTGGCCTTGCTGACTTGTAAGGTGACAGGATATAAATGGGGGATTCGCTTCACAGTTGAATGAAACAAAAATCTCTTCCATAGGTATTTAAAGTTTGTGATCATTTTACTTTCGGGCTCTTGTATAACAGGAAGGGAGATTATAGAGACAACATAAATTCTCTTTGCAAAACCAGGAGTCTTTGTATTAATTCTTGGTCTTCTCTCAAAACAGGCAACTCCTAATTAGTTTTAACTACCTACCACTGGAGGATTATATTTATCTAACAGTATTCCATAGTTTCTTTAACAATTGTCATAAAACATGTCTTTAGTAAATAATATAAACATATATAGTTATAATAATATAAATATAGTTAATAACACTGTATTACATATTGGAAAGTTGCTATGAGAGTAGATCTTTAAAGTTCTCATCAGAAGAAAAAAAATTTTTTGTAACTGTGTAAGGTGATAGATGTTAAACTAGACTGTGGTGATCATTTTGCAATATATACAAATATGGAATCATACATTGTAACCTGAAACAAATATAATGTTATATGTCAATTATACCTCATAAAAATTTTAAAAAGTGTTTTTAGCTTGAAGTGCTCTAAACAATTCTGGTTCTAATCTAAGGCCATATGGTTGTCATCTTACTCTAACTGATTGCAAGAAGTTTATAATCGTGCCTTTTACCTAAATCAACCCAATGAAAGATGGCACTCTGTGTTATTTCAGTTCGGTTCCTTAAGACTCGAGAGGCCAAAGTATTGCTGTGTTAACCAACGACTGCCTGAGGTAGACCCTGGGCTATGGTACCCAGATTCCCCTTCAGGAATGAGGGATTTATTCCCTCAGATGCTGGGAGTGCTGTTGGAAGATGTCTTCAGCTGTCAACCTTATTTAAACTGCCTCACCCAAGGTCATGCCTTCTCCGAGGACATACCACATCTGAAGAATGATCATTTGAGGATATAAAATCCTGCCCCTCTTGCCCCAATGTGGGATATCTAAAGGGCCATTCCATCCCCAGAGCTCCTGAGGTCTTCATTGGGAATGCATCTTAGTTCAACCTCTGCTTAATCCTGCTTCCCTGTGTCCCTTCCATAGGTGTTGATCTCAAGCTCTCTTTAGTAACCCCCTGCACCCTAATCTCCACCTTGGAGTCAGCTTTGCGGGAGCCCATCTTATGAAACTACTATGAAGAGGGTGGCTACGAATAAGGGTGGTGTTTCAGAGAGGAGGGGAAGAAACCAGGAGATCTGAAGCACAGGATTCCTATTTGGGAGAAAAGGCAAATTAGAAAGTGGGGAAAGTTTCTGAAAGCCCAGCAGGAAAGTCTCCACTGATTCTCAACCAAAGCTTCTAGAGAGCAGAAGCCAAGCAATACAAGCAATACTGATTATCCTTCTCCTATTTCCTATTATCAATAAAATACTCACAAACCCAAAGAGAGGAGATGAAAAAGTTACAGTGGCATTACAAACTAGAAATGCTGCCCAGCCATCTGTCAGATGTCAGGAAGAACGTTTATGTAGCAAAGCCTGGAATGAGAAGGCTGGGGACATAACCGAGGGCTCTAAGTAGGGAAACGTGGGATGGTGAATATGGGCAGAACTATAGACTGCTAGAGATGATTGCCCCCAGAGGGTGGGGGGATCAGTTTTGAAGGCTGGAAGCCCTATCTTGTAAGGGCCAGGGGATTTATCCCTTAGAGTGAACAGATTCAGAATAAAATGGAATCAGCAAGCTAACAGAAAGATGGGCTAGGTGGTTTGCCCATCCAGTCCTCCAGTCTAAGATGCAGATAGAGGATTCTAACACTGACCATTGCCCCATGTTTACAGGCATTCACCAGAGCTGAATATAGTCCTCCTTTTTCAAGGATAATCAATATTTAAAATGTCATAGGGGGAGCCTATGAAACATCACGTTAACATAAATGACAGAGAATTTGGCATTTGAAGTTTTCCGAATAACGTGTTTGGAAAATATTCCTACAGGAAACTTAACTAATTTTAGAAAACCTCAGGTTTTTACCCTGGATAAGATTTAGGAAAATATGGATGTTTGAAATAAAAGATGAACTATGAGTAAGAAAACAAACAGATTAAAAAAGGAGCTAGCTGAGATGGAATCAGAAATCAAAAGCTGTATGAGAGGACGGGACTACTGTAAAAAAAAGAGTTATAAATACAATCACAGAATTAGTCACACGTTGACAGGAAAGAAAATTGAAGCAGTGATGTGGAGAATGAGCTTGAGAAGAAAGAAGCATAAGAAAAAACAGAGATAACCAATTTTTTTTAATGAATGGTTTGATTTTCATCTGTTTATTTGTTCATTGTTTTCTACCTAAAAGATCTACTGGCTGGAAATTCAGTATTCATTCTCAGTGTGTTCTCTCAACTCCTTGATTTTATAACTATTAATCAAGCTTCACTCTATGGCATTTGTTTTCCTTACCATGCGCAAATGTGAATGTTGCACTGGTAACTTCAGAATGACCCGTTAGCAGTGCTATCCCCCTGAATATCTGTTATCTTAACTCTGTGGCTCTTGGGATACTGGGGACAGTGTTTCTGAGAGGAAGGCATGTATGTGGGAGGAAGTGGAGTAGAGAAGGTTACTCAAGTTTAAAAAAAAAAAAAAGGGAACAAGAAAAAACTGAGGACTTCCCTGCTGGTCCAGTGGTTAAGACTCCGTGCTTCCAATGCAGGGGGCACGGGTTTGATCTCTGGTCCTGGAAGTTCCATATGCCGCGTGGTGCGGTCAAAAAAAAAAAAAAAAAGAGAAAAGAAAAAAGAAAAAATGGAGAGTGAAAATGTGATAAATATGTACGGCAGAGACTAGAGATTCAAGATAATAATTATTCCTAAAATACAAGCCAGAATAAACATAAGCAACAAATTAACAATAGAAAACTTTGCTGATATGAAGATGTATCACAGTTCATGGAATTCAAGAGCCCATCATATACCCAAACATGAAAAGTATGAAAAAAATGAACACTTAGACATATTCTGTTAAAATTTTCTTTTAGTTTCAAAAAATTGTGAAGTGCCCTACATACAGGAGAAACTGACCTACAGAGGAAAAACTATAGGTGTGAAATGAGACATATTCTTTACCTCTCATGTAGAGATGAAGTCATAGACAGGAAGGTGGGCTGTAGAAAGAACAAGGGTGCCAAAGTTTGAACTATTACAGTAACTCCTTGTCAAAGCAAGTTCTGGATCTAGGATGCAAGTTATACCCAGTATCTCTAATAGCTTCTTAGACTCCTTTGAACTGCTTGCCTTTCCCTCTGTCCTCTGCCAAGAATGAATGACCCTTCACCAATGCTGTTATCAGCTAGTGCACATTATATCTTCGCAGTCAGGTTCAGTAAAGACCAGGCCACCATCAGATTGACTGCTCTGAACTCCTCTGTCATCACACTTTTGAGGCATCCAATCTGCTGGATCATTTGTAGTGATTTTTGTTTTCAGTTTGTGACCACAAACAGGTATATTAGTTTGCTATTGCTGCTATAACAAATTAGCACAAACTTGGTGGCTTAAAACCACTCAAATTTATTATCTTACAGTTCTGGAGGCTGGAAGTCTGAAATGGGTTTCACCGGGATAAATCAAGGTGTCACGAGGGCTGCAGTCCCTACTGGGGGCTCTAAGGGAGAATCTGTTTTCCTGCTCTTTCCAGGTTCTCAAGGCCCACCTGTATCCCTTGGAACACGGCCCTCTTCCATCTTCAAAGCTAACAACTGTTGGCCAAGTTCTCATCACGTTGCATCACTCTGACCTTCCCTTCTGCCTTCCTCTTCCACATATAAGAACACATGTGATTATATTGGGCCCACCTGGATAATCCAGGATACACACTCTCTCTCTTAAGGTCAGTTTGTTAGTAACCTTAATTCTATCTGCTACCTTAATTCCCCTTTGCCATATGACCTAATAGGTTTTAGGAATTAGAACATAGCCATCTTTGGAGTTCCATTATTCCTTCTACTACCAACAGGCTTCTCTTGTTTTGCTTCTGGCTACCTTAACTATTCATTAGCACTTCCAGAGAAGACTGATGATAAGAAAAAAAAAGGTAAATGTTGACATTTATTTATAATTGATAAGAGTTTGATGAAGGAGGGGGAAACTCATGGCTAAAATATAGACCTGAGATTACATCAGTGGTGATTAAATCAGATAAAATATGTGAAATCCTCTACCCTAGGATTGACCCAGAGCCTTCTGATTAAGTGGAATCTAAAGTTGATATCCCAGGTCCTTTCAAAGCATGGCTACTAGAGTTTGGTCTTTCATCTACTTTTACACGAGTCACTATTTCACAAAATTCTCGTTACCATCTTTCTCTTCTCCTCATCATCATCCTGAAAATATTTTTTATTTCTCTTCTGGATACATTCAGCATGGAAAGACTGCCATGGACATTGTGTCTGTTTTATTGTTGTGGACCAAGAGTCTGTCCAGTTCCTCTTCTGAGCTGATATTATGCATCCCTGATCTATAATTATTATTTCAATGAAGGGATTGACAGAGGGAACTGTACAGTAAGCAAGGATTGAAGGAGCTCTAGCTATTTGGGAAGAAAGCAAACTCAATAGTCAAGAAAATGTAGAGTTTCATTTATATATGTTGTATCAGTTACGATCAAGTGTGGTTGTACGTAACAGAAACCCCCATAAAGGGAGTTAAACATAGAAGGGTTTTTCTTGGATGTAGAAGAATTCCAAAAGTGGGCAGTCCCAGGCTTGCGTGGTAACTCTGCAAATAAGACTGCAGTTTGTACAAGGCAAGGTAAATGTCTAATTCTTTCTTTTTAATGACCAGTTTTCAAAGTATGGTGTTAGTGTGCTGACTACCTTCAATGGTGAATGTTTTTTTTCATTTTTTTCATTTTTAAAAGTATCATTATGAACTCAAATTTTCTGTGTTCAATGTGTTTCAATCAATTACAGTTATTCTTTTTGGTGCCCAAATTGTCTCATCTCCTGCCAGTTAAAAGCCCGTGTAGGTTGGCTCCAGTCCTTTTGACATGACCCTATTGGTCTTTGAGAACTTCCTTGCTTTGGGTACAAAAAATATGTCAGGCTCATCTTGTACATTCCTGCCCCAGACCAGGAATCAGCCATTTCTCCAATGTGCCCTGGCTCCTTCTAGTGGGAGATGGCATTTGGAGAACACAATCCAGTTTTTACTACTGGGTTGTCATTATTCTTAGGCCTCAGTAGACAGAGCTATTAAATATGTGTGTTTTAGAGAAACCAATAAAACCATTAACAATAAGCCTACTGAATATAATTTAAGTTTCTTTAAAGTTCGTTTTGCCCTTAGAATATTTCCTAAAATATTGTGAAAGACTGTGAAAATTATTAATGTGAAGTAATTCTTCTTAGAGTAAATATGTCACCACCTTGATACCCAATTAGGTTTTCTTTTGTCTGTGTGTTTTTTTAATTTTAGAGATCATGTATTTTTTTTTCTGACTTAATCTTGTTTTTTAATTATAACATTTACCTAGTCAAAAATAAAAATTTTAAATGGGGTATGTTTAGAAAAGTCTAGTTTCCTTTCCTCATAGCTAATTATTAGTTTTTGAGTTATCCTTTCATCATTTAAAAAAAAATACAAACAAATGCTTACAGATATTCCTATTTCTCTTCCTGTTTTACACACAAAGTATCACTATAAAAACTGTGCTGCACTGTGCTTTTTTCCACTTTAAAAAAATACCCTGGGGATTACTCCATACCAGTATGTACACAGCTTACCCATTTTTTTTTTCATGGCTGCAAAGACCATCATATATATGTACCACAGTTTATTCTACCAACCCCCAACCGACAGACATTTGTGCTACTTCTTCTCTTTTGCTATTATAAATAATGTTGTAATGAAAATCTTGAATGTATGTCATTATATCTTGTCAGTATACCTTTGGGATAGATTCCTAGACTGGGACAAAGGGTATCTGCATATATAGTATTGCAGATATTGACAAACTTCCCTCACTGGGTTATTTTGCATTCTCCCGGCAATGTATCAGAATGGATGTCTCCCTGTAGCCCTGCCAATAAAATATCAAACTCTTGCATTTTTGCCATCTGATAGATGAAAAATGATATCAGCATAATTTTCATGTCTCTTATTTTGAATGAGCTTGACCATCTTTTCATGTTTAAGAATCATGGAAAATACATTTTAATTTAAATATATTTGTTGCTTATGCTGGTATCTTTTCACTTGTAAAGTTGGAGAGAACAGGATGGATGTGATTAGGTATGAAACAAGTTTATATTGAGCCAAAGGTAATGCCCAATGTGTTTCTTAGAGTAGAGAAAGTTCTATGAAGCTTTATTTGAAAGATTGCATAGAGGAAATTTTATCCATCAGATTTTAACATGAATTCATATCGTTTTCTTAGAGTGTCCTACCCTCACTAGAGCGCTCATCTTTAGCTGTGCATCAGATTCACATACAGAATTTTTTTGAAAAAGAAAAGAAATAGATGCCTTGGCCCATCCCTGGACATTTGGACCCGGAGACTCTGGAGTCCCTGTCAGCTATGTTTTTTGTTCTTAGTTTTTTGGAGGTGTTTGTTTGTTTGTTTAAACTGAGGAGATGATTCTATGCAAATGCACTTGTTCAATAAATATTTATTGGGTGTCTACCAAGTGCCAGGGAATGAATTGGCTGGCAGGCGCACGGAACAGAGCAGTGATAAAACAGACATAGCCCCTGTCTTCAGAGACTGTAGAAAGATATATCAAAAATATTGACTAGATTCACATGAAGTGTCGCCAGTGCTCTGAAAGGACAGAGGGCTGAGATAGAGAGTAATAGGAAGGAATGCTTTTGGACAGCAATGGTCAGGGACAGTCTCCCTGAAGAGGTAACATTCAAGCTGATCTGCAGAAGCAAAATGGGCTTTGGGGCCATGCAGACCTAAACTTTTAAGGGCTATTGGAAACATCTGAACAGAATTCACATAAAGTCCTTCACTCAGTGCCGGGTTCATAGTAAATGGCAGCTGCTATGGTGATGGTGCAAATGATTTTCTGCTCAGCCAGACCTTCTTCCTCTAAGGCCCATTTCTGACTAAACTACTCCATTAAACCTTCTTTAGTGAATCCAGCCCACACTGATTCATTTATTCACCAAATGTTTATGGGGCCTCTACTGTTTGTCAGGTACCATCCTCAGCTCTGGGGATACACCGGTAAAGCCCACTTGGCTGTCACAGAACACATGTTACAGGAGGAAATTCAATTCTGCAATTTTCTTTTCTTTTCCAGACACAATAGAATTACAGACTCCTGGAGGGCAGGGGACTTACCCCTTTTTGAATTCCCCCCCACAGTTCCTGACATCAACTAAGTGCTCTGTAAAGTGCTAGACTGTGACCTTTTAGCTGGTCCAGTGTGCACCACCTGCCCAGTAGCCAAGGACTTTGAGACCTGGCAGTTCTATTAGGAGAGAGAAGAGAAAAAGTGTAGAGTCTGACACATTAAGGGCCCCAAAGCTATCTTTATGCCTTGAAAAAAGGCCAACATCTCTACCATTCCAGTCTGCTGAAAGGCCTGAAGTTGTAAAGTGCCAAAACTCAGATCCTGTTGGCCTGGCCTTTAAAGAAGCAGTTTTCATGAATTCGTTGATTTTGTTGTGGTAGTGGTGGTTAACCAACTTAAATTTTTTTTTTTCTTAAGAGAATATGTTTGCCGATCCTGGAGAAGCTTTTGGTTTCCCGATGTTAACCAAAACCCTCCACCTTGCCCACTATTCCCCCTCGCTCCACATACGTGCATCCACATCTATATACTATGTAGAGTCTGTCATTTTATTTCAAACCTCCTGTTTCCTCCAAGTCAGTGCTTCCCAGCATAAAAAGCACCTATTATGCCAATAACTTATTGAGTTACAGTTCACTTATTATTAGAGTTTATTATTAGATAAACAATACAGGATGCCTCATTAAATGTGAATTTCAGATAAACAACATATAATTATTTAGTGTAAGTGTGCCCCATGCAAGGTATGGAACATAGTTATACAAAAAACATCTGTTGCTTTATGAAATTCTAATTTAACTAGGTGTCCTGTATTACTATTTGCCAGATCTGGCAATCCTACTTGTTATAGGTCTTTACCTGTGCTGTCTCTCATAAGCCTTTAAAAACTACACAAAGTAAGTATGCTAATTTTACAAATAAAGACACTGATGCTCAGACAGAGACAGTAATATCCTCAAGATTATAGCTGGTACATGGTAGAATCAGGATTTGAAGCTAGATAGGTTCAAATACGAAGGCCCTGTTTTCACCTTTCTCAAGAAAACCAGTAATTGTTACAACTGTTTTGTCCAGAGTTAAATCAAGCTAGAGTTCTATAATGTGAGATTAATGGACATGCCTTTGCAGTTCCCAAAACACAGCTCTTCACCATGCTGAGACTTGGCCCCTTCTTGCCATGTGAGTGCTACTCAGCCTTCCTGACTCAGCTCAGAGGTTACCTCATGGAGGAAGCTTCTCTGATCCTCCCAGGAAGAGCTGATCATTCTGTGTGTCTCCTCAGCACTTGTACAGCGCACCACAATGATCTTCCTAAGGGTCTGTCTCCCTCAGAAGGCCATGAGTTTCCTGAGATGGGCACCATGTCATTTTCCCAGTGCCTAGCATGAAAGTGGAGCCTCAGTAAATTCTCGGTAAATGCCCAAATTTGAAGCCCAAATCCTGGGCATCCGATTTATATAAACTCTGCTAAAACACGTATGAGATTACTGATTGGAAGACAATGGATCTCCTGGCTGTTTGTGAAAAATGTCATCAGAAAATGGATACTAGAAACTAACCTATCTATGTCATGTGGGTCTTTATGGAGGTACTTTCATTTATTCAATAAACTGTAAATGATTCTATTTGAACTGTTAGAGTTCATCAGCTAAATATATATTCACAATACAAAATGTGTCTACTAGATTTCCGCATTTTAAAAATCTTATGAAATACAGTAATTAGACGTGTCCATTAACCATTTTTCAAGACTTTAATATCTTAGTTTTCTAAGGGTATTTTTGCAACAACAGCAAAAATAAATAAAGCATTAATGTAATAATAATAAAGAAACTAACCTATCTAGACATGGACAAGAAAACCGTTACTATTTAACTTGAGAACTACCCTAACAGTTACACTTTTTCTAAATGATCCTATTTTGCTGTCGCCTTTGACATAGCTTTAAGTTGTATTGTTGCACAATTACCTTGAATGGAACATCTGAGAATGAATCAGATTTAGTTCACATTCATAAATATCTGCAGTGGCAGGAGGGAGGAGTAAAGCAAAGTTTAGCCTCACCTTTCTAGCTCGGCAAAGTTCAAACCAGTCATTTTAAAAAGCCAATTTTGTGTGAAAAATGAAGTCATTTTATATGCTAAAGATACATGTGCTTGGCATATAAGGACTTTCGTTATTCCTTAAAATATTTCCTTGAATATATTCCAGAGATTTTTTAAAAAGTCATTTAAAAATGAATTATAATTGTGGTGAATACAGGGCTTCTTTATGTCATTCCTCCTTTGTGGACAGACTTGGTGACTTCCAAAGGCACCCAATTAGATTACTGAAAAGAAATACAGTACTCTTGTCCCTTGGCTGACCTGCTCATCATCGTGAACTGATACTCATATTTAGTGCCAACAAAGCACAACTTCACTGAGAACAGAAATATACCCATTCCCTCTGGTTCTGTGTCATCTGACCACATCCAGGTCCTTTAGTTCTTTTGCCGAAATATTCCAGATAAGAATAACGATGGGTTGATGCCCTTTCCAAAATGATATGTAAGTGCTATAAAAGGTAGCTATTTATACTAGTCAGTAAGTGTTTTAGGAATGATGGACAAATTCAAATTTAGATAATTTCTATTCAGACAAATAATGACTAGACTCAAATGGCAACTCTTCTTTGGCAGAAGCACAAAGATATAAACAATCCACTGAGGAAAACATCTAATTTATTCTTTCATGCTGAGGAAATGACTGATGCAGTTTGGTGTGTCACTTCATGTGTTGGACAAAGCTTTAAGTCACAAGGAAGTCTGTCTAATGGTGGAGTCCCAGACACCAGCCATGCAGTGCAGGCAGCATCTTGAGAACGAGAAGCGAACTCTCCCTAGTCTGGGCCAGCGTGAGCACACTGTCGGCTGTCCTCAGCATGTGTGGTGGAGGAGGGAGACACATATAATAGGTAAGAACACTGGCTGCAGAGTCAGACTGCTGGAATTTGTCTCCCACACCTAGCACGTCCTGACCTTGGACAAGGTACTTCGCTCTGAGCCTCGTTTTTTCCATCTATGAAAGAGAAATTATAACAGTTATCTAGCTCATAGATTCTTGTGAGGATCAGTGAGACTACAGGTGAGTGACTTAGTTCAAGGCCTAGCACGATAAGCACACAACCTGTTAGTCCTTTCTTGCCTGTCAGAATGACTGAAATCAATGGAACAGTACGTTGGCACGCAGGTGGACAACGTTTCAGCTTCTGACCACAGCTTCCTCTAGACTGATTTCCATGAATAACGTAAATCATACTTAAAAGGAGCAGAGATTACAAACAGAGGAAGGGATGGCAGGGACTCAGGATTTTAAATGCCTCTCTTCTTCCCCCTCTTTCCCCTTGGCCTCCTTCCCCCCTTGGGTTCTTGAAGGAAACAAACAAAATGCACAAAAGACAGGCCAGGAAAATGCACGTTATAAGACTTTGGCCTAAACCCCCATGCAGACTATAGAGTAAGTTGAGCTGGCCCTTGGGGAGGATCCCTTTCACATGGCTAGAGGCAGGCCTAGGGCCTAAGAGCAAAGGAGCTCCTGCAGCCCTTTCCTCCCAAAGCCCATACCCAAGTTCCTCTGGATCTGACTGCTTTAACAGCATGCAGAAGGGGATTTGGGAAGAACTAGCAAGTCAGCAAAGAAGCAACACATTGAAGAGATCATGCGTCCCTCACCTAGCGCTCACCTGGTCCAGGCTTTCTCAGCAGGTTGGAGTAACGAATGGAAACTTAAGTCAGAATTTTTTTTTATGTTTCATTCTATCCGATTAATTCATAGTTCAGTATTTGAGTACAATTTGTACCATTTCAGATCTGTACTCCAGACAAAAATAGGGTAACTTGAAATACTGTGTTTAAAGAAATTCTCGTGTTCTATCATTAAATTATTTGCCTAATAGTTGACTATATGATTTGTTTAAGTACTTTACGTGCTAAGAGCCAATTATCAGGAATGTTTGAATTATGTATGGTGATATTTCAAGGTGATAGTTTTATTGCAACGAGCATTGTTTTTTTGTCAGCAAGATTCCTGATGTAAAATAACAACTACTGATAAAAATACATGTTCTATACACACCGCAGCCCCAGGACACCTGGCCTAGGTAAGCCCATCAGAGGGAGAGAAAAAGTCAGAAGAAAGAGTCAAGAGCAACAAGCACACCTGGCTCAGAACTTAAACTTGTTCAGTTCATTCAACAATTACTTTGTTGAACCGCTATTACGTGCTGGGCACTTGTTCCAGATGCTAAAACCGATCCACCCCAGTTTAGAAGTCAATGACAACCACAAAGAGGATTCAAGCCCTAGACCCCGTGCACCTCAAACCTGCCCTCTTCTTTCTCAGCGCTTAACTCCTTCCCCTCATGTTAATGGCTTTGCCCTCCACCCTCATGCATCCTGAGGGCAGGGTAGGAAAGAGGGGAGGAGAGGGAGGAGAAGACAGGTTTAAGCTTCCAGAGCTGGCAGATAACAGAGGATATCAAGAGAGGCGATGTTTTTGGTTGTTTTTCCTAGTTTCACTTTATTCAGCATTGGGGTCAAAAGCGGTAGTCCTGCTGACCCCAGCGGGTTCTGCTCTCACAAAGCATCTTTAGATTTTAACTCAAGGCACAAAAGCCTCACTACTTCTCCCTCAGTTCCGAGTTACTACGAACCTCACATTTCTGTCACTGCACTGTCATTTGGCCCCAAATAGACAATTAGCTAATTAGCTTTTGCTCTCAATTGGGGAAAAAGTGGCTTGCACCAGCCAGAAGAGATTCAGGTAGATAGCCTGTACTTGTTTGCTTTGGGAAGTGATTTGCCTGCATTACATCATAAGCAAGAAGATTTTCATACAGGACTAGCCTAGAGCAATAATAATCCACTCAAGTGTCATGAGCTGAGGTGAGGCCAAGTTCTAGACACAAGAAAAAGCAGCTCCACCAGACAACTTCCTTTCCAGGCCAATCCCAACCGTCAGTTATGCCAACGCAGGTCCCCAAATGGAGCTGTAGACTCAGTGGAGAGCTCAGCACAAACTTCTCTAAGTCATCACAGGGCTTGATTTTTTTGAGCTGCTCCTTAAATTTCCTACGCACCTATCCCTGCCATCTTTAAAAATTAAATCAACTTATATTAACATGCCTATATTTTAACTTTGGAGGTTTGAAATTGAACTAATTCAACCAACTAGGACACGTTGTGTTTAAAAACAAAGAATAGAATTCAAAGAGGGGAAAAAAACCTCTCCAGACCTCATGATCTAAGTGTTTTCTTGCTTGTTCTATCACCAACATACTCTCTCTGGAACTCTCCTCATTTTCCAGATGTGAATAAAAAGGTGAGATGTGAAGAAGGTTAAGTGACCCTTGTCAAGTCACATAGCTAGTGAGTTGCAGAGATAACGCTAGACCACAAGACTGTACTTCAGTCTAGTGCTTTTGTCTTGTTTTCAAACACAACAGAGCCTTCCTATAGTCCGTAGACTTGTGTTGTAAATTACTCTATAAACCAGCTGTTAGCATATCAGAACAGGAGCCTGAATTTCTTTAATTGGCTAAAAAAAATGTTATCAGTTTCCTGAAAGTTTCAGGTTTTGTGTCTTTTTAAAAACCATCTCTTTAGTTGGGTTAGTTAGTAAATAAAAAGCAACAGGTAATTTTTTTTTTTTGGCCAGGCCTTACTTCCTTGATGATGTGGTCATTGTAACTGTTTTCACGGTCTAAGAACCACCCCCTGATCGTTCTCTCTTCCAGTTCTGCATCAGGCATGTTGCTTACACTGATGACATCCCAGTTTTCTGAGATTATAATAACTATGCAAAAAAGCTTCTTTCTCAATTGTTGCCCTTTGCTCTTTGCATAAGAATCAGCTCTGGGTAATTCCCTCTTGGTCCAGTGGTTATGACTGGGTTCTTTCACTGCTGGGGCCTGGGTTCAATCCCTGGTCAGGTAACTAAGGGGAACTAAGATCCTGCAAGCCAAGCGGCACGGCCAAAAAAAAAAAAAAAAAAGAATCAACTTTTGTATCACACACATTCGACTTCTGAAACCTTATCAGATCTTCTGTTTGGAATTCCAGAAAGCAGTGTAAGAAAAACTGGAGAAATCCCCAACTTTCTAGTTAGACGACTGGACTGGGTGGGTGTGGCATGCTATGGATTTGATTTCTTGATTGTCTGCTGTGTTTACAATGAGGATAGTTGTGAGGTATGGCAGAAACAGCTGCTGAGTCAGAAAGCAGAAAACGTGGATTTCAAGTGTCCTACACTACAAATTAGCTGACTGAACACAGACACAAATCATAGGTTGTAAGTTACATAAACAACAGAATTTAGAATTGGAATGGACTTTAAGGACCATGGTCCAATAGCCTTGTTTTATATATGAATCAACTGAGGTTCAGAGAAGTTCAATAATTGTCCAATATATATGTATTTTCTATATATATATAATTGTTCAATATATATATATGTATATATATGTATATATATATATTTTTTTTTTGGCTGCACCGCACAGCTTGTGGGATTTTAGTTCCCCAACCAGGGATCGAACCAGGGCCCTCAACAGTGAGAACGTGGACTCCTAACCCCTTTATATTTTATACATATAAAAATATGTATATAACTGGATTTCTGGTCAAAATGACTCAGTAAGTCCACACTTTGACAAACCTCTTCTGCTCAAACAGTAATAAAGACAAAAATCAAAATAAAGAAAAGATATGAGGGGCCTCAAAAAAATACTACATATTCCATGAACCAGAAACAGAAGAGTAACATGAAGCAGTGAGAGGGGCTGATGCTCCTGGCCAGGAAGCGGGCAGACACAGGTGGGCCTCTAACTTCTGAAATTTAATGGGGATTAAATATGTTCCAAATGAGATAGGAAATTAATGATTTACTAGTTGAAACCAGGGATTTCAAAGGATGAAAAAAACTGCTGTACAGCCACTTCCAGGAGACATGTAGGCCTTGGCAGGCCAGGGAACACGGGGCAATGGCCTCAGGAATCAGCAAGATTTTTTGTCAGCAAGATTCCTGATGTAAAATAACAACTACTGATAAAAATATATGTTCTATATACACTACAGAAAGACAATGCTTATGCCTAGGAATGGCTTGGTGATACAGGAGACCCCCAAATATCATTATGAGACATGGTTTGGGGCTAGGTATTCAGACTGCAGCCACTGCAGAACCATTAAACAGAGGTTAAGGACAGAAAGATTGAAAAAAGGAGAAAAAGAAGACATAAATAAACAACTTCTTTGGTAAACAAGTATGCTGAAGACATTTCAAACAAAAAGAAATCTAACCCTAAAAAAGAAAAACAAACAATAAAATCAACAATGAGAACATGAATTCATCCCTGAAAAAATTAATTTTGTTACAGAATGGCAAAACTCTAAAATAAATGTTTAGAATGGCCAAAGAGATAAACTGAAGATTAACTTTCATTTTAAAAGAACAACAAAAGATAAAAAGAAATAAAACAGGTAAATATGAAAAAGAACCAATTAGAAGTATTGGAAATTATTTTTAAGTAGTCATGAAGTTTTTAAAAAGTAGTAATAAAATTAAACAAACAAACAAACAAAAAACCCTCACCAGATTGGATAAACTCTAGACTAGATGAAAACAGTAAGGAAATTAGAAAGAAGCATTGAGAGACAAAGGTTGAAAAATATATAGAAAAGCTGTGAAGAGCCCTGAAGGATCAATTTACAGGTGAACAGATTGAAAGGATCCAACATACATCTAACAGGGGTTCCAGAAGAGGAGAATGGAAAAATGGCAGAGAAATATGTTTAAAGAAAGAAAAACTGAGAAGTTTCCAGATCTGGAAAAAAACATGAGTTTTCAGGTCTACCTTCTCGTACTCAACAAAGACAATCCCACACTTACATTTCAGAATATCAAGGATAAAGAAAAAGATTTAAAGCTACTAGAGCCTACAAATCAGTACAAGAAAAAAGGCAGGCAAACCAATACAAAAATGGGTAAAAGACTAGAACAGGCACTTCACAAAAGAAGTTATGTAATGGTCATTTGAAAATGCTTAATTTCATTAACCATAAAGAAATGCGAATTAAAACCACAATGAGATAACTCAACACACTACAAAAGTAGCTAAAATGAAAAAGATGGATAATACCAACTATTGGTAGAATGTCAGCCATATGGCACTTTCACATACCATTTTTGGGAGTATAGATTGGTTCAACTTCCTCAGAAAATTGTTTAGCAGTAACTACCAAAACAGAACATATGCGGACCCTATGGCCACAATGAGAGAAAGCCTGCGTGCAGCAACAAAGACCCAACAAGCCAAAAATAAATAAATAAGTAAATTTTTAAGAAGTGGGCAAATTATTTGAACAGGAACTCTGTTAGTGAAGATATATGAATGGTGATGATCCTCTAAAAGACTTAGAAAGGAGAATCTGAGAAGATGACAGTGATGGCATGATTTTTTTAACATTTCCCATCACCTCCCATCACCTAAAAAGAGAGCAACAAAAGTTAAAAAAACAAAAACCCATAGACTGTATCTGCAACACAAGTTGATGAAACATCCCTAAGAATTTCCCAAACTGAGAGGGTGGAAGACAAACCACCAATTGCTACAAGGCCCATACCAATAAGCACCATCTTACTGGGAAGAAGCAGAGGGAAGCAGCAGAGTAGCTGATAGAATGAGGGAACTCCCAAGTCACTATAGGTACTCACTGGAAGTTTAGAGGGCTAACTGCTGTTGTGCAAGGAATTACTACCTTAAGCTCTGAGAGGACTTGAGCAGAGGGGCCCTATGAACTCTCAAAACTCACCAGCTGAAGCTCCCTTCTGGAACATAACTTTGAGAAATATCTCCTGGGAATAAAAATCCATATTAAACATGATAGAGACAAAAAGGGTACAGGAAAGAGAAGGCCCAGATGAAAATGGGGGCAGGAACAGAATCAGATCTCTGAAAGGGCAAGGAAGAGCACTTCTGACCGACTCCACCCTCCCCATCCCCAGATACCCCAACCAAGGTTCGGGAAAATAACTTAGTACTAGATATGTAGGAAAATCTCACAGATCAGTTCTGAGCCATTTAATACCACCTCCCTAAGCACCCTGTAAACAGAACACTAAGGCTGCAACTCCTTCCCTACAATTTTGTTTAAACCTGCTGGTTAATTCTACTAATTCAGTAGAGGAATATTCCCGCTTGGTTTTTGTTTTGGCTCATTGGGATCTCATCTCAATTATTTCCCAGTTCCCTAGTGGCCTCTGTTTTAGTCATGTCCTGGTCTTCTGACGAGTCATTGTCCCAAGGACCCCACCTCTCTCTCTCTCAAGTACATATTTACATATTTTACATCAAAATTGGATTTTCTTCCAGAATGAGAATATTTATTGAAAAAGTTTCCAAAAGCACCCACATTGTTAACATTTGGTCAAGAGACAATCAGAACCCCAAGGTTGGTAGAATGAACTCTCATGAAAACTGCTGAGAGAATCAATAAATCCCAACTTAATCTTTCATATTAGCTATTTCATAAATAATGTAAAATAAATATTCTAATGAAACATTCTTATTATACTAGGCTATCATTCTAATGAACAATTATTTGTTCTCCCAGTAACACAAAAGTGTGAACATAAACTGCTTGGGTCTAAATAATGGTTTAAATAATGGTTTAAAATCTGGGAATATAGTACATGGAAGATGTTGAACTGAGACTGGTTTTAGAAGTAATAAATTTAAGAATCCTTCTATCATAAAATGTATTATTCCAGTAATGATAAAATAGTTAAAGTTTTAGAAGTTAACTTCCTCTCAGGTTGCAAGGTATGAAGCTCAAACTACAAATCTTTTAACTAGAATATAACATCTTTTTTCTTGCTGTGGAATTTTCTCAAAAATACTGTCTCTCTCCCTCTCTCTCTCTTCTCTCTCTCTCTCTCTCTCTCTCTCTCTCTCTCTCTCACACACACACACACACACACACACACAATTAAAAAATAGCTTAACAGATTGATGTGAAGGTGCTTAAGGGTAGACTGAGCTGATAGGTGAGTGGAAGAAAATGCTTGAGTGAGAGAAAATGAATAGTTAGGAGAGAATTCAGTGACCTGTGATTCTATGAGAATTAAGTGATTGGGTAAGTTAAGGAGAAGAGCTAGATACAGGCAAATTACACTGTAATGCAAATATTTATTTTCAGCTTACATTTGGCAGAACACAGTCCAAATTCCAAGGATCATTAATGAATTATATGAAATACCACCTTAGAGAAATATATTCCAAAAATTGACACTTATAGATTCTGGTTTGGTTGTATGTAGCTCCCAAATGTTTAAGGGCATGCATCAATTCGGAAGTTTATAAAAGGAAAGCACTCAAAGCTATCATAAAAGTTGATTTTGCCTAAAGAAAACGAAGCTCCTTTTGAGATCAAGATTATATACAAAAAGAGTTTCAAGCACATGATTATGTGTTGGAGAGAAAAAACTTCAAAATGATAAAATGACTATAAAAAACAGTAAGTACAGTGCACTGCACACATCAAGTTGTAGACTAGACAGAAAAATGGCTAATGTCCACAGGCTATTTACTAACTGACCAAAGTCTCAGAACCGAAAGCGATTAAATTTTGGCTTGACTGAATAATTTGGTCACCTATCATGAATGAACTCTTGTTGGCCAAAGATTATTATTCAACGTTCAACTTTTTATACATCCTATCCTAGAAAAGACCTTTTGCTTTTATCATGAGATTCTTCAGTTTCAGGCATTTCCTAAGTGAGAATAATAGCACCAGAGTAATGTCACAACCTCTGTAACATTAGGGAAAATGGACCACACTTACCCTCTATCCTGAACTATTTTACATACCAAGGACTACAATGATAACTATATAGTCCTATTTAACAATAAATTAAACAATTCCTATAAAACTTTAATAGTCTATGAAAAGTTTATGAATCAAATTAATGTTCCAGACATCAAGTAAATTTATTTTAAGGTCTTTTAAGATAATCCCCTTGAAAGAAAAACTAGGTTCATTCCACATTAACATGCCCATAGACTTAGTCTAGTGTTTGTACATAAAAAGTACACAATAGGTATTGATGAACTGATGGTGTTAATTTAAGACAAGTGATCAGGATCAAGAAGTTTTGAAAAACAAATATAGCAATTAAAAGAAATCAATTATTCAAGAATGATATGCACAGTATAAGTCCATTTATAGAAAATTTTAAATTCCCACAATACTACAAGTTTTCAGAGTCAAGCATGCAATGGAGTGGTAAATACTGAACTTCATGTTGGTGGCTACGTCTAAGAAGGGAGTGAGGGCAAAAGCACCAGGGAGGCATACAAAAGTCCTCAATTCTTCTTATTTGGATCTAAACCGAATGATATACTGTTAATTTTGATAAAACAGTATGATGGGCATGAATGCTCATTATACTGTTCTCTTCTTGTCTGCCTAATTACAAATTTAAAAAAAGAAAAAGATTAATACCAGACCTTTGCAGGAACAATCAGCAGTGTATTGATGTATCAGTAGTATTTATCAGTTAATCATCTATTTTATGAATATCATTCATTTGAAGATCAATGATCTACAGACCAATGATCTATGCATCTTCTTTTATACCTTCAATATATAGTTGTATCACTTTTTATTTAGATTTTTTAATAAAACAGATTTCAATTTTTCTCTAATAAGTGAAAATCTGAGGAAACTTCTATTAGAAAAAAATTTCCTTATATTGCCTGATTTAGTCAAAGCTGCTTGAAATGCTAGCCTGTTACCATCAGTTACGGATTGTGTATCAATACGGAGAGCAGAAAAGACCTGGTAGTAAAGTCACAGGAATTCTGTTTATTATTATAGCAAACATTTTCCTGGCATTTGACAGAACTCAGAACCATTTCTTTGAAATGGGTTCATATCTGTGAAACTAAGCCCACCAGCAGGAAGTCTTTCTTTACAGAAATGAACAAAAAGGAAACTAAACCATCAAAAGATATATTTCACATAATAGTAAAATATAAAAATACAAGCAAAAATGACAAAAATTTTTTAAAAATGCTAAGCAATGGATTTAAGAAACTTTGATTCTTTTCTTCTGTCTTGTTGCTAATGGTCCTCTTTGTTCTTCCACTGTTACATATGTGAAACAGGAATGATAATAATTAAAGAATGGCTTTGCAAGACTTACTAGGAGGTTAAAAGGAATTATTGAAACAGTGTTCAAATACTTTATAAATACTACTAACAAAGATATTTATTATATTTTTGTCTTCCTTCAGTGAAGGTGTTCTTTTAAATCAGACTCTGTTTATTAATATCGTTTCGAATTCTCAACTAGAGAGATGTTAGCTTTCTTTCAAAGCGATACTCCCAGTGAATCATAATAGTTCTGATTAAGAAAGATGATACCAGAACTGTGCTACCTGAGGAAAAGAGAAAGAACTGCAGCACAACTGGCAAAGTTCCTAGACTTAGTCCAATCAAGTTATGGATTGTCCAACTGACATAATATTTTGTTACTCCAACTTTCAAGTATCATCCTGAAATCACATTCTTAGTGTAAGTTTTCTTACATAAATATTTAACTTCTGTAAATGTTTGTAGTGCCAGTTATCTTTTTGAATAGATCTTTTTCATTAAGAGAGCTGCTCCAGTGAAGAATCATTTCTTACACATCCATGTCCAGACTCAAAAAGAAACGTTTTTCTTTGAAAAGACAGAAATACCCAAGTAATGTTAAAGCTTGCTGTAGCCAGGGATTGCCCACCTATTCCAAGCATGGGATCACTCCCTGGAGATTTCTGATGAATTAAAAATGTTTTCCAGGTACTCATAGCTCATCAGATGTGTTCACCTTTGGTAGTTCACATTCTTCACTGGTGTGACAACTCTGAAGGATGTCCTTGTAGTGGTTCTTCAGATCTTCATACAAAGAAACAGTTTCTTGTGAGTGAGCCAATGGTAACACCTTTTCATTCAGTAACATCTGCACTTGGAATTCTTCCTTAGGAGTCTTAGCATTTTTACAATGGTAAAGCACAAATATTAGGTTTGAGGCATAGGGTACGATGTGACCACTTCGGAACTTCCGATGCATTTGCTCCTTGTAATTGTAAGCTGTTAGGGGCTCCTTGTCTTTGAAGTAGCCCATGAGAGAAAGCAGTGGAAGAAGGGTCTCTGCATGACCAAACTGAAGGATGACTGGAGAGGAAACTGGTTGAGAACTTAAAAGAGAAGTAGAGAAAAAAATACATATAAACATATTTTTACATACAAAGTAATTTAACATAATAGCTTTTAAACATAATAGCTATACTTAGAATTAGCATACAACTTTATCATCTCTTTGTAATCTTTATAACAACAATCTACATAACAACAATATGGCTGAAATTCTGTGTGGCAGAGAACTGAACTTTTTTTTTTTTTTCCTTGCAGTATGCAGGCTTCTCGCTGTTGTGGCCTCTCCCGTTGCAGAGCACAGGCTCCGGATGTTCAGGCTCAGCAGCCATGGCTCATGGGCCCAGCCGCTCCGTGGCATGTGGGATCTTCCCAGACCGGGGCACGAACCTGCGTCCCCTGCATCAGCAGGCGGACTCTCAAACACTGTGCCACCAGGGAAGCCCTGAACTTTTTATAATAAAACTTATGTTCCAAAATTTTAGAACACTGTAGTATTGTAAACCCATCTAAAACAGTGAGCATACACATTATTCTTTAAGTTTAAAGAGAGTGTTGAGTCTTTTCTTGTAGATTAAGGAACTTGAAGTTGATATGTATTTCAAAACTGCATTGCCTGTCTGTGAAGGACTGGCCCTTAGTAAATACTGATTACTCCTTGGAGCTCATCTGAATAAATTTCAAATGTTATTTTATCTTTATCTAGGGAATAAGAACAAGCACTATTCAGTAAATTTCTCGGTTAAAACCAAGTCTGAACAGTGAACAGTAATGCATGTTATTCCTCAATGTTTTATAAGACCCAACTTGGGCACAAAATGTGGAAGAGAGCTACAAAAGGGTAGAGACATAACCTATTCTAGCTCATATACTGTGTCTGTGGTTGGGAATGGACTTTATACACTGCCAGAAACACAATAGCTTCCAACACCATGAGCTAGGTCACCTTTATTTTTGTTTTTTCCAAGTTTTCTACAATTTTTTTCTGGTAAAGGCTTCTTTTAAAAGCAGCAGCAAATGACTGTTTAGCCTTCTCTCAACTTTTATAAAAAGAATATGACTATTGTTCTTAAATATAATTCGTAAACCTATTCAAACACAGTTAACCATCTGACTTCTTGCCACCACCCCAACACATTAGGTTCACATTTTCTGGGAGGACAGCAGCATTTGCAGTTTTTGAACCTTCCTAATTCCTCACATAAAAATAGATGGAGTTGGGCTTCCCTGGTGGCGCAGTGGTTGAGAGTCTGTCTGCCGATGCAGGGGACACAGGTTCGTGCCCCAGTCCGGGAAGATCCCACATGCCGCGGAGCGGCTGGGCCCATGTGCCATGGCCGCTGAGCCTGCGCGTCCAGAGCCTGTGCTCTGCAACGGGAGAGGCCACAACGAGAGGCCCGCGTACCGCAAAAAAAAAAAAAAAAAAAAAAAAAAAAAAAAAAAAAAAAAAAACAGATGGAGCAAATGGACAGCAGATCCCAAACCCAAGGGAAATATTCACAACATAACTATGTGGAAAAATATTCTCCATGAATCATCAATAGCCTCAACACCTGCATATTATCAGTATCAGTGTAGAAGGAAGCAGAGGGAAGCATGTAAGAGATCTGAAAACTGGAGAATCCCAAACAGCCATCGGATATTCACTGGAAAGTGCTGTGGGCCAATGTGAGATAGCAGCTGAAATTGGAAAGGGTTTAGGTTACTCTAGTGTGTGTGTGTGTGTGTGTGTGTGTGTGTGTGTGTGTGTGTGTGTGTAGAATATGTATGTACTGATACTATATATTATATATGTATGTATATGTATATATATAATGACAATAGTAATATAGATTGATTTTTTCTATATGCCATAAACATACAACATATCATTATTATTTTTACTTTAGGTAATGTTACCTTTTAGAGCAATTAAAAATAGAATAAAAATTATGGTAGACAGAATTCTAAAATGACCTCCAAGAATTCAGCCCCCTGGTGTATATACCCAGTATAATCCACACCTCTTAAATTGGGAAAGACCTACATATATCAAGATATCACTTGCATGATTATGTCATATGATACGGCAGAAAATATTCTGTAGATGTAAATAAGTTTCCTAATCATTTGAGTTTGAGTTAATCAAAAGGAAGATTATTCTGGGTGGACCTAGCCTAATCTGGGTAGGTTACTGAAAGGGGATGAAGTTGCTGAGAGATCTTCCTGCTGACCTGAGAGCGGAAACAGCCATGTTGTAAACTACATATGGAGGGACCACATAATGAGAATATGAAATTGGCCTCCAACAGCTAAGAGTAGACCCCCGCTGACGAGCAAAAAAACAGGGACTCAAATGCTTCAACTTCAACTTGGTGAGTGCAAGGGAGGACTACCTCTAGGCCTCTCCTGGGGCTGCAGAAATCTAGCCCTTATGAACTCTCCAAACAACTGCTCCAAAGCTCCACTGAAGGACAGAGGCCACACTAAGGAGAAACTGCTGGGAGTGGGGTCAAGACTGAGCAGGAGAGGGACCACAGAGATAAAGGAAAAAGGAAGCCCAGATAAAAGTGGGGGGAGAGGAGCAGAGCCAGGAAGCAAGCTACCATATTCCTGAACAGTATACACACACACACACACACACACACACACACACCCACCAGAAAAGGGAGCTCTGTAAGGTTAAAAGAGCAACCTGATACAGCCTTCTTCTAAATGTTGAGGAAAACTAAATTTACATTATAACAAGCAACAGAAAAATAAATAAGAGAATAAGGAGCAGAAAAACATCCCTACAGAAAATAAACTATACTAGAAAAGTATACTCAAAAAATACAGAGAAACATACTATTTCTCAATTATCCATTATTTTGAGATTAATATTCTCTAAAAGGTGTGAGATTTAAAAACCATTCATCAGCAGGTGACTGTAAGCCTCTTTTCTTAACTCGTATACTTTAATTAGGTCATCTAAAGTACCTAAAACCTTTATTTATTTCCAAGCAGTATCTCCTTAAGTCCAAAGTTCTAAAGCAGTACCATTCAAACCACAGTTATATTTAGTTTGACTGCATAAATATTTTTACATCTTATAATATTTGTCAGTATTTTAAAAGTGGGAGATTTCAAATTCTTAAAAATCCAGATTTGTGGCTCCTCTTAAAAACCTGAAAGATCTGGCAACATGAACTCCTAAGAAGGCAATAATCAGCTGAACAGGAATAAGGTTTACCCTCCAGAGACAACATATACCTGTTGCACAGGACATATATCATTCCACGTTGTTTAAGATAGGATGGATTCATTCGTTTGTTACTTGCCTCGCCCCTTTATATATTTGACTATAAATAAGCCAAAGCCACTGCCATAATGTAAATACAATGGAATTTAATAGTGATAGAAGTTAAAGAAAAACATGTAATATAAAGATACTGGTTTGTATTTTAAATCTTCTAGCCATGAGGCAGTAAGTGCAAAGCCAGGAACAACCCTCAGCTCAATACTCTACTATTGCTCTTTGTAAGGTTCATTAGGACACATCAGAGTTCAGGAAGGAGAGCAGCAATACCCTCCCTGTCTCACTGAAAGGCTTAACTGTCAGCAACTCTCTCCTCTTTTCCCCACTGGGGAACTCCAATAAACTGGGAAGAATATATAAGGCAATATATAATATAAAATATTCTACTTTTAACATGTAATTAACATAAAAATTATTAATAAAACTATTTTATTCTTTTCTACCAAGTCTTTGAAATGCCGTGTGTACTTTACATTTACAGCAATCTGAATTCAGATCAATCCCATTTTCAGATGCTGAATAATTGCATGTGGCTGGTGGCTATTATGTGGGAAAGTGTCTGATAGACAGTGGAGTAAACAGCCTTACCCTACCTACCTGGGTTTCAAAAGTCAATCAAATAAAGAGAAAATAGAAAAAAAGATAAAAAACAAATAACAAACACACATATGAAACAAAAAAATGTGTGTTGGGGAAGAGAAGAGACCAACAGGGCTATGTACAAATGATGAGTTCAAAGTCCTATTAACTACATCCAAGCTACAGAAGAAATTAAATCTAAGCTGTTACCCAAATTTAAGGTTTAAACCTAGGGTTCCTTAGGTTTATATAAAAAGCAATAAATCCCATTTTCTCTTTTGACTGCCTACTTTCAGTCACATATTAAAATCAGCTATTTTTGAGAAGAAAGTCGAGAAAAATTGTGCTTTAAAAATGCTTATTGGGAGTTTTATGGGAAATCAAATAACTTTATATATTAGATTCATATAGGAAGCCAAATCAACAAAAATAAATGACTGTCTTCTGCCATATGATCCACCTAAATTAAAAAAAATATTTTAGAATTCCAAGCAATTCTCAATAGGAAGGAAAAATGCAATTTAAAAAATAAATGCCATGAGTATCATCTTCTTACTACAGATCAATCTCCATTACAGAAGGATGCAATATACAAAAACAGTATGTTTAAAGGTCTGGTTAAATGCATCAATACAATAATGATAACTAAGGACAAGGAAAACTACATACTAGAGGGTCAAGACTAATGTAGCCTTCCCCAAAACAATCTAAACAACTAAAAACATCAATTTACTTAGAGATCCAAATGTGCTTGCAGAAAATAGTAAGCAACTTACAATTTTTTGTAGGTTATATATCTCTACAATAATGCCAAATATAAAGAAGGAGAAATGAGCACAATTTCACTCATGATTATTTTTTGTCTGCCTTTAACCTTTGTGCCTTAAAGTGTCTTGCACAAATAGCAGATGCTGTTGCTACTTCAGAAAAAGAAGTTGGCTGATGTTGCTTGTATTCATACAAAAAAAGCATTGGACAAAAATGGATGTGCTCAATTTTCTGAAACATAAAGAAGAGACTTTTCAAAGATCCATTCTGCCATTTGTTTAGATGTGACAGATACTAGCATTCTCTGCCAAGTGCCAGGTACCATGCTAGTTTCGCTTTTTAGAAGAGGGAGGAAAGATGAGAAAGGGGGAGAAAAAAGGTGGTAAGGTGAAAGAACAAAAATACAAACAAAACATATGCCTGGTTCTTGCAGATGAGAATTTGTCTAAGTGTTAGGGGAACCCAGAGAAAGAGAGTAAAATCACTCTGTCTGAGGAAGAATTGGACGGACTTTGCTGAGGAGGTGGCGTTTGAGCTGGATCATGAATACATTCCTATGAAGTCTTATAATAGAAATGCTGCCCATTGTGGCTTTAGTAAAGTGTAGTATCTGGTTTACCCTATGATGTAGATATCATCATCCCATTTTTACAGATGAAAACACTGAGGTTAACTTACTTGCCTAAGTTAACTCTGAACCATCAATTAAACTCACTAGAAAAAATACTATGCATTAAATTCATAGGAATAGATAATATAAAAGATTAACCTAAATTCTTTCAAAAAAATATTAATCGTCCTCAGCCTGATTCTTAAGTTCAATTTTTCAAAATTGTTTTTTTTTTTAAAGAAGGGCACATCTGAAATTATTTAATTTTTTAGCTTGAACTTGAATACAGGAATACTATAAATCGAGTTTCACGAATATAATATACACACAAAAAAATTCACTTGGAAAAAGCTCAATGCCTCTTATATAGGAAAATATTTGCATAACTGGACTGGAGCAAATAAGTTAGGAATTTAGTAACCCAAGTTTACTTTCAAGCCATTGCTGATTTAAAATCAATCAAATCAAATAAAAAAACTTGGTAAAAATTTAAAATTAATTACAAATCAAATCAGTTGGGGGGGGGGTATGAAAACATGGCATTTCAATATACCAGCTGAGAAAAACCACATTGTTAGTGCTTGGTAACAAGGCCCCTGGCGTACTAATGTGAATTGGGCAATTTAAAAAATACTCTTTAGCAACATGCCCTTTGGTGAGAGCACATGTTAAATCCTACAGAATAAAAAAATGGACTATCTCTTAAACAAGGCATCAATTCTTCTCCAAGAATGTATAAAAGGCAAAGATTACATTCCCCGGGTTTTTAACCTGAAATAAATATGTGACGGAGGATAAACAAAAACAAAAGACAAGAAATCTTGCTTCAGGAACACACTACATGACTAACTGCTTCCTAAAATTTGAGACACCATGTGTCTATTATGAGCTTATGGAGACCATCTTCTCTCAATAACTCTGAGACACTCAGTACAACATACTCTCCACCATGAATTCAGTTTGCTGAGTAATAAAGGGTGTATGCAACTACATTTTTATTGTAGCATGAAGAAAGGGAATATGTCAACAAATGACAGTTCTCAGTTTCAGAGACCCAACATCTAAGCCAAATACTTTTCAACTCCCATTAGTAAGTACTAGCTATCTGGAACACTGTACTGAGGTTGTATCCAGATCCAATGTCATCTACTTCTTATTTCCTAAACACTTCCTTTATATATGAACATCTTCTCCTTGCCAACCAATCTCCCCCGCTTTATTTCTCTCATTTCCCAGACATAACTATTTAAAATCACTTTGCCCATTTCTAAGACACCTGATTACAAAATACAGCAGCAGACAATGCTTCAAGTTTGTATCAGGATGCATGATTTCTTGTTTTTTGACAGCAATATCACCCCTGGTCAAGTGTATTACAAAACAACACAAATATATATATAAAAAATATATACACATATATATGTAATATATTATGTGTGTGTATATATATATATATATATATATATATATCTCATACAATCACCTGAAACAAACGATCACTTTAAGAACTATGTGTAAATCATTCCTAAATGTATGTATACAAATCTTCATTGAGCGCAGAATAAGAAGACACTTAATTGGTTTGGTTTACATCTTTTTAAAAAATGTCAAGGAATATTATTAAAAATCTGGCTTAGAGAAATTTTATCTCACAGGGAAAGAGCTTATAAAATAGAAAAGAATGCCTTACGATACTTTCTAAAATATGCTATCAACAAGAACATAAAACTGAAACTCTCACATGGCCTAAAAGTTATCTTTAAGCACTTAACATGTTTCATACAATTCTAAAAATCTTTCTTAATTTTTGCATTTCAAAAAAAAAATTCAGAGATCACTAAATGTGCAAGTTGGATTTTAAGGGTAAGAAGCAGAATTTAGCACACTCCTAAATAAGTTAAAAGATCGAAAAAAAGTAATTTTTCCATTAACTCAAAAAGTATTCCCAATAAATACTAGCTCAGAATATAAATCACTTGCCTCAGACATAACTGTTTTTCTTCACTATTTATTTTTCCTAGCTGATTCAACCTGGTAATCCTTAATGATTCAAGTGTTAAAACTAGAATAAATATAATAATCTTCTTCAAGGCTCCCTAAGAAAGCAGAAGTAAAACACCTACCTCATAATTATGAGGTATAAAATTCAAAAGAACTTAGCTAATAATTTTTCAGTCCTTTTAAACTACATACTTTAAATCAAGGGCCTACTTACAGCTAAGAATGCCAGAATGCTTTTCTTCACTAATAAACAGTGGCTAAGCAATATGTAAACTGATTTCTACTTTACTGTTTGAAACTCAACTGCCAAAATATCAGATGCTGGGTATAAAAAAAACAACTAGAAATTTCAGTCTGCAGTCTGTAAGGAGCTTAGAAATTGCAACTCCACCCTAACAGCAAAGAGCTGAACAAACTGAAAAATCAACAATTCTTCTTAGAGCCATCAGAGAAGTGAGGTCACAGGTCAAACCGCTGTCCCCCAAATTGGAGAGAGAGACAGGTAGATACAGAGAATCACAATTTACAGGAGCAGAAACCTCCATGGGAACCATGCCAGGGTCGGAAAACCTAAACTGTAATTGACAAATTGCTAGAGGCTCAGTGTGGACAAGTCTAAGTTAAAAACTTCAGGGGACCAGGGCTTCCCTGGTGGCGCAGTGGTTGAGAATCTGCCTGCCAATGCAGGGGGCACAGCTTCAAGCCCTGGTCTGGGAAGATCTCACATGCCGCGCAGCAACTAAGCCGTGAGCCACAGCTACTGAGCCTGTGCTCTAGAGACCGTGAGCCACAACTACTGAGCCCACATGTCACAACTACTGAAGTCCACACGCCTAGAGCCTGTGCTCTGCAACAAGAGAAACCACCGCAATGAGAAGCCCGTGCACCGCAATGAAGAGTAGCCCCCGCTCGCCGCAACTAGAGAAAGCCTGCGCACAGCAACGAAGACCCAATGTAGCCAAAAATTAATTAATTAATTTAAAAAAATAAATAAAAAGTAAAAAATAAAAATTTCAGGTGACTAGGCATAGCGAGGGGAGTGAACTCTGCCAGGTCCTCAGTGAATCCCCTCTTGCTTCTGGCAGGGAAAGGATAAAAGGAACCATTTTGAAATAAACCAGAGCTTTCTGTTCTTCTTAACAAGGCCTGCCCTCAGGAGAAACTATTTCACCAGAGTCTAACCTGCTAGGGGGTTTTATCAGAGCCTAGCCTACCTGGGAGATTAGAAATACTCAACTCTAGCCACCTCTAACTCTCCTGTGTCATCTATGGAGGAGAAGAAAACTGAGAGGCACTGGTGAAGTTCACTGCTTGGGGCACAGGCTCATCAAAAGCCTGAGACCTAATCATAGGACTATAAAATGCTTCTCTTCCCTCCACACCTTACCACTATATTACTAAAGGCCTATTTACCATAGTTTCTCTTACCCAGTACATCATGTCCACTTTCAACAAAAAAATTACAAGGCATACTGAAAGGCGAAAAACATCATTTAAAGAGACTGAACAAGCATTAGAACCATAGTCAGATACAGCAGGTATGTTAGAATGATCAGGCCAGGAATTTTTTAAAAATATAATTTATCTGTCAAGGGCTTTAATGGAAATAAAAGCAGACAATATGCAAGAACAGATGAATAATTAAAGAGATGAAATTTCTAAGAAAGAATCAAAAATAAATACTAGAGATCAAAAACACAGTATAGAAACAAGGAATATCTTTGTAAACCTGACACAGATGAGGAAAGAATCTCTGGGCTTCAGCATATGACAACAGAGACTTCCAAAGCTGAAAAGCACAGAGAAAGAAGACTGGAAAAAACCAGAACAGAATATACAAGAACTGTGGGACAATTACAAAAGGTTTAAATTAACATATATGTAATGCAAATACCAGAAGGAGAAGAAAGAGAGACAGGGACAGATGAAATATTTAAAGCAATAATGAATGAGAATTTACCCAAATTAATGTCAGATGCCAAACCACAGATCTAGGAAGAGAATATTGAATGGACAAATTCCAAAAAAACTATACCTACACATATAATATTCAAACTTCAGAAAATTAAAAATAATGAAAAAAATTTTGAAAGAAGCCACAGGAAAAAAGCACCTTACTTATAGAGGCACAAAGATAAGAATTACACCTGACTTCTCTTCAGAAGCCATGCAAGCAAGAAGACAGTGGAGTGAAATATTTTTAAGTGTTGAGAGAAAAAAAAACCCAACCTAGAATTAATGTTGAGGAACTCAGCTTTCCTGCTAATATAAGGTATAGGCAAGAACGTTCCCTCTCACTACTGTTTTTCAACATTGTACTGTAAGTCCTGGCTAATGAGAGGAGATAAGAAAATAAAATACAAGGTATACATATTGAGAAGGAAGAAATAAAACTGTCTTTGTTTGCAAATGACATGATCATCTATCTAGAAAATCCAAAGAATCAACCAAAAAAACCTCCTGGAATCAATAAGCACTTATACCAAGATTGCAAGATACAAGGTTAATATACTAAAGTCAACTGCTCTTCTATATACTAACAATAATCAAATTTTCATTTGAAATTAAAAACACATTACCATTTACACTAGCAACCCTAAAAATGAAATACTTAGGTATAAAATAACAAAATATGTACAAGATCTATATGAGGAAAACTACAAAGCTCTTATGAATGAAATCAAAGAATAAATAAATGAAGTGATATTCCATGCTCTCAGATAGGAAGGCTCAATATTGTCAAAATGTCAGTTTTCCCTAACTTGATCTATGGATTCAACACAATTCCAATCAAAATCCCAGCAAGTTATTTTTGTGGATATATTCTAAAGTTTATATGGAGAGGCAAAAGACACAGAATAGCCAACAGTCAATATTGAAGGAGAAGAACAAAGTTGGAGGACTGATACTACTCGACTTCATGACTTACTATAAAGCTACAGTTATGAAGATAGTGTGGTATTAGTGAAAGAATAGACAAATCAATGGAACAGAAGAGAGAGCCCAGAAATAGGCCCCTGTAAATAAAGTCAACTGATCTTTGACAAAGGAACAAAGGCAATACAATGGATCAAAGACAGTCATTTCAATAAATGGTGCTGTAACACTAGACATCCACATGTCAAAAAAACAAACAAACAAAAAACATCTAGTCACAGACCTAACACCCTTCACAAAAATTAACTCAAAAAGGATCAGAGGCTTAAATGTAAAACTCGTAGAAGATATAACATCAGAGAAAACCTAGATGACCTTGGGGATGGCAATAACTTTTCAGATACAACACCAAAGGCACAATCCATGAAAGAAATAATTGATAAACCGGACTTCCTTAAAATTAAAAGCGTATGCTCTACTTAAGTCAACGTCAAGAGAATGAGAAGACAAGTCACAGACTGACAGAAAATATTTATAAAAGACACATCTGATAAAAGACTGTTATCTAAAATATACAAAGAGCTCTTTAAGATTCAACAATAAGAAAACAATCCAACTAAAAAATGGACAAAAGATCTGAATAGACACCTCAGAAAAGAAGATATACGGATGCAAACTAAGCATATGAAAAGGTGCTCATATGTCATTAGGCAATTAAAAATTAAAACAATGAGATACCACTACACACCTATTGGAAAGGCCCAAATCCAGAACACTGACAACACCAAGTGCTGACAACAGGAACTCTCATTCATTCTTGGTGGGAATGCAAAATGATACAGCCACTGTGGAAGCTTCTTACAAAAAAAACATATTCTTATCATGTGATCCAGCAACTGCAATGCTTAGTATTCATGCAAATGAATTAAAAACGTATGTTCACACAAAAACCTGAACATCGATCTTTATAGCAGCTTTATTCATAATTATCAAAACTTGGAAGCAACCAAGATGTCCTTTAGTAGGTAAATGAGTAAATTAACTGTGGTACATCCAGTCAATGGAATAATATTCAGCACTAAAAAGAAATGCACTATCAGGGCATGAAAAGATACGGAGGGAACATTAATGCATATTACTAAGTAAAAGAAGCTAATCTGAAAAGGCTACATATTGTATGATTCCAACTATATGACATTCTGCAAAAGGCAAAACTATGAAGGTAGTAAAAAGATCCGTGGTTGCCAGGGGTTGGTGAGAAGGGAGGGATAAACAGGCAAAGCACAGAGGATTTTTAGGGCAGTGAAATTATTCCGTACAATACTACAATGGCAGATACGTGTCATTATACATTTGTCCAAACCCAGAAGACGTACAACACCAAGAGTGAACCCTAATGGAAACTATGGACTTTGGTGATAATGATGCGCTAACGTAGGGTCATCAATTATAACAAATGTACCACTGTGGTGTGAGATGTCAATAGTAAGGGAGGTTGGGGGGCACGTGGTAGGGAGTTTATGAGAAAACTCTGTACTTGCTGCTCAATTTTGCTGTAAACCTAAAACTGCTCTAGGAAATAAAGTTTATTAATTAAGCAACAACAAAAAAACTACTACATGGGAATATATGTGACCAAAAAAGCACATTTTTCCTTCCGAAGAGTTAAAATAGTCCCTCTTAAATAGCTGCTCATGCTTCTACCTGTTTGCCCTGTTATAAATGACTTACTCACATCTCAGTTTTCTTTGACAAAGTTAAGCAGCACACATGTTACATGTAAAAACATACTGTGTTTCTATTCTAAATTACTTCCAAACACCCCAAAATGGGGACTTGGATACCTTCAATTAGTGGAGGCTAAAGAGTTGTGGAGTTTCTGTGTGTGCACATATAGCAGTGATTTTTAAATGTGGGGTTATTTTTGTAACTCTAAAGATGTCAAAACAAATATACAAAAGTATTTATTTATGGTCCAGCTTTCATCAGAAGCCATTAAAGGTATGTGCCAGGTTTCTGTAAAGTAAATCAGTAATTCTTGTGAAGGTAGTGGGTTCCATCTCAGGAACACAACACTCTTTGCTTTGTCTCATAATGGAGAGTGCATCTTAGAAGTGTTCTAAGTCACCTGCTAGGAACTGATTTACTTCACTTAGTACAGGCACAACTGTTGTTTGAAAGAACCAAATCCCCAGCTTCTCCTTAAATATACCCAAGTTCCGAGGATGGCATGGGAATTTTTCTGGGTTTTAGTCCCAAGCTTCTTCAAAGCAAAGTTGGTTTATGATTAAGCCCAAAATACTGGCAACAGCCACTAGGTTAAGTGTGTGTTCATATGTCTGAATGAGGGAGTACAGAAGTGTGTGTGTGTGTGTGTGTGTGTGTGTGTCTGTCTGGGGGCTGGGGGGGGGGGGGTTAGAAAGACCAGAGAGAACAAGAGAACATAATGTATGGGAGGACAAAAAGGGAAAGAATGTGAAAAAAAAAATCACTTCTCAGTTTACTCAGTTCCTAATATAAGGCCACTGCACATAGTTTTGCCAGAAAATTGCTGAGCGCATGAAGACTGCTACATTCCATTCTACCTATGGTCCCATGTAAATAGCTTTCTTTGTATCATATGGCCATTCAATAAACAGAGTTCAAGATGCCATGACATCAAGAACTAGGTTTTTACCTTTAACCACTTAACAAATTAAGAAAAATTCAGATATTCTATAATTTGCTTTGAACATTCCTATTTTTCCTAAATCATGCTGTTCCTGTTCTCTATATCTTGGCTGCATACTCTAATCCTTCAACAAACATAGACTTCTATTAGTCACACTTCTCATATTAACTATATCTCTGACTTGTAATGATATTCTTTAGAACTCGTAGCACAACAGTCTCCCAAAAAACAAGGAATAAAAAGCCATGGCATAAACCTTTAACTCTGCCCTCTCCCTCTGATAAAAATGCATTAAAACTGAAATGTCACACAAAACCACTTTTACAGAGGTTCATTTTAGCTTTAAAAAATTTTAACAACCCTAGAAAATGTAAACTACAAATATAAGAAAACAAATAACCTATATGAAATATATGTAGAAATACACAGTTGGAATTCTAATATTTTAGGGTTGAGATCTGGTCAAGATTTGCTCATTTTAGAAATAAGGAAAAGACAAGTGAATTACCTAATGTTATCTAGCAAGATAAGAATGCAGTTCTCTAAATTACAGTCCTCTTTTTACTTATATAAGTTGGTAAGGAGATTTTATCAAATCTTCCATTAAAAAGCAAATTTAATTTGAAGTCTAAAATTATGTTGTTAACTGAGGTTTGATGACTATGCATGTGTTCAAAGTAAGTAAAACACCCCCCAAAAAGCTCAACTAGAAAAACAACTGATAATTGCATGTTTTTCCCTAAATGTACTCAGCTTAGATTTTTCTAAGCTCTTAATTCATGTTTCACACTCAACTAATGTTACACAAAGTGTATTTTTAAACATGATCCAGGAATATCAAATAGAGCTTTAGACAACTCATAAAATTCCCATACTTATGTAAGTGCACAAATAAGCAACATGAACTGCCAGAGATATGAGATGCTTTGGGAAGAAAATTAGGAGGAAAAAAAAATTTTTTTGAAGTCTTCTTTTACATCTGATTGAAGCATCAGCTCCAATGAGGCATATGGAGAAGCATCAGGTTTGACAGTTTAACACAAATATAGAATGAAATGACTCAAGCATAAAATTTTATCTCAAGCAAAAATACATAGAAATAACTTCTGCTTCCAGCCAAGATGGAGTAACAGGGACTGGATTTACCTTCCTGCCTTAAACTACTATATAGCCAAACAAAATACATGAAACAGCAATTTTGAGACGTTCGACAATAGTGAGAATAAGAGCGAGGCAAGGCAAATGAGGTGAATCCCAACAGCTGTCCCATCTTAACTGCCCAGAGCTTCCAGGCTGCAGCACAGGGCAGGGGAACCCAAACAGAGCATGGCAGTCTTCCTGAGCAGATGAGACAGAACTGAAAATTTAGGGAGGCCAAGCTGGCTAGAATACACAGGCTAGAGTACCACAGAAGAGAGATCTACAGGGACTCCCCTCAAGTTTTCAGCTAGTACTGATCAGCTCATGTCTGTGAGAAAACTATCCAAACCCAGACAAAAAGTGTTAAAAAGAAGGAGGCGAAAAAAATGCCCAAAGCTAACACAAGGCCAGGAATAGTTTGTGTTCACACAAGCCAGACTAGGAAAACCTCAAAATATACAGGGTGCCAAATAGATGCTCAGGAGGAATTGTCTCAATAGTGGGCCAAAATTAGCCCATAAAAAACATTATTATAAACACAAAAGAGGTAAACCACAGACTAGGAGAATGTATTTGTAAAGCATAAATCTGAGAAAGAATTTGTATCTAGAATATACTTAAAGAACTCTTACAACAACAGTAAAAATGATAAACAACCCAGTTAATAAATGGCAAAAGATTTGAACAGACACTTCACCATAGTAAACATATGGATGGTAAATAAGCACACAAAAAGATGCTCAATATCACTAGTTGTATGGCTGTTAGCATAACTGATACCATCTTGAGCCCTTAGAGTTTCTCCTTCCACTGACCCTGCCCAGAACTGTACTGTGTAGCAGTGAATCACTACTCTGTCATCAAGGGCTTTGTAGTTAATAGATATTGTTTAACAATCATCAGGACCAGGTGGCCTCAATGCTCTGTTCGTCCCCAAACAATAAAAACCTTCACTGACGTATTCCCAGTGCCCAGGAGACTCATTACCCATTAGTGAATCCTGACTTAGGAATGCACATCCTATTTCCAAGTTCCCACCCCCATACCCTAAGTTAACTATAAAACTGTCCCGATGCCCCCTTGGCGGTGCAGAGTACAGTTGTGAATGCTTCCCGATCACTGTCCGCCTGACCCTGATCCCACCATGTGCGTAAGTTACCCTATAATAACGGATCCATTGATTACATGGAGCTGCCCACCTTTTGTTTTCGTTTCAAGATGCCTTATCAGTTTGGTGGGCACTTTTCATTCCCTCTGTCCTCCAACACTAGTTTTTAGGGAAATGCAAACTAAAACCACAATGAGGTGCTCCAACACACCCATGAGAATGGCTAAAATTAAAAATACCTACTATACCAAGTGTTGGCCAGGATGTAGAACAACTGTAACTCACACACTGGTGGGGAGAGTTTGGCAGTTTCTCAAAAAGTTAAACATACACCTAAATATGACTCAGCTAGTCCATCTCCAGGTATTAATTACCCGAAAGAAATGAAAGCATATGTTCATACGAAGACCACAAATGTTCACAGCAGCTTTATTTGTAATAGCCTCAAACTGTAAACACCCAAATGTCCATCATAAAGAGAATGGATAAACAAATTGTGTAGTATCCATATAATGGAATACTAAGTAAAATGCTAAATAAAAAGGAATGAATGACTGATACCCACATTAATCTTATAACCATTATGCTGAGGGAAAGAAGCCAAACCAAAAAAAATGTGCATATACATACTATATGGTTCCATTATATAAAATTCTAGAAAATACAAGTTAATCTATAGTGACAGAAAGCAGATCAGTGGTCTGCCTGGGAATGGGGGGTGGGAAGTACATTAGAAACAGTCACAAAGAAATTTCTGTATGCGATGGATAGTTCATTATCTTATTATGGTGATCGTTTCATGGGTGTATAAATATGTAAAAACTCATCAAATTGTATACTTCAAATATGTGTTGTTTATTTCACATCAGTTATACTTCAATAAAGTTTTAAAAAATCAAAACAAGTATTAAGAGTTGGTATGCTGAGGTCTGTGAAAGAAATCTTCAATGACCAACCTCAAAAACTCCTCCTCCCATAAAGCCTCTGCCAAACCCCAACAGTTCAAATCAATTCTCCTTCAGTATTTCTTTTTACCTGTTTTAGTGCTGTCATATAGATATCCTCCAAACTAGGATATGAGTTCCTTGAGACAATAATTTAAATGTATTCAACTTCGTATATACCCTCTATTGCCTGCATCATAAGCTGCATTGGAGTAGAAGTAAAACTAAAATCAGGGAAGCACTCACTTAGGAGGCAGTTGCTAAAATCTAACAGAGAGAAGATATTAGCCTGAATTGAGATGGTAGCAGTGGGGATGAAGAAAAGTCAAAGGACTTGATATAAAACTGGAAGAAAAAAAAAAACAAACCCCACAATATGGTGAGTAGATGTAGAAGGTGAGGGAGATAGAGTCAAGAATGCTGCATAGGTTTGTGGCTTGGATGCCTGGGAGGATAAACAAGGACTGTAGATATTCCTTCGGTACATACTAAGCACCAACTGCATGGCAGGCTTGTTCTAGACACTGAGGACAGAGCAGGGAAATAAAGTTCTAGACATCACAGATCTACAGTCTACTGAGAGTCAAAACATGTCTTTCCAGAAGACCAGTGGACACTTGAATCTGAATTCAAAGCATAGCCAGGCTGTGCTGGCTTTTACCATATTTAGCCAGTATCTTTCAACAACTAGCACTATCCTGGTACCTAGTTAAACTCTATGGAACACTGACTTCGGAAAGTTAGCAAAAAGACAAGCAAGAATATATTCTGAGAACTTAGAATCTGTATACATTCCTAAGAACTTTAAAAGACAAAGCTCATTGGTTACAATGGGCTAAGTAATCTCTTGGTGCCACTATACTTTTATTTCAATGCTGCCATCTTATGTTAAAATGTGGAACTACACAACTTAAAAAGCCATACTCTTATTCAACTGTGAAATATAAAAACATCAAAGATTTGAGAGTCAATGAAAAGGTAGATAAAGGCTAATGAGAGTTATTTAATGACCATAACATATATTTACAGCAATTACTTCTGGTATCTGAGAGTACCCCTGACAAAATGGAAGATCTCATGAGGTGATTAATACATAGTCCAGAATATAAAACTTACTTTGAAAAAGTAAGGAAGTGACTTACTGAATCCCCCCAGTTAAAAAATAAAAATAAAAATATACTAACAGAGGTAATGGGGAATGGGAAAGTAGAATAAAATCCAGATATATCTCATTTATTCAGTAAATTCAATCTGCTTTTCTCATCACAGCTGCTTAAACAGCAATAGCTGTTTAAATTTGCTTAAATAGTAAAATTACTGGTTTTAACTTTAATCCCATCACTGTAGTGATGGTTTAAGAAGGAAAATAAAGTCAAGATCCTAATAAGAGCCAAGGACTATGCATTTGGAGGACTGGTTATATTTAACCAAAATGTTGACACTTGTCAATTAACATCATTTGCAATCTCCAATTTTTCTGTGAAGTAAAACATGCTATAAAAATTATGTTGAAAAATATTCAGAAACATTGAAGAATATCTTTGATTTAATGTTAATATAAAAAGATAACAAAAAAAGAGAATAACCTGTGTACACAGTATCATCTCAAAGTGGGGTGGAGGAGGGATGGAGATAGCAAACAGTAGTCTGGGAACTCTAGAATTAAGTGAAAGACATTTCCTCAGATAATATTAATGACAAAATATTGCTTTTGTATATATGTATACATATACATATATAAACACACTTGGTATAAACTCAACACAAATTCAAAAAAGAACTTTAAAAGTCATGAAGAAAAAAGGTTCATTGTTTTGATAGAACAGATCATAAAAAGTACAAAGATAAAATATTCTGTTAAAACATTATTATTATACCACACTGGTGTGTGATATTAGCAGCGGGAAGTCTGTGTATGTGGGAGAGGGGGTAGTGTGAGGGAACTCTTTTTTTTTTTTTTTTTTTTTTGCGGTACGCAGGCCTCTCACTGTTGTGGCCTCTCCCATTGCGGAGCAACAGGCTCCGGACGCGCAGGCTCAGCGGCCATGGCTCACGGGCCCAGCCGCTCCGCGGCATGTGGGATCTTCCCGGACCGGGGCACGAACCCGTGTCCGCTGCATCGGCAGGCGGACTCTCAACCACTGCGCCACCAGGGAAGCCCGAGGGAACTCTTTAATTGCTACCCATTTTCGTTGTGAACCTAAAACTGCTCTAAAAAAGTCTATTAGCTTTTTGTTTCCTATTATTCTCTCTTTGCTGAGCATATACTGGTTTTCTTGAGAAGTACCCTTAATTTTGGCACTGCTCATAGAATTGGATAGTGTCAATCTGTTTTTTGGAAAGAAATCTGACAGAAGTCTCTAAACTCACTTTCTTCCCTCTACTTATTTAAGATTTCGTCTTGATTCGGCTAAATGCATATTTTTTAAAAACCCTAATCAGTCTTTTAGTATAGAGAAAACCAGTTTCTTCACAATCAGTGCTAACTCTCCTTCCTCAGTTAGAAAAGGAGGCAGTGGCCAAAATCATTTCCTGACTTACAAGGTCAAACTCTCCTTCCTTTAACTTTTTATACTGTTTTACAAACTTACATGAATAATTATACCATGGCCCATGGCTTTTATATACATTTCTATCTTCTCTCAATTGTAAGAGTCACAAGTGCAATGACTTTGTCTTACTCATCACTATATCCAGCTCCTAAGACACTGCCTGACATGTATCACAGTAGACGTTTAAAATATTGTTGAATGAATCTTCTTTTCAATTCACAAATAAAGGAGCAGTCCTCCAAAAGGAGTAAAAATTCAGGAGTAGTCCTCCAAAACAAGTAAAAATTTTCTCCATCTTGCTGATGAAAAGGGAATTAGTTTAAGAAATGAGCTCAAGACCATGAAAATTTGAAGAGACTAAGTACTACAAAATATCTGTTTCCAATATTTGAATAATCACAGCAGCAGAGGGAGGGGAGGTGTGTGAATGTCCGACAAAGACATTAAGGACATGTTTTGACCAGAGAACTCTCGTATACGATAATAATACCACCTTTGTATACTGCATTATACTAAGTGCTTTAATAGACACTACCTCATTTGATTATCACAACAACCCTGTGAATCAGGAGAGATATTCGCCTTTTCAGAAGTGGGGAATCTGCAGCATCAATAAAGCAGAACCAGGACTCAAACCAAACCCAAGCATCTGCCCACTACATCACATTGCCTCTGTATTACTGCATCTCATTCAACAAGCCACCCATGAAAATTAGTCTCATTAGCTTCTAAGTATTTAAAAACACAGTCAGCTATTACCTAACATAATGGAGTACTCAGTTTGTTGCATTTTTTTCCCTCTGTACTTCACTTGTGGGTAAGATAAGCAAATTATAAGAAAATAAACTAAAACTGTTAGGATAAAAACAAAACAAAACTTCCTAGCAGGTAATCTAGATTACTATAAATGGACGAACCTCAGCTTGGAATGCTTCATCTTCAGATCACATCCAGGAACCACTGCATGTCAGGGATTGTATACACATCTACAGTTTTAATATTCTTTAGCAATCCCTGATAGTCAAAATTGCTGACCCCCTAGAAACTGCATTCCTAGGTATATACCGAAGCAAAATAAAAATAAGTCCCCACAAAAATATGAATACAAATGTTCACAGTAGCATTACTCACAACAACCCAAAAGTGAATATATCTCTAATGTCCATCAACTAATGAACAGATAAACAAAATATGGTATATTCATACAATGAAACATTATTCAGCCATAAAAAAAGAATGAAATACTGATAGATGCTACAACATGGATGAACCTTGAAAACACTATGCTAAATCAAAGAAGCCAGTCACAAAGAACCACATATTATACGATTCTATTTATATGAAATGTCCAGAAAAGGCAAATCCAGACGCAGAAAGTAGATTAGTGCTTGCCTAGTGCTGAGAGGGCTGGGGTAAATGAGGAATGACTGCTCATGGGCGTGGGTTTTTTTTGTTTTGTTTTGTTTTTAATTTTTTGAAATTGAAGTACTGTAGAGTTGATTTACAATGTTGTTAGTTTCAGGTATACAGCAAAGTGATTCAGTCATAATCTTTTTCAGATTCTTTTCCCTTATACGTTATTACAAAATACTGAGTATAGCTCCCTGTGCTATACAGTAGGTTATCTATTTTATGTATAGTAATGTGTATATGTTAATCCCAGACTCCTAACTTATTCCCCACTCCTTTCCCCTTTGGTAACCATAGTTTGTTTTCTATGTCTGTGGGTCTATTTCTGTTTTGTATGTAAGTTCATTTGTATCATTTTTTTTTTTAAGATTCCACATATAAGCGATATCATATTTGTCTTTCTCTGTCTGGCTTACTTCACTTAATATGATGATCTCTAGGTCCATCCATGTTGTTGCAAATGGCATTATGTCATTCTTTTTTACAGTTGAGTAATATTCTATTGTGTATATATACCACATCTTTATCCATTCATCTGTCCATGTCAATTAATTGAAGTATAGTTGATTTACAATATTATGTTAGTTTCAGGTGTATAGCATAGTAATTCATTATTTTCATAGATTATACTCCATTAAAAGTTATTACAAAATAATGGCTATAATTCCCTGTGCTGTACAATATATATCTTATTTACTTATCTATTTTATATATATAGTAGTTTATATGTCTTTTTTAAAAATTTATTTATTTTGGGCTGCTTTGGGTCTTCATTGCTGTGTGTGGGCTTTCTCTAGTTGCAGTGAGCGGGGGCTACTCTTCTTTGCGGTGCGCGGGCTTCTCATTGCAGTGGCTTCTCTTTTGTGGAGCACAGGCTCTAGGCGCATAGGCTTCAGTAGTTGTGGCACGCGGGCTCAGTAGTTATGGCTTGTGGGCTCTAGAGCGCAGGCTCAGTAGTTGTGGCTCACGGGCTTAGTTGCTCTGCGGCACGTGGGATTTTCCTGGACCAGGGATCGAATCCGTGTCCCCTGCAGTGGCAGGCGGATTCTTAATCACTGTGCACCAGAAAAGCCCAGTAGTTTTTATGTCTTAAGCGCATACCCTTATTGTGCCCTGCCCTACTACCCTCCCCTCACTGGTAACAACTAGTTTGTTTTCTGTATCTGTGAGACTTTGTTTTGCTATATACTTTTGTTTATTTTTTAGACTCTAAATATAAGTGATATCATACAGTATTTGCCCTTCTCTGTCTGACTTATTTCACTAAACATAATACCCTCCAGGTCCATCCATGTTGCAAATGGCAAACTTTCTTTTTTTATGGCTGAGTAATATTCCATTGTATTTACTCATATACACTGCATCTTCTTTATCCATTTGTATGTTGATGGACACTTGGGTTGCTTTCATATCTTGGCTATTGTAAATACTGCTGCTATGATCATTTTGGGGCATGTATCTTTTTGAATTAGTGTTTTCACTTTTTCCAGATACATACCCAGAAGTGGAATTGCTGGGTCATATGGTTGTTCTATTTTTAGTTTTTTAAGGAACCTCCATACTGTTTTCCATAGTGGTTGCACCAAATTATGCTCCCACCAACAGTGCACAAGAGTTCCCTTTTCTCCACATCCTCACCAATATTTGTTATTTGCAGACTTTTTTTTTTTTTTTTTTTTGCGATACGCGGGCCTCTCACTGTTGTGGCCTCTCCCGTTGCGGAGCACAGGCTCCGGACTCGCAGGCTCAACAGCCATGGATCACGGGCCCAGCCGCTCCGTGGCATGTTGGATCTTCCCGGACCGGGGCACGAACCCGTGTCCCCTGCATCGGCAGGCGGACTCTCAACCACTGTGCCACCAGGGAAGCCCCTATTTGCAGACTTTTTGATGTTAGCCATTCTGACCAGTGTGAGGTGATATCCATTGTTGTTTTGATTTGCATTTCTCTAATAATTAGTGATGCTGAGCATCTTTTCATATGCCTGTTAGCCATCTGTATGTCTTCTTTGGAAAAATGTCTATTCTGGTCTTCTGCCTGTTTTTTGATTTGGTTGCCTGTTTTTCAGATATTGGATTGTATGAGCTGTTTATATATTTTAGATATTAACCCCTTGTCAGTCATATCATTTGCAAATATTTACTCCCATTTAGTAGATTGTCTTTTCGTTTTGTTGATGGTTTCCTTTGCTGTGCAAAAGTTTTTAAGTTTAATTAGGTTCCATTTGTTTATGTCTGCTTTTATTTCCTTTTTAGGAGATGGATCAAAAAAATTATTGCTACAATTTATGTCATAGAGTGTTCTGCCTATGTTGTCCTCTAGGAGTTTTATAGTACCTAGTCATACATTTAGGTCTTTAATGCATTTTGAGTTATTTTTGTATACAGTGTTAGAGAATGTTCTGATTTCATTCTTACATGTCATAAGCATTTTGGGGTCATCCTGAAAAAACTCTAAGGAAAGGCGCCATTTTTCTGAATTAGTAAATTCTTTTTTAAAAATAATTAATTAATTTTTGGCTGTGTTGAGTCTTCATTGCTACGTGCAGGCTTTCTCTAGTTGCAGCGGGTAGGGGCTACTCTTCGTTGCGGTGCACGGGCTTCTCATTGCGGTGGCTTCTCTTGTTGCAGAGCACGGGCTCTAGGTGTGTGGGCTTCAGTTGTTGCAGCACGTGGGCTCAGTAGTTGTGGCTTGCGGGCTCTAGAGCGCAGGCTCAGTAGTTGTGGTGCACGGGCTTAGTTGCTCCACAGCATGTGGGATCTTCCCTGACCAGGGCTCGAACCCGTGTCCCCTGCACTGGCAGGCAGATTCTTAACCACTGCGCCACTAGGGAAGTCCTAAGAAGATTCTTTTTAAGAAGCTGTCAAACTTTTTCAAAGCAGCTATACAATTTTACATTCCCACCAGAAGTGCATAAGGTTTCCAGTTCCTCCACATCTCACCAACACTTGGTAAAATATATATTTTTTTAATTTTAGCCGGTGAATAAGAAAAATACGTAGTCCTTTCCTCCTCTGTTTCTCCTTTACTCTCACACTATCACCACATTCACAATACTTCTGACGCTTCTGGTTACCAAATGTGTAGGGTTTTTTCCCCCACATTAAGCAATTTTCTGTGACACCAGATGGCTGTTCTAAAATTTAACTCGATTCTGACACTATCTACCTAGAGACAGCATCAGATCCCACAGGCTAAGGGCTCAGTCCCACAAGACTGGCCCCCACTTCAGGTGCCAATTGTAAGCAGTAGGTCGTCACCCAGGTTACCCACAACTTCTATTCCAGTATGGCTACAGACAGAAGGTTCTCATGACCCCTTCCTCGGGTTTAATTTGCTAGAGTGGTTCAAGAACTCAGGGAAATACTTATTTACATTTACCAGTTTACTAAAAAAGGATATGACATAGGATACAGATGAACATCCAGATGGAAAAGATGTGCAGGGCAAGGTATGTGGGAAGGGGCACAGAGCTTCCATGTCCTCTCCAGGCAAGCCACTCTCCCCACACCTCTACTCATTCACCAACCCACAAGCTCCCTGAACCTCGTAGCCAAGATTGATCATTAACTCCACTTCCAGCCCTTTCCCCTTCTCAAGAGAATTGTGGGGGCGGGGGGGGGGAGGCAATGGGGCTGAAAATTCCAAGCTTCTAATCATGGCTTGGTCTTTCTGGTGACCAGTCGTCATCCTGGAGCCATCCATGAGCCTATACAGTCACCTCATTAGAACAAAAGACACTCCTATCACCCAGGAAATGACAATGGTTTCAGGAGCCCTGTGTCAAGAACCTGGGGCAGAGACCAATATATATATTTTTTCTATTATTTTACAGCCAATTTAGGGGTATTACTGGTATTTCACAGTGGTTTTAATATCTAATAATATAATCAGTAGATAGTTTATTAGTATCTTTTCACGTGCTTATTTGCCATCCATATGTCTTCTTTAGTAAAGTATCTGTTCAAATCTTTTGCCCTTTTTTAAAACTGGGTTACGTGTCACGTTACTAGTGAGATATAACTTCTTTATATATTCTGGATTCAAATCCTTAATCATATATATGTTTTGCAATTATTTTCTCCAAGTCTATTGCTTGTCTTCTCATTTTCCAGATAGTGCTTTTTGAAGCACAAAGATTTTTTAATTTTGATGGAGTCCATTTCATCAATTTTTTAATGGACTGTGCTTTTAGTGTTGTATCTAAGAAATCTCTGCCTAATCCCAAATAGGCAGAGTAGTAAATGAAGATTTACTACTATGTTTTCTTCTAAGAGTTTCATTGTTTTAGCTCTTATATCCAGGCCATTGATCTATATTTTTTGTTTACTTTTTAAAATTGAAGTATCATTGATTTACAATTATACTAGTTTCAGGTATATCACACAATGGTTCAATATTTTTATAGATTATACTGTTTAAGTTATTACAAAATAATGGCTATATGTCTCTACACTGTACAATATATCCTTGCTGCTTGATCTTACATTTTCTTCTAGAAGTCTTCTAATTCTACATTTTATACTTAAATTTATGATCAATTTTTGTGTAGAGTGTGAAGTAAGGGTCTGTCATTTTTTAACATATGGATGTCCAATTGTTCCAGCACCATTTGTTGAAAGGACTATTCTTTTCTCCAATGCATTACCATGGCATCTTTGTCAAAAACTGACCATATATATCGGAATTTATTTGTTGACTTTATTCTATTCTATTGATCCATTTGTTTACGGCTATAGTTTTATAAGTTTTGAAGTCAGGTATTTATTAAGTCTTTTTGTTCTTTTTCAAAATTGTTTTAGCTCTTCTGGGTGCTTTGCATTTCTGTATAGGTTTTAGAATAAGTTTCTCGATTTCTACAAAGAGACCTACTGGAATTACAATAGGGATTGCAGTCAGCCTACAGATGATCAATCTGAGTCTTCCAATCCATAAAGATAGTATCTCTCTGCATTTATTTGGGTTACCTTTAATTTCTCTCTGTAATGCTTTGTAGTTTCCAGTGTACAGAAATACTTATTTTTAAAACACCAATGATAAAATTCTTACTTAAGCTTTGAATCTGGTATCAAATTGTAACAGCAAACCTTGCAAAAGTTACTTAAGAATCTTTCTGACACAATTTTAATTACCTCACATTCAACAATGGGATAAACAAATAAACAATGAACAAACAGTAAAGATCTGTTATCTCATAAAGTCTAAGGGTTTTAAAAAGTTCATAAAACCAAGTAGGAAAGAAATTAATGCCTATCTCAAGATGGAATTTTCCTTGACTATTTTGCCCCCAAAAAGTATTTGGTAGCAGAAACTAAGTACAGATCTTCCTCCACTTATGATGGGGTTATGTCTCAATAAACCCATCATTAAACTGAAAACATCAATAAGTCAAAAACCTACCAAACATCATAACTTAACCTAGCCTACCTTAAATGTGCTCAAAACGCTTACATTTGCCTATAGTTGGGCAAAATCACCTAATACAAAGCCTATTTTATAATAAAGTGTTGAATATCTCATATAATTTATTGAACACTGTACTCAAAGTGAAGACCAGAATGGTTGTATAGATATAGAAGAGTCGTAAGTATATTAGCAGTGTTTCACTCGTGATCGCATGGCTGACTGGGAGCTGCGGCTGACTGCCAATGCCCAGCATCATAAGAGAGTATCATACTGCATATAGCTAGCCCCAGAAAAGATCAAAATTCAAAGTACAGTTTCTACTGAATGTGTATCATTTCTGCACCATCAAAAAGTCAAAACATCATAAGTTGAACCATTGTAAGTCAGGGAAGAAAACCAGATCTAGTACAGATGGTCCCTAATTCCCAAACCCAAGAAAATTCCACAAACTAAAGTCATATCCACAAACTCACATAATTTCTCGCTATATCTGTATGTATATAAAACTTCATACTGCCAACCCAATTAAATACACCATCTTCAGTCTTTCTGTCTCAGTGTTTATAGCATGATTTTCATCTCCAACTGTGAATGTATAAGCTTTCAAGGAAGCATATTTATCAAATAAAATGGGGTTTATATTCTACCAAATGTTCAAATTATGAAAAGGTTTTTTTTAAACTTTGAGAAGTATGAATGTTAACAGAGACTTTTTGATGAGAAACTCTCATTTAAAATAAAAACAAAAAAAAATTCATACCAGAAACCATGTACAATTACACTATTTATAATAGCAAAAAACAGAAACTACCCAAATGCCCACTGACAAGAGAAGATGATATAAACTGTGGTATTTATTTACTGAATATTGAACATTATTGAATACTGTACTGTAGTAAAAATGAATGAACTACAGTATATGCAACAACATGATAAATATTATAAATGTAATGTTGAGGGGGAAAAAAAACAAGTCCCATTTGCTTATGTCTCTAAGCAAAACTAAACATATTGTTTGGGCACACATACATTCATAATAAAGCCTTTTTATAGAGGCAAAGGAATGATATGCACCAAATGCAGAATAGTAGTTAAAGGGGATAGGGAGTAAATGGGGCAAGGGAGGGCAGGAAAATTGAGTCACTAAGGAACACATAAATAGACACATGCAAATTATTAGTAATGTTCCAGTTCCTGGGTTGAATGGAGGGTTTATATGTTTATATGCTTTATAACTTACATATGTCATCTAATTCTTTTGTAAGTATAATTATTTTTTAAAAACATAAGCAAAATCTATTTTTAAAAATCACCCATTATAAAACATTTTCCAGAAGCGTAACTGGGCACTCAGAATATATTGGGTTGGCCAAAAAGTTCACTTGGGTTTCTCCATAAGATCCTAAAACCCGAATGAACTTTCTGGCCAACCCAATACATCAAAAAACAAATTTTTTTAAGTTTTTACCTTTGTTTCTGTTCAACTGCTTTGTCCAAGTGCTGAAAGATATCCTGAAACAGGGTGCAGCTGGATTGACTATTAATCGTATACCCATATCCTCTTTTCCAATATTGTTTCAGATCATTTAAGTATTCTAAAACCTAAAAACACAAATTTCAAAAATCATTACTATTAATTTTTATTAATGTAACAGATTTTCTGATTTAATCATGATTTTTTCAGAAAAGGTTACATTGTTTAATCACCATTCTACACAAAGTATAGTAGAATCTTAGCATTTACAGAGTTTACACTTACCATTTCAAGCATTTAAGGGTTGAACCTAAAGGTCCATGACACAGAGATTTATGCTGAGACACAAACCCAAATGGGAATGTAGAGACTGACGTGCAAGAGCAAGTTAGTAGTACTCACAAGCAGTAATCCAGCATCCATGACAGTTCAGGATACTGGGTTAAAGACATGTGCTCACCTCCGCTTTCTTCTAAAATTATTTTAAGATGATAGCAAAGATATATACAGAAAAAAGAAAAAATGTACATAGAAGAATATTCATTACAGCACAGAAGGTGCCAACAGTGAATCAGGAATTTTTAAGAATTTCAGGAAGGTAGAAACCAGATAGAAAATGAGTTACTTTGGTTCATGTATCAGTTTGGCAAAAACAGTAATAAAAGTAGACCAAGGGGGCTTCCCTGGTGGCGCAGTGGTTGAGAATCTGCCTGCCAATGCAGGGGACATGGGTTTGAGTCCTGGTCTGGGAAGATTCCACATGCCGCAGAGCAACTAGGCCCGTGAGCCACAACTACTGAGCCTGCGCGTCTGGAGCCTGTGCTACGCAACAAGAGAGGCTGCGACAGTGAGAGGCCCACGCACCGCGATGAAGAGTGGCCCCCGCTCGCCGCAACTAGAGAAAGCCCTCGCACAGAAACAAAGACCCAACACAGCAAAAAAAAAAAAAAAAAGTAGACCAAGGATATGGAAAACTGGTACTAGAAGGAATGTGTATTAATACAGATGTTCTAAAGGACAGACTGGCAAAATACACAAAAACACACATCTTTAAGGCCCATTTAATTCTGTTTCTTATAAACTAATATTCACAGAGGAACACAAGAGACAATGTACAAGAATATCTTAGAGTAGCACTGCTTAAAGGAGCTCCCCCCCCAAATTTCCTGGAAATACCTGAATTTCATTAATAGGTAGAGGCTTAAATAAACTATGATATACACATACTATGGCATACTATAAGATTATTTATAGATCTACATGAACTGACATGGAAAGATCTCTAAAACATACTGCTAAATGAGAAGAGCAGGTTAAGAATGATAAATACTTACTGGCCTCTGCTACTTGCAATAGATCAGACCCACCAACTATTATTGTTGTAGTTCAGTGGGGCAATATTATGCCATTTCTGAACCTATCATGGCCAGAGTGCTCTTTATGTACTGGGTTTTTGTATAAAACCCAGTGTATGTTGTCTAACTGCTGTTGGTAGCAGGAGAAGAGCAAGATGGTGGGGAAGGATTGTACACAGATATGTAGAGAAGGAAGATAGCTATCTGTAAGTCAAGGAGAGAGGCCTGGAACAGATATTTCTCTTACAGCCCTCTGAGGAGACCAATACTCCTGACATCTTGATTGCGGACTAGCAAAGGAATACATAATTTTCCTTCTTCATTTTCATGAGAAGTAATTGAAAGCTATCATCTATGCAAGGGGAAGCTCTGGTCAGTTATTTTCAGTGTTTTGATCCTTATGCCTTTCACAGATCTAATTCAAATGCTGGATCTCTTCCTTATTAGCTTTGTAATCTTGGACGCATCCCATAACTTAGTTGAGTCTTACTTTCATTATCTGCAAACTGAGAGTTCTAGTACCTCCTGAGAATTGTGCAAAGCCCTCAAAAATGCCCTTAGCACACAGACGTTGTTCAGTAAATGTCAATTGCTTTGTGAATTCCTGTAGTTGTGTGCTGCAGTAATTTTTTTGAAAATAAATTTATTTATTTTATTTATTTATTTTTGGCTGTGTTGGGTCTTCGTTGCTGCATGTGGGCTTCTCACTGTGGTGGCTTCTCTTGCTGCAGTACACGGGCTCTAGGCACGCGGGCTCAGTAGTTGTGGCACAGAGGCTTACTTGCTCCATGGCATGTGGGATCTTCCCGGACCAGGGATCAAACCCGTGTCCCCTGCACTGGCAGGCGGATTCTCAACCCCTGCGCCACCAGGGAAGCCCTGCTGCAGTAATTTATATGAGGGGTAATCTTTGTACAATAAACATATTTGTTAAAGACAAAAAAAAAGGAATAATACAGTATAATATCATTTACTAGCAAAATACACACACAATTACACTGTTTACATTTCTAAGAATGGTATAAATTATAAATAGAGCACAGAAAAGGTTGAAAAGTACACATAAACTGACAGGAGTGGTAGATTTCTGTGGAGAGGTCTTGAATTGGAGTTGGTGATTAAGGTAGCCTTTATCTGAATGTCAAACTTGTACTCATGTATCATTTTGATCCAACACCAAAAATAAAGGACTAAATCTTGCAACCCAAAAGAGGTACAAGAGAAGACTACACAGTAGTTATGAGCCATTCTTCTCAGGAGAGTCCCTAGAGAAATTAAGTGCAAGCCGTAAGTTTAAGAGCAAGAGCAAGGGTAGGCCACTGCCATATACCAAACACAAAACTAAACATATATTAAAGAGGCAATTAAATTAAGAAGTTAGCAAAAGGGACAAAGTAAACGTTAAAAAAATTAAAAAGTATTAGATAAAGTTCTGCCAAATCTATTCAAGAAATAAAACAAAAATAGTATCAGAAATGAAAAAGGAGAGGCGCTTCAAACTGTGGCACAGGGAAAAGGATGTCAAGCAGAATTCGGCAGTCTTGCTGAGTTGAGGAGTCAGAACTCAGAGTTTAATAAGTCTGAAGTGGTTGGAATTAGCAGGGTAGAGTATCAGAGAGGAGGAAGCTACACAGAAAAAGAACTCCAAAAATCGTGGGGGGGTCCCCTTGATTCTGCTGCCAAAGGCAGTGGGAGTTGTAAGCTGATCAATTCCAGAGCTATCACAAGGCTGAGAGATATTCATGTTCCAAGCAGCCTAAGTAGAGAGAGCTTCCATAGATACCAAGACATCCAGGACTTCAATCTGGACCCCAGAAGAGACATACTTTAATAGTAAAGACATGTGTATAAGTAAGGTTTTGTTTCTGAGTTTTGTAAGAGGTCAGGTCGAGAGCATGAAACTCAGAAAAATGAAGCCTGAAAAGGATCAAACTGATCCACAAGTAACTTAACTGCAAAATAAAACAAAATTCAATACTTAGAAGACAAAATCCAGGCATTCAACACCATAACATTCACAGTGTCCAGTATCTAATAAATAATTACTGGAAATACATGAAGAAACAAGAAACATGACTTATAACTAGAAGAAAAATCAGTCAGTAAAAGAATCTATCATAAGAAAGAAGGAATGTAAGGATAATTCAGTATTAGAAAATGTACTAATGTAATTTCTATGTTAGAAGATTAAAGAGGAAAAAAAAATCATCTTCCTAGATGCCAGAAATTCAGCAAACATTCCTGATCTTAAAAACAATAAATAAATAGAAGGTTTTAGTAAGAAACAAATTTTCTTAACTTGGTAAGGATAACTACTAGTGACTATGCCAAACATCATATTTTGCAATGAAACACTGAAAGTGCTCTTAACTAGAAAATATAAACAAAGCTTTGGGTTTTAAGATGATGGAATTAAGATATATATGCTCTCTTCTCTCAGAAATCACTCTAAAAAAAGAAGAATGAAAAAGAAATGCAAATGCCCCTTTCAAAGAAATTAGGAGACCTCTGTACCCTTGAGCCACCACCATAAATGAGGAAGGACTGCCAAATGCAGTGAAAATCAAATAAAACACAAACAAAACCCCTCAGATAAAACCAACAGAAGACAGATCCTCAAAGCACATTGTACACTTGCAGGAGTAGATCCAATAATCCTTTGCTTGAAACAATAAGAACGAAGTCTAAGAGGAGCCTCCCTGGACAGTATGTAACACCATTACAGGAAACAGACTGATCTTCCATCTTTACAAGAAGCATTCTACAAAGAATCTCAGAGAAAAACTCCAAACTGGAAGGAACATGACTTATCTCTGAATAGCTGCTCATCCCTACTGGCCGTCTGAGAAGTAAAAGCTGAATTCACTGCAAAGATAAGTAATAATTTAAAAGGTGCTAGTATCTTTACAAACATACAAATTAAAAACAAGACTGCTACCCAGATAAAATAGCCAGAAAAAAACCCCTCACCCTAGAAATTCTGCTACAGAGCAAATGAAAACTATAATTAAATAAAGACAGTATCATGAATTCCAAAGACTTAAGAAAATAAAATAATCATTTAAAAAAGAAAGAGTCCAAAACAAGAAAAAAAATAGATGGAAAGAAGCATAAAGATAGAAATATAAACTGGAACAGCTCCAAAAAATAATTGGGCATTATCTAGTAAATTTGAAGTTCTGCATATCCTATGATCCAGCAATTCTACTACAGACATAGACCTTCAGAAATGTGTATATACACACCTATAGACATACACAAGAATATTCATAATAGTCCCAAACTGAAAACAACCCAAATGTTCACCAACAAGATAATGGATTAAAAAACTATGGTAATTCATGTAATGGAATATTATACAGCAATAAAAATAACTGAACTATAGCTACATGAGGCATCATAGATAAATCTTAAAAACATAATGTTGATAAAAAACTAGATACAAAAAAACCCATACTGGATGATTCCATTACATAAAGTTCAAAACATAGTTAAACTGTTTCTTGGGAAAAAAATAATAAATTAGTAGACACTAAACTAACATAATAAAGAAAATGCAGACACACAAATAAGTAATAATAATGGGGACATAATCTCAGATATAGAAAGAAGACATTTTTTTAAATCATGAGATAAATTTGCCAAACTCCACAAATAAATCTGAAAACCTGGAGAACATGAATGACTTTTACAAGAAAATATTAAATACCAAAACCGACCCCAGATGAGATAGAAAATCTAGATATACTTGTTACAGTAGAAGATAGACACAAAGCTGCAAAAAGCTATCCCACAGAGAAGTACATAGTTCATGTGTCATTTCTTTTGTAAGGTTTACCTGACTGCCATTAATCAACTTCCTCCTTTGTGTATCACTATACACTATATATACTTCTGTTATAGCCATCCCATTGTCTTGCAATGGTTTTTTTGTCTTTCACTCCTTGTGACATTCTTTGAGGACAATGCCTATCTTATGTTAGTATCTTCAGTTTCAACCAAGTGCCTGGCATGGAGCAGGCACTCAAACAATATTTGCTGAATGAAGGCACAGATGGACCAGCATTTCATAAGGTCTTGGATATCTAATAATATCCAGAATTCTTAGAATTTCATACATTTCTATTCATTTTTAATTCTTAAAACATTTTTTTTTATAAATTAATTTATTTTATTTATTTATATTGGCTGTGTTGGGTCTTCATTGCTGTGCGTGGGCTTTCTCTGGCTGTGGCAAGCGGGGGCTACTCTTCATTGCCGTGCGCGGGCTTCTCATTGTGGTGGCTTCTCTTGTTGCGGAGCACGGACTCTAGTCACGCGGGCTTCAGTAGCTGTGGCTCGCGGGCTCTAGAGCGCAGGTCAGTAGTTGTGGCGCGCGGGCTTAGTTGCTCCGCGGCATGTGGGATCTTCCCTGACCAGGGCTTGAACCCATGTCCCCTGCATTGGCAGATGGATTGTTAACTACCGCACCACCAGGGAAGCCCCTTAAAACATTTTTAATAAAGAATTTCAAACATAAAAATAGAGAACAGGAGAATAATGAACCCCCACGTACCTCTCATCCAACTCCAACAACAATTAACACTTGGCCAATTCTGTTTCAGTTATGCCCCTACCACCACCACTGGATTATGCTAAAGCAAATCCCAGACATCATTTTATTGCATCTGTAAATACTTCAGTATGTAAACCTATTTCATAGTGAAAAGTCCTAAGCAGAGATTTTTGTGTCAAATTACTGAAAAAGAAAAAAAAAAAATAACAGGAAACATCTAAATCAAAAGAAAACTTTAGGGCTTCCCTGGTGGCACAGTGGTTGAGAGTTCGCCTGCCAATGCAGGGGACACGGGTTCGTGCCCCAGTCCGGGAAGATCCCACATGCCGCGGAGCGGCTGGGCCCGTGAGCCATGGCCGCTGAGCCTGCACGTCCGGAGCCTGTACTCCACAATGGGAGAGGCCACAACAGTGAGAGGCCCACATACCACAAAAAAAAAAAAAAAAAAAAAAGAAAACTTTATATTTTTTAATGAAGAATCTAACTTATTTGCTTTTACTATATAAAAAGAAAGTCTCTTATTCAATTAATTTAAACATGTATTTCAAATTTTCAAATCATGGTCATTTAAATGAGAAGTTCTTTGAAAGTGGCGGTGGGGGGTGGGGGTGGTAGGATGAAGTGGGGGATTGGTACTGACATATGTGCACTAATATGTATAAAATGGATAACTAATAAGAACCTGCTGTATAAAAAATAAATAAAGTTCAAAAAAAATATGAGAAGTTGTTTAAAGGTACCTACAAAATGGAGAAATCTGGAAGGTGCCACTTTAATCATATGATCAAACATATCATCATCAGTGACGTGACAAACTGACATCATTCCTTCTGATTAGACACACTATATAAGAATACCTATATAGTATTCTTGTCAAAAATGTTTAAACCCCAATCTAATCTTAAGTGAAAAAACAGACACAAAGACATTCTGCAAAAAAGCTGGCCTAGATGCCTGCAAAATGCCAGTGTATAAAAGACAAAAGAAAGGCTGGAACACTCTTCTAGATTAAAGGCAACTAAAGGCATGACAAATAAATACAATGAATGATCCTTGATTAGATCCTGAATTTAAAAATAAAAAAAAAGTGGGAGGGAGACGCAAAAGGGAGGAGATATGGGGATATATGTATATGTATAGCTGTTTCACTTTGTTATAAAGCAGAAACTAACACACCGTAATAAAGCAATTATACTCCAATATAGATGTTTAAAAATTTTTTTAAATAAAAGCTATAAATATAGGATTCTATTAAGACAAGTGTGAAAACACGAATATTGACTGTATATTAGACAATACTGTACTATATATGCATATGTAAATTTACATTTTATTATGATTATGTAGGAGAAGTTTCTTGTTTAGATGTACGTCCAAGTATTTAAGGGTGAAGTGTCTTGATGTTTAGAAAGAAAAAGGTTACATATATATGTGACAGAATAAATGTCCCTCAAAGATGTCTACATCCTAACGCCTACAATCAATGAATATGTTATCTTACATGATAAAAGGGAATTTGCAAATGTGATTAAGTTAAGGAGCTTAAGATGGAAAATTATCCTAGACTATCTAGATGGGCCCAATAATCACAAAGATCCTTATAAGAAGTAGGCAGGAAGGACACAGTAGCAGATATAACAATGAAGCCGTGGTCATAGTGATACAAGGAATGCAGGTGGGCTCTAGAGACTGGAAAGGGCAAGGAACAGATTTTCCCCTAGAGTCTCCAGAGAGAACACAGCCCCCTGTTGATACCTTGATTTTAGCCCTGTAAAATTCATTTTGGACTTCTGACTTCCAGAACTGTAAGATAATAAATTTGTGTTGCTTTCAACCACTAAGTTAGCAGTAATCTGTTATAGCAGCAACAGGAAACTAATAGATTATAAAGAAAGAAAAACAAATGTGGCAAAAAAGGTTAAAAACTGGTGAATGTAGGTGAAGGACATGAATGTTCATTCTGTTATTCTTACAACTTCTGTCAGTTTGAAATTTTTCAAAATAAGTTGTGGGGAAAAAAAGAGAGAAGTTCATATGTAATAAAGAGATAAAAGGGTAATCCTAAAAATAAAAGGAAAAGAAAAACAAGTAGCACAGAATCTAAGTCACCTAATAGTTCCATCTTTTACGATATGGAAATAAAAGCACAGCGTTGTCGGTCTTTGGAAGTAAGGGACCACATGGATATAGCTACTCAGAATACAAAAAGGGCAGATAGCCAGGTAAGCATATGCCAAATATTCCAACAACTGTAGTAAATTGGGCAAATAAGTTGTTCTTCTGTTAAAAAGTAAATTTCCCTTTTGCCCACACCCCTCAGTCATTTACACAATACTGAAAATCACTTCAATTCTGTTTATTAGCCTTTTCCCCTACGGCAATCTGGGTAGGGAGAAAAGGGAGGTGAGGAATTTTGACACAAGTGAATGGTGATCATAAGTCTCAGTTTATACCTATACTGGTGTAATTATTACTGGTTCCCCTTTCACTTTTAAAAGTATTCAATTTAGGAGATTCCCTAGTGGTGGAGTGGTTAAGAATCCACCTGCCAGTGCAGGAGACACGGGTTCGAACCCTGGGCCAGGAAGATCCCACATGCCGTGGAGCAACTAAGCCCATGTACCATACTACTGAGCCTGCACTCTAGAGCCTGCGAGCCACAACTACTGAAGCCCGCGTGCCACAACTACTGAAGCCTGCGTGCCTAGAGCCTGTGCTCCACAACAAGAAGCCACTGCGATGAGAAGCCCGCGCACCACAACAAAGAGTAGCCCCCACTCGCCACAACTGGAGAAAGCCCGTGCACAGCAACGAAGACCCAACGCAGCTAAAAATAAATAAATAAATATATAAAAAATAAAGTATTCAATTTAGAACATAAATTTTATGATCATACTAAGCACAGAGTATTTCAAAGAAGGGTAGGCCGGGATGTTTCTGAAGTGATAGTTATGGACATTTAGAGGAGATGAGAAGTGTTTTGAGTACTTGAGACAGAGAAAAAGTAGATCATCAGGGAGCAATTCAGGAGCACCGAGAGGAAATACATACACCTATTACTTCTGGCGCTCAGCATCCTAGAGCAAGCATCCATCGAGGTCTCTTTTCCCTTCTTCCAACTTACCGGCTAAGCCCTACGTCTGCATTGGCATAATACTACAGAAAAATCACCTTTAATCTGGTTGTTGGTCACTTTAGTCTTTAATTAACGAAATAAAGCACTTGTTTTACTTTCAAATGTACATTAGCTCTCAGCTTAAAAGCTTGCTTCTAACTGACAAATAGTACACTTCTTTTCAAAATTTGAGGTTAAATTCTGAAGTTAATAACTGATTTTCATACAGAATGCTGAAGGTTCCATATGTATGCAAGGGATGACTGAAGTTTCTAAAGTCCGTATTTCTGAATGACCCATACATAAAGATACATCTTACTCTCATCCATCAGAATTCTATCCAATGCCTTGATCCTCAATACTTAAGAAAACAATTAACACTTTCCTACCCCACCTCTCTGGCTCCCAGCATCCCAGATTTGACCAGAATTTGCCTCCTTTACAGTCACCAGAGCTCTGTCTGCCCTTCTCTCTCTAGAGTCTAAAAGTCTACAAAGAAACAACATGAATGAAGAGGAAAGAAAGGGAATACAAAGTAGCCAGGCAGAACCAAGATGAATCACTGCCATCACTGGGTAGAAAACAGAACTCTATTTATTATGAAAACTTTATAAAAGAATAGGTATTTGGAAAACCATTCATCCTCTCTGAGCTTTGGCTTCCTATAAAAAGAAGAATTTGGATTATATTAGCTCTATAATCCTTTCCAGCAGTAAAATTTGATGATGGGTTAAGTAGGTTTTTAACTGGGTGGACCTAGAAATCAAATCACAATGGAAGAATGTTTTCCAGAGTTTTATGAGCCTAAACTATTTACAAGTAGGTAGGTCCTATCTGAACAATTAATCTCTCTTTTTAAGGAAAATTACAAGATAGTCAAAGGCACTTAATGTTCCCTACTCTGCTTATTTTTTGAAAAGCTGCTTCAAATAAAGACAACAATGAAAACCATGCAAAAAAAAAAAGCAAAGAAACTGCAAAAGTAATACTTACCTTTGCATCATCTATGTCAAAAACATCACACCAAGGAGATTTAACACCTTTAATTGCCAGGTCAAATGAACAGGTGAAAAAAGCTACCTGAATTAAATCTGAGAGAAAAAAAAAGGTAAAATTTGTAGGTTACTATTTCCTGCAGTTTTCCAAAGGCTGAATATCTATAGAATGCCAAGGACTTACTACATAAAACATAACTTGATTTTGTTACTTTTAGAGGATTAGAGGAGGGGAGATAAAGTTATAAAAGGTTTTAGTCCCCAACTTGAAAGTCAGCAATGACAAAGAACATTTATTGAACAGTTCTTTTAACTACACAATTCACATTATAACTATTAAGAAGAAGCAAGTACACAGAAGGATATAAAAAAGAAGAGAAGACTGCAAAAGGTAGAGAACAAAGAAAAGGCAGACTGAGGAGTCAGGAGGAAGGTGAAGCAAAGGGTCAAGAAGGAGAGAAACAAAGAGGGAAAAATCACACTATGAGACCTGACTCTGACATTAATTATCCTGGGTAAGTCACTCTAGGCTTCCTGGGCCTCAACACAAAATAGGGAAAGGATTTATTCTTTTGTCAAGCAATATCAAAGGACATATAATTAATATATCCATAACACATAAAGGGTACCTATGATCAATAAGAAAAAACATAAAAATAATCCAATAGAAGATGGCCAAGGTTATGAAGAGGCAATCCTCAGAAGGAATGAAATAGCTAATAAACATATGAAAAGATGTTCAACCTTACAAGTAACCAAAGAAATGCAAATTAAAGCTAGATATCATTTTTCATTAATTAAATTGGCAAAAGTCAAAATGACTAATAATATCCACTGTCGGATGAATTGGGGGAAATGAGCATTCTCACATATTGTTGATATAAATTTTTCTACACCTTCAGAGAACAATTTGGAAGTATATGTTAAGATGTAAAATATTCATGCACCTTAACCCAACAATTCTACCTATAGTTATCTTATAAACTCTCAAGTGCAAAAAGCAGACTATAAGAATGTCCACTGTTGCGTTATTTGAAAGAGTTAAAAACTAAGAAAAAGCTTAGTAGGAATGTAATTTCCTATAAAATAAAGAATTTGGACTGTATTAGCTCCAGCCTCTCTGACCAGTAAAACTTGATGATGGGTTAAATAAATTTTTAACTATCATTTACCTAAAAATGTAATCATATATATCCTATAAAATGACAGAATTTAAAAAAATGAGACAGATACATTGCTAAGTAAAAATAAGTTACAGAAAATACATACAGCATCACCTTTCTATGCAAAAAAAAGAAAGTATTTAAATAGCTAAAATATTTTTGAACAGTTACTCTGTGCCACGTACTGTGCTAATGCTTTGCATGAATTAATCTCATATAATCCTTGCAATAATCCTGTGAAGCAGGTACAATTCCTATATCCATTTTACAGAGAAAGAAACTATGGCACAGTGATATTAAGGAACTTGCCAAAGATCACAGAGTTAGTCAATAATATAACAAAGTCAAGAATCGAATAGTCGAATTCCAAACAGTCCAATTCCAGAACCCATGATTTTAACCACTATGCTAATATTGCCTCCAAAAAAAAGTTGCTCTCAGTTACCCCATCAGTAAAATACAAATAATCCTTGTCAAGTCAGAGACTAGAAATAATGTTTTTTAAAAAATCTTCAACAATCTTAAATGCCCACTAACAGAATAATGGCTAGATGCTGGTATTATATAATGGGATTCTGTACATAAGTGTAAAATGCAGAACTAGAATTACACACATTAAATAAAAAATGCAAAGTTGAATTAAAATCAAATTTCAGACTGATACCATAGTTTGATACCATTCCTAAAAGTTTAAAAATCTGCAAAATGCCCCATTTAGTCATAGAAACATAAATACAAAAACCGGCATGGGATGACTTAAATCCTCAATTCATGACAATGGTTACCTCTGGGAGAAAAGGAAAGGAATGAGATCCTAGAGAGGGACAAAGGACCCTCAATTTAGTTAAAGCAACTAAGTGAAGCATAATGTTAAAATCTGATCAAACTAAGTTGTGGGTATACAGATACTCATTATATTAGCCTTTATTATTATCTATATACTTAAATTATTTCCCAAATAAAATAATTTTTAAAGCTCTGCAAACGACCCCAATGTATAGCCAGTTGAAGAAAAGAGAAAAAACTCAATTTTAGATGCTAGTCTAGGCATCTTCACTTTTTTGATCCTTATAAAGCATTCAGACACCAGGATTGACATATTCTAGTCTAATTAATTTATTCCCAACATCTCCTATTTCTAGTCTTTGGAAATTTATTCACAGTATAATGAAATCACACTCTATATATCTGTCAATATCTGCTGTATGGATTATACATTCCTAGAAAACAGGAAAAAAAATCTTATTATTTTTTCTTAATTTCTCATTGCTAGGTAACCACGTACCTTGGTTTTCCACCTGCTCTCCCAGCATAATTTTTAATAGTGTTTCCTTTCACCCTAAAGTGTCCCAGGTGGCACAGTCTACCATCCACTGCAATAGCTTATGACATACATGACTGCTCATTTTCTCAGCATCTCTAGGTATAAAAGCTCCAAAGGAAAAAAAAAAAAAAATCACACTACTTTTTAAAAACTTAACCTCTGTCAAAACATTAACATGTACTTCTGAACTGCTTTAAAAGCTAAAGAATTTATACGACTTTCCATTTGTATCACTTTAAGAGGAGATAATTCAGAAAAAGATAATTTTTGTTTTATAAATAATGTTTAGAGTTGAAGCTTTATATAACTTTGCCCTCAAAACAAAACAAAAGGGCTTCCCTGGTGGCGCAGTGGCTGAGAGTCCGCCTGCCGATGCAGGGGACACGGGTTCGTGCCCCGGTCCGGGAAGATCCCACATGCCGCGGAGCGGCTGGGCCCGTGAGCCATGGCCACTGAGCCTGCGTGTCCGGAGCCTGTGCTCCGCAACGGAAGAGGCCACAGCAGTGAGAGGCCCGCGTACCGCAAAAAAAACAAAAACAAAAACAAAAACAAAACAAAAAATTCCAGGACACATCAAGAGTCTTGTGTATTAATTTACATAAAACTCAAAGAAGAATCTGAATCTAAGAATAGTAAGCATGAGATATAGACTTTTCTTGACCTAGAACACATTATTTTCTCAACGTAAAATCAATTGTGGTCCTTTAAAAGGAATAACTTTATGCTTCCATATTTTTCCACGTTCAGAGTTTAAAAACCACTTAAACTATTTCAGAGTTCAAATGCAAGACAACAGGCACATTACCTGCATTTAAGTTGTTGACTGGCACTTGCAAAATACCTGCAACTTTTTTTAAAATGTTCTGCATTTCTGGTCCAGTTTTGAAGGCTTCTACATGATAAAGAGCCGTAGCATTCCTTTCCACTTGAGTTAAAAACTTCTCACAATGATCAAAGAACCTCATTAATTTATCATTAATTCTTGGAGGTCCACACTCCATGTCTGAAAGGGAAAAAAATAATTGTGTGTGTATGTATGTATGTATGTATGTATGTGTGTGTGTGTGTGTGTATATATATATATATCCATTGACACGAATGACAATTTCAAATTATTGGAAAATTTTGTTTCAAGTGTAAAAAGGAACCCTAAAAACCTATTTATTCATTGACATGTCTGAAATAAGTACACACTGCTCAAGAAAGACATAGGGCAAAACTATTCCCCATTTGTAATAATTGTTAGCACATGAGAGGATACGCTAAAAAAGACTAAAGAAACATAAAATAACAAAGATAAAATAAAATGTTAGAGCAATACTACACTATGAAATAAAGGTAACTGAAATGAATGTTTTCTTAAAGAAAACAAAAATAATTAGATATGAATGTCATAAAAACTGTAAAAATCTATTACCTAAGTACTGTTTCCATCAGGCACAGAAAATTTGAGAAAACAACATAAAAATGAGCAACGTTTCTAATTACAAGGTGAGAGAGAATTCGACAGACAGGCTCTGTTTTACTACTCTAAGCCATAGTCTAAATAGAGTATTTTATTTTCTCAATTAAGTTTCTCAACCCTGTGTTCCTTTACAAAAGACTGCTTTGGACAAAAACTACTGACAATAGCACAAAATACATTAAAGTTTCAGGTCTTCTGTATTTCATTGTGCTAGATGCTTCTGATTCAGTTTATTTTCTAACTGAAGCTCCAGAATAACTTCCCATTTAGAATTTTATGTGTTAACATTATTTCCCCAATTCGGTAACAAATACATACTAGAAAAGCATTCGTAATCATGCTTCAGCTACTGGGGTGCCTTTTAAGTTTTCTCAGAGTCATATTTAAAAATACACAGATTCCAATCATCATTTCTCCAATAATTTACCATGAAAAGAACACCAAGTATACTATTTCTGTAATTAAAATAAGAAAATTATCCCTAGTTACACCATTTGCTTCAGATGTGTATGTGAAAATATTTATATGTATGTGTGTGTGTATCCATTTCAGGAGCTCCTGAAATGAATAATTCTGCCAATTTTAATTGGTAATCAGATTACAGTTCTTAAGAAATTACTAGGAAAATAAGTGATCTTTGTCATCTTTTTCTGTGGCCTCAAAATTTCCTAAGTGGATCTGGATAATTCATCCCTGCTATTATCTAATTACTGCTATTCTTTAAATAGAAACAAAGGCATTGTTCTGTTTCTGTAAGAATACAAAATCCAATTCAGTGGCTTCCCTCCAAAGCCCAGATGTACACAACAGGCAAAACAATTGTCTGTAGATAATAATGAAGCAGCTAAGCAAAGGGTTTAATCTCTGATACTGAAAGTGGTGAGGGGTGGCTTATCCTGAACTATTTTGATCCACGGCTGGCAAATGCCCATTCTCATAATCCATCTAAGGGCAAAAATTCATTCATCCCAGGAGGTCCAGTAGTCCCTTTTTGGTATACACTATATACATATATAGTACTATATTGAAGTATGTTCTGCTTTCAACATTCAGTTAATTTAACAGACTTGTGGGAAATCTTCACTCATATCAATGGAAAAAAGTCTAGCTATATTAAAAAGCATGATTCAACAAGTGACTAAACACAAGTCAGCCAACCGAGTTACCCACAGAGTCATGACAGAGTCATAACACATGACAGAGTCAATGGAAGAACCCCTTGGAGATGGCTGAACGGCTTAAGAGAGAATGCTATTAGAGAAATGACAAACCAGTCTACTTCTAATTTATTTTTTGCTTGGGCTTTTTAAAGCTAAATGATGCCTCACCTCAACTTTGACCTTAAAGCTGATCAAGAAAGTATTAACACTTGTTCATCTCTCTGGCACAAAAATGTCATGTTTTCATTCTTATCCTTAAGTTACAGGACAAATGGAAGCTGTACGTACAGTGTAATGGTTAAGAGACCAAGCTCTAAATCAGATTTCCTGGGTTCATACCTACTCATTTGAAATTAGGCAAATTAGTGTTTCTACGTCTCAATTTCCTCACCGGTTAAGAGGGGGGGAAATACAATCAACCTCAGAGAGCTGTTGTAAGGATTTTGTGAAATAAATGTGAGGCATGCAGAGCACATTGCAAGCATTAAGTGTTTGCTATTATTATTATGTGACTTTTAAAATATTTTCTAAGGAAAAAGCATCATTTGAGGGAAAACAGAAGACCTGGATTCTGGGCCTCAAACTAAGAAAGGACAATCAGCAGGGCATTTTCTTAGGCTCAGCTTCTTCACCTGTGAAATAAAAGAGCTCTGCTAGACGATCTCTCAAATTTTGCAAAAGTATTGGTAGTGGAATAAATTAGTAAAGTACTGTGCCATGACCATGGACCACAGCTACAAGGAGAGTAACTCTATAGTACATGCAAAATCAAAACAGAGAAAAAAAACAGAGCAGTAAAGAAAGTTTGAGAGTACTTCCCAAAATAGGTTGTAGGTCTAGAATTAATATCTGAAAAAGCTGTTAAATGAAAAAAAAACAAAACAAAACCCAAATACTATTAGTATCAAAAGTAAAACCTGAGGAAGAAAAGTCCTAGATTTAAAAAAAAAAAAAAAAAAAAAGTGCGCCGAACTGCAGAACTAGTTGCCAGAGAGGGAGGAAGGGGAGAGGGGTTGGTGCTCAGATGGAGAAATTCATTTTGGGAATGGGTGATCAAAAACTGCCCTGGCCTGTCTCCCTTCCTACTGGATCCCCCAACGTCTACCACAGCGTCCTGCACGTAGAAGGTGCCAAACTCATCCCTGATGAATGAAAAAATGAACATTATGTACGAGGATAAGGGAGAGAGCCAAGTCCTGAACATCCCATGGGATGGGGGGCTGGGGACAGAAGGAAGTAAGGAGAGGCTGGGATCGGGGAAGTCCGGGATCTGGGGGAGGACCGAGGCAGGGCACTGGCTGGGCGGCCCGGGGTGGTCACCTGCGACGTCGGGAGGCGGTAACCCAGGGTGGTAGTGCTGCCACAGTCCCTGCAGGAAGGCGGCGCCGCTGTCCATGCAGCGGTGCTTGGAGCTGGTGACTAGCTGCAGGCGGCCGCAGTTTTCTCGGCTGAAGAGGACCGGGAAAAGGGAGGCCAGGCGCAGGGCCAGCTGTCGCATGTCCTGCCGCCCCTTCTCCACCAGCTGCCCGTCCATCCAGTCCGCGTACCACAGCGGCCAGTTGGCCAGCACAGCGCCCAGGTCGCCGCCGCCGGCAGCGCGGATCCGGTCATCCCCGGGCCCGCGGGCCTGCAGCAGTCCGTGCAGCTGCCGCAGCTTGCGGATCTGTTTGGTGGTCGGGTAGCGGGTGCCGTGGCGGATGAGGGCGACCAGCTGTACCGGGGTGCAGGTCTCCTCCAGCAGTTGTGGGTCCCGCCGTGGCGCCTCGGGGTCCGGCAGCAGCCCGGGGTTGGCATCCTCGTAGCGAGTCTTGGTGCCGAAGTAGGGGCTGAGCGGCGAGACCACACGGTTCTCCGGCTCCAGGAGGGAGCAGCGAGAGAGCGACGAGACCAGCGCCACAGCCAGGGCCGCGACGGGTGCCACGGAAACCCTGAAGAGGCGGCAAGGGCCACGAAGCATGATGCACTGCGGCCCGCGGAGGGAAACATACCGGCTCAGTCGACGGCTTCCGGATCCGGTGGGCAGGGGGCGGGCCCGGCGGCTGCTTCCGGCCAGTGCCCCACCCCGGGAATCACCGCGCGTACTCAGCTCTCAGGCTGTGAGGAGGCGGCCGCTGTTACCGGAGTACCGAGAATGCGGGCCGGACGCTCGGAGGAGCCCAGTGGCCCTGTGGCTCGGGTGAAGCCGGTAGAAATCCTCGAGGCGCTTCGGAGACCTGTGGCTTAGGTGGAGCCGGCGTCGCCTGCACCCCCGAGCGTGGGCGAGTTTCCTTGTAGCTGGCGGCGCCTCAGGGACTGACTTAACGACTCCCCCGCTGTTTAAATTCTCTAGGGTGTGAATAAGCCGGGACTCAGCCTTAAGTCTCCAAAGCTGCCAAAACAGGACACCTTTTAAGAGCTGACTTCCGTATCATCATCCATACCCCATTCTACTCTGTTTTTCAAAATGTATTTTGAACCAGCTGCATCAAATCCACCTGAGGCGGTGACTGAAAATGCAAACCCCAGGGCTCGGGCCCAGCATGCCTCCTGGAGCCCAAGGTTTACTCCCCCATTAGAGTTTGAAATTAATCCCTATACATTAAGGCAGAGGCGAACCTGGAAAGAGGCTCAGCTCTCCAGGAAATTTAATTCCTGAGCGTTTGGTAGTATTTTGACCTGGACCAGCAAAGCTGACATCAGGGGGACAGCACCCCAGAAGAACTGTGCTTGTTGATACCGAGGGCTTAGACAGTAGAGACAGCAATCCTGCTAACGGGCGCATTGAATCGTGGCCCAACAGATTTACTCCATTATAAGTATGAGCTGATCTGTGTGAAGCAAACAAGATGTGTATTTACCGCCACTCCGAGTCCAAACTCTCCTCCCACGTAATGACATATTCAAATCAACCCCAACGTTTTTTCGTAGGTTATTGCTCCCCCCAAATCATAAATCTGAAGAATACCTTGGTTTCTCCACTTGAACCCTAGTTCATATGCCAGCTGGAAAAAGAATAAGTATTAAGTCATACGGTGATCCAGATTGAAGGAAGTTTGGGCCATGTTTTTATAAGTGCAGCTTTTCCTTCAAAGACACCATTAAATTGTTCTTGGTAAGTCCGCCTCCATGTTTACTCCTTTTCTCCTTAAAAGTGCCCCTCCGGTCCAGAGAGGTATACCTCTTAATGTTAACCCAGTGAAGAAAATGGTGTAAAATCAAGAATAGATTCCGACTTGAATGCTGCAAATTTTAAGCTGTTCTGTGGCAGGTAACCATCTTTAGAATATGTTCTTTTTTGGTATGCCATTTTGTGGAATGTCAATGCCTGAATAGTCATGGTCGGTGATATTGTCACAGAACTTTGCTCAAATTAATATTTATTGAATATCTACTCTGTATGAACTTCCTTTTTTAAAAAATTTTTATTGGAGTAGAGTTGATGTACAATGTTGTGTTAGTTTCAGGTGTACAGCACAGTGATGCAGTTATACATATACTTATATCCACTCCTTTAGATATTTTTTCCCATATAGGCCATTAGAGTACTGGGTAGAGTTCCCTGTGCTACACAATAGGTCCTTATTAGTTATGTATTATATATACAGTGTAGTAGTGTGTATATGTCAATCCCAATCTCCCAATTTGTCCCTCCCACCCGCCTTTATGGACTTCCTAACCTTATATTTTATAGGCTGAGGTGCTTGGTAATATTTCTAACTTCATTCAGCAAGCATTTGTGCTAGATGCGTCTCACTATATTTTACTTAGTATATGTATTTAATAATGATCACCTCTCATGCCCAATCTTTTGAGTCCTCAGGAGCTACCAAGTCTTCCTAATGGCATCACTCCTTCCTAATGAAACAGTCTTTAGAGACCCTGTCTAAATATTTACAAAACACTAAATTTGCCCCTAGCTTGATTTTATTTTTCTTCCTCTAATTACTCATTAATTTATGCTGGTTATATACTTACGTAAGCCAACTCTGATCATCTTTGGTGTCAAGCCAAGATGACAGATGATAAAATTAATCAATGCCTTCATGTTTTTGGCTAGGAAAAAGCAGCATAAAAAGGACAAAGAGCTCATAAGCTTTGGATCCAGACTACAGCTCAGTGACACATTAACCTCAGAAACCTACCCAAGTTCTCTGAGCCTTGGTTTCCTTACCTGAAAATAGGCATATTAGAACCTACATTGCAGGATTTTTGTGAGAGTCAGAGATGATTAAACCCAGTATAATAGGCTGCTATGAGTGATTTTTTTTTTTTGCCGTACGCGGGCCTCTCACCGCTGTGGCCTCTCCCGTTGCAGAGCACAGGCTCCGGACGCACAGGCCCAGCGGCCATGGCCCACGGGCCCAGCCGCTCCGCGGCACATGGGATCTTCCCGGACCGGGGCACGAACCCACGTCCCCTGCATCGGCAGGCGGACCCTCAACAACTGCACCACCAGGGAAGCCCTATGAGTGATATTTTTATCATAATGTTCAATGTTGTTATTATTTCTGTACTGAGAACCATACAGTGTAAACTTACTTCCACCTTAAAGTGAATGACTTTCACAGGCAAGACATGCATCAAAGATCATTTCATAACTTTTCTAATAATAAAAATCCACTCATCTCACTTAAAATGGGTCTCTCATTCTTAAAGCAGTGAGCACCTTTGAAAAGTTTTCATACCAGACCATGTATTAATTTTCTACCAGTCTGTAAATTGGCTGCCCTTTGAAATAGATGCCCACCTTGTCCAATCAGTTAGTACACAAGAATTTGTATGGTACAAAACATGGCTGCCCCTTTGCAAAGACTGGGTGGTTTCCCTTCCCTTATAAGAGGCTGTGGGCATGGCAGCAATGTATTTGACAAATCTACCACAACACAAGAGATAGAATGGAAAATTAATAGTTCAACTTCCTTGAAGAGATGGAAGAGGATGGAACCAAGAGCACAGAGAATTTGATTTGGACCAGAAGGAGAGGAGACTTTATCTTCTGAAGGAGGATTGAAAGGATGGATGCACATGTGGATAAATTTATTGGTCTAGAGGCAGAGAATTCGTGGATTTCAGGCCTGGTGGCCTCACTTTCTTCTGTGACGTAGGAAGCAAGATTGTCTGAAGAGATGAAGGAATGGGAATTAAGTCCCATGGAATGTAGAAATGGCTTAGATTTGCAATTGAGAGAAAAGGGGAAAAAATAGAAGTTTGGATGTTCAGCTCTGAGGATCCAACTGAAAATGGAAGATTTGCATTGCTAATGGTTGTGCAGTTTTATCCAGAAGTAAACATTATCTGTTGTGTCTTTCAGAGTGGGAAAGAAAACTCAGTTCTACATTTTTCTAATTTGTCTTAAGTAGAACTTCTTTTCTAATCAATCTATTACATTAAAGCATAGGGTAGGTTATTTTTAAATTTTTATTTATTTATTTTTGCGGTACGCGGCGCTCTCACTGTTGTGGCCTCTTCCGCTGCGGAGCACAGGCTCCGGACGCGCAGGCTCAGTGGTCACGGCTCACGGGCCCAGCCGCTCCGCGGCATGTGGGATCTTCCCGGACCGGGGCACGAACCCGTGTCCCCTGCATCGCCAGGTGGACTCTCAACCACTGCGCCACCAGGGAAGCCCGGGTAGGTTATTTTTGTCAGATTATTCATAGGACTTTTAAAATGGTAAAGTCATTCTACTCTTAAGATTGCATGATGACATACATAGCATTTAAAGTTACAGTTATCTACTAGACTTTTAAAGAAGTTATTAAAGAAGATGGCCTCCTGGTGAAGTAACAGTAAAGAAAGGAAAAAGCTAAATTCTGTGAGGAAAAGGGTAAGCTGTCTATGAAAGGATAGAAAATATTAAGAACATGGTTTCTGAAGTTAGAATTCCTGGCTTTTAAAATTCCAGCTTCACTTAATATCTGTGAGAAAAAGGGTAGGCTCTCTATGAAAGGATAGAAAATACTAAGAACATGTTTCTAAAGTTAGAATTCCTGGCTTTTAAAATTCCAGCTTCATCACTTAATATCTGTGAGATTTTAAACAAGTTAAACTCTTTGCCTCAATTGTTTTCTGTAGTGAGGAAGATACCTATGTCATGGGATTGTCCAGCGGATTAAATGAAACAGTTAACATAAGTGCTTTATATAGTTCCTGGCCCCAAATAAGTATCAGTTACTTTTAGTAAACAGAATTAAAATTTCTTATTATCACTTTTAATCAAGTAAACTGACAAATGGCCAGCTCTTCGTAGATATTTATTATCTCACAACTACATTAAGCAGCTAACTTTGTGCCTATGCCAAGAAGGTTTTATCTCTAGTATCTCAGTGCCCTGCTGTTTCATCTTTCCTTTGTCAGTTAATGATTCAGTGCTTACTTGTTTTTTACTGCAGTAGAAGAAGCCAACAGAGGAGGGGTCCATGTGTATGGACAGAGCTGGAGTGATCCATGCTTCAACGGCAGTCCCTTCAACCTTGCTTGAATGTGGAGGCTGCATAGATCACAAGCTCTGCAGACTGCAAGACAGCTTTGCTCCAAAGAAGCTGACCACTGTATGGTTCCCCAGCGTATCAAACCTAACCTGAATTATTTAAGTTGTATTTCAGTTGATGAATAGAACTTCACGGAACCACACAACAACAATGGAGGTGACCTGCTGTTTTACATTCTCTATTATACCCTGCTAAGGAAGTTATTTTGCAGTGACAAAGCTTCTTTTCTAGTGTCCTGACAAATCCTAGGATTTTGATGTTGGGAATTCTTCCCTCCCATCAAATATTCGTTCTAAATCCACAGAACTATTTGAGAAACCAGGTAGAAAATTATGGTAAGTTTAAATTACCAATATGCTTTCTATAATGACTTTCAACAAGCCGGCACTATTGCTCAGAAACATAATTTCCTCCAGAAGTCCCCTCCATCCAAAATATACTGTTATCCTGTTACAGAAATAAATAATATTTTCCAAATCCTGGTAAAAATCTTTCTTCTCCCCTATATTTTTCAAGAACAAGCATAGGTGATAGCAGTTGTGTTTTAACATCTTATTTTTTTTCTGAAATGTTAGTTTTCCAAAATTGAAAAATATTTTTGATCTGTTGGATCTTTTAGACAATTGGTTGGCTGACTTTAAAGCCATGAGTGTTTTCTTATCATTCCAAAGAATGGAGAACTTTCAGAACACAAGTTTATTAGTTCATCAGTTAGGCAATTTTTTACTTAGTTCATTAATGGCAATTTCATGTTGTCTCACTAGCCCGTGCAGGAACCAAACTTCTTTTAGTTTTTGTTCACTGTTTTGTTCTAGGATAAACCCATCTTGTTGCTTTGCTTGTATTATATATCAGTAAATATTAAAACACAATAATACCTAAGCTAGAAAAGCAATGTAGGCACCTCTGGACTCACACAGTTGGTTGCAGCTACTTTAGTAAATAGGGTAGATCACACTACAATTGAAGCGACCTTTATGTTTCCAGAAACAACACCCCTCGTTACCCCACTTTACCTTTCTTGTCTTACATCTTACACTGCCTTGTAAGGCATCTTACACTTGCCTGATTCTGTACTCCAGGAGAAAGTAGTTGCTGCTAAATCATTCATTGGTTAATACCTTAGATGCAAGGACCATGGTGAAAACTTTTTTGATTCCCAAATATTTATTCCATGTCTTACATGAAGTATACTGTCAACAACTATTTGTTGAAAGGGTGTACAAATGAATGAAAAAATGAAAATAGAACAAACAGGCAGTATGGGAAGCTAAAATAATATTGCTTTGTATTTATGCAGTATAATTATTTTATTTTCCCAGCTGTCCCATGATATATGAAGAGCAACATTTATATCACGTTGTGGGTGTGGAAATCAAGAGGTTAGTAGATGCCTTACCTAAAGTCATCCAACAAGTATTTAGTAGAACAAGTTCTAGAATGTGATTGATGGAAACAGAGCTGTCTTTAATGCCTACCCTATTTATGACAAATGAGCAGTGACTACAAAAGGTGTCACTTGTAGCTGAGGCTAAAAGATAAATTTAACACATAGTGCTATAGCACTTACTATTGGCTAACCACCCAACATTTAGTCCCCCTGTTTCATTGGAATCAATGTGTAAGTATTCACCTCTCAGGAAGATCACTCTATCCCCACCTCAGGAAAAAAAAATCCCGATTGGTTTAACCCAATCCCGGTAACTATTTTTCTTAATGGTTTTAGTTTATGAAAGAGCATGTGATTCAGTTCTAACCACTAAGATATGAGGGTCAGTCTCCTGAAAAGTTTCTGGGAAAGGTTTTTGGTTCTAGGAAAGAGACAAATGATGGGGCAATGAACAGTGAACTGTCAATGGATTGGAGATTCTGTTGAGTCAGAGGAATATTGCATTTGGCACAGTAAAATATTCTGGAAGGAAAGGAGATAGTATTCAGTGAATGCAATGCTTAATGTATATTTTGAAGGTGGTACAGTATTTGTTATTGATTAAATGAGACATTTTAGAATATGAGATTAAGAAAGCTTAGCCAAGGTAAATTATAGAATATATATCTTTCAGAAGTAAGGAGGCAGGTTGGTTGTTTGGCCTGGGGCACCCAAGCACTCGAGGCTACAGCTTTTTGGTGGGGCTAATGGCGGACTCCGGGAGGGCTCAGGAGGGCTCATGCCAGGCAGTGCTTTCCGGAACTTCTGCTGCCAGTGTCCTTGTCCCCGCGGTGAGCCACAGCCAACCCCCACCTCTGCGGGAGACCCTCCAACAGTAGCAGGTATACATCCAAAAGAATTGAAAACAGATATTCAAACAAAACTTGTACATAAAAGTTCATAGCAGCACTATTCACAATAGTCAAAAGGAAACAATCCAGATAGCCAACTGATGAATGGATAAAATGTGATATGGCCATACAATTCTAATACCATTCAGCCACAAAAAGGAGCAAAGTACATGCTGCAATGTGGATAAACCTTGAAAATTTTATGGTTTATAAATCAAGGAACTAAGCATGGCCCTCCAGCCAACAGCCAGGGACAAACTGAAGTCCTCAGTCCAACATCCAGTAAGGAATCAAATCCCACCATCAACCATGTGGGTGAGCTGGGAAGGGCACCCTGCCCCAGTTGGGCCTTGAGAGAACTGCAGCTTTGGGGACACTTGTTTGCAACCTCGTGAGAGACCCTGAGCTGGAGGACCCAGATAAGCCATGCCCAGATTCCTGACCTGCAGAAACCGTTTCTCCTGTGGAACATCAAAATCACCATAGTGGGGACTTCCCTGGTGGCACAGTAGTTAAGAATTCGCCTGCCAATGCAGGGGACATGGATTCAATCCCTGGTCCGGAAAGATCCCACATGCTGCAGAGCAACTAAGCCCGTGCACCACAACTACTGAGCCTGCGTGCCTAGAGCCTATGCTCTGCAACAAGAGAAGCCACCACAGTGAGAAGCCCGCACCCCACAACAAGGAGTAGCCCCTGCTAGCCGCAACTGGAGAAAGCCTGCACGCAGCAATGAAGACCCAACCCAGCCCAAAATATAAATAAATAAATAATTTTTTAAAAATATTCTAAAAAAAAAGTAAGGAGGCCAAAAAAAAAAAAAAAGGCCAAGAAATCCTGGCCCGAAACTTTTGCTCCTGGCTGTAAATTTCTGTTCCTACTGGACTTAAGCCCCAGTAGCTTCTCACCTTGCACTAGCCTATACACCCCACCCCCTACCCCACCCCTAAAAATCCCCACCTCACTCAGCAACTATCCCATGAATGTTATTAAAATAAATTATTTTACACAGACATTTTGTTTTTAATAGATGCTACTGATGGTTTGGAAAGATGAAAGAGATCAACAACAAAAAGATGTCAGTAATTTAAAATATAATATTAAAAAACTTTATTCTTAAAATG